>NC_064238.1:8725408-9043430 GCF_023101765.2 Spodoptera frugiperda
TGTTTTTAGTTAGTTTTCTTCTTTTTCATTATTTTCTTGAATATAGAGCTTTTGTGTTTTTTCGGAGCTGCGGACTACCTAGCGGGTTTATCCGGGCTTCGGCTCGAAAAACAGGAGTAGGAACGGGGTGGTTTTTAGTCATTAAGAGCACTCCCTCTCGCCTCACTCAATGCAAGAGAAGTCATTGGATAAATTTCAACCCTTAACAATAATATGAAGACGTTATTAAATAATAATAATATCGTAGTACAATAGATTTGTTTGAAAGATATTCGCGACTATAAACGTAATACAAGTGCCTATTTAGAAAGCAAACCAACAATTAAAGTACATTGAGACATTAGTGGATTCTCACACAAAACTGGAAACACTCGCATTGTTGCGATGTTCACACAACTGCAGAATAGAGTTCTTTCTTACAAAGAGGTTTCATTTTAAGAGCTTGTGCAACTGAGTATGCATTAGTTATGTAGCGTCGTTTGCATGTTTGAAGATGAAAGAAATGTGCTAGTAATTTGTGAAACCTGCTGTTTTTGTTGTCTACGAATATTTTTTTGAAAATAAGCGCGACATGGAAATAAATATTAAGTAATTCTAATGTGCATTCTTTAATATGTTTTTGAGCTAAAATTCAACACTGTCTGTTAATGTAATTCGATACTATTGCTAGTGATATAATCTAACAATTTATAAAAAACCAAAAACCCAAAATAAAAAAAAAATGAAAAGAAAAACGAAGAGATCCCTCTCTTTGTACGTAGATTAAAACATTAAGTTGTATGATACTCGTCTTATTCATACTTTAGTGTCCCAGTTCCACCGTTTAAATTCACGAGTCTTGCCAAAGACTTTTCGCGCTACTTTTGCTGTACAAAAGAGATAACTAAAAAGTCTTCCTTAAAATGTAAATTGCTATAATTAAGTGCTTCGTAATTTGCATAAATAAGCAATTAGTATGTAAGTAGTGTGTTGAGGCTGGGAGTCTAGGTGGTTTAGATATATATTACCACTTGCAAAAGGCTTTTATAAAAAAATACCAAGCTAGTTATTTAAAATGTTGGTATTACTTTTTGTATTTTTTTGGGTGAATTCCTAAAAGTGATGAAATTGTTGTCTTTACAATGTTATCTTTAGAACCATTGATTTATACAAAGAAAACTTTGCTCTCCTAACTAGAATTTTTCTCCTGTGCCGTGGGTGCGTTTACAAACATACAAGTTTACATACACGTGACACCCAAACCCGAAACAACAATTTGTGGATCACACAAAGAGTTGCTCCATGCGGGAATCGAACCTGCTACACGTTACGCAGCCGTTTGCCCAGCCACCGCGTCGTGCGGTCATAGTAAATGTTCCTATAAAGTTATCTCAAAATCGTTACCTACAGATACATACATACAAGTAGCGGTAACCTCAATTAAAAAAGTACGTCAAACACTACTACATAAGTACACACAAATTCATTGACGAAAACCAGTCAAGGCAGATCAGTAACCATATTTAACACCTACAACCGAATCAACACCTTATACAGTAATGAGATTAGCCTCAAATACATACACAGTATTAGATTACAAGACAAAAAACATAAAAATTGTTTATACATGTTCACATTTGATTGAAACAAATTAGGCCATGTCTTAATACGATTGGATCAAATTCCTTAGCCTTGGCGCATGGATCGTGAAGTGTCTGTGCGAATGACTTGGTGTCGTATTTCATTGGTTGAGAGATGGTGAACCTTTTTTTGAAATATATTGTGTAGATAGGTATGTTACTACTATTTAAATTGTTATTATGGGGATGGAAGAGATGAAAATTGGTTTTTGTGTCTGTTTGATAACGTTCAAAGTATACATAACATAACAGTGGGTCATTATAATATAACTGGATAGCAGTTGAATTTCAAATCACAATAGTACCTATGTACTTTAATAGTCCTCAGTCCTTTCTTAAATCCTATTGTAAACAAAACACTGAAAGCTTAGTACGAGTTTGTTTTACGTCTAACGAGATCGAAATGAGAGCGCGTTCAGCATTCTGGTTGGTTGGTTCTTTGGAGCCGGCCAATCAGAGCGTCTAAAACGTTCTCCTGATTGGCCCGCTCTAATAAGAGTGCTGAATGCGGTGTCGTACCGACCTCGTTAAACGTTAAACAAACTTAAATTAAGCGCTTAGATTATAAATATTAAAAAAGGATTTAAAAAATATGTAACTTTATTATTTACAAAGCACTCAATTTCTTGGCAACAATCCAAGTCTAAAACTTATAACTCCTTCTAGGCTAGTATCTGCTACTATATTCATAGAAGTCTGCTTACACCACTGGGGCATTGCAAACGTCACTGTTGACCGATTGGAAACAACAGTCATTAACTTAATTTTACGCTTAGTGAGTAGTTCGCGAAGTTCATTGACCCCGTGCCCTCGTTTCGTTGTTATCGATTGTACACGACGTGGTTTGTATGAAATGCATTGCGAGTACTCGGACATGACACAACTGCAAGTTTTGTTTTAGAAAAATTGTTACAGTTGATATAAATCTTCAAACATTGTGGTTAAAAATCTTCTTCAAAGGGAGCTAAATAAAAAACAATATCACCATAAAATATTCAACATAATATAGGAACACTAAGAAGTAAAGTGTTCATAAGTAGGTATGTCAAGAATAGAATGCTAATTCTAATTTTAAATCCAGACATCACAAGTCTAATCGTTTAAACACGTGCAAAAAGAAACACCATCTATTTCAATGTCTATAAGCACAACAACAAATCAACTTCAAACCTTTCCTGTTACCTACATCAGACGGTATATATTACTTTTTCCTTCGATAGACGTATATCTGTCACATAGACACAATTCAGCCCTACATGGGCAGACGGCCTGAGCCACACACAGCCGCAATTTTCCCCACATAATGCCAGTTTCACTCGGCAAAAAACGTTCTGCATTCAGTCAGCTTTTCCGAGGCTGCGAGGCCAGAATTAATTCCCATAATGTGCCATAGTTAGAAATGCAGCATTTGTTACTTTTTAATTTGCTACTCTGTGGATTTTTAATTGACTTCCTTGGCTTGAAAGTCGAAGTGGGATGCTAATTAGGCACTTTCTTTGTGGTTAGCCCGTTACTATGCTCGTGTTCTATTTTTGAATTGGAAAAGAAAGAATTTAGTTTTTTTTTTAACTGGTTAGAGAGTTAACACTACATAAGACTATGTTGTATGTATGCCAGGAATAGAAATATAATTATGTGAAATAAAAAAAAAAACTGGATTTATGCACTGCAGTGTATGACAGCAATCCGGGTAAACCGGGGCTCCGGCTCGAAAAGCAGGAGTAGGAACGGAGTGGTTTATTATCAGTAAGAGTCTGAAACTCCCTCTGGCGTCGCCCAGGGCAGGAGAAACCATTGAATGATTTTCCCCCTTAAAAAAAGTGTATGACAGCAGACGTCAGCTATCATATACTCCTGTGTACAAATAGAAATACAGATATAGACTCTAAAATGGTAAAGCATTTGACAACACACTAACATATTTGTCGCGAAACCATTAGTCCATTAGGCTACGTAAATATCAATACAAAACAATTAACATTACATAAAATACACCTCATAAATATTAATTATGTATTATATGCATTTCGGTATCGCATTTCAATTTAATTTGCATTATTGATGTCATATTGATTTATCGTACATTTAATTTTATTGTTAAACAAAAACGTAGATATATGAAGGCTGTTCTTTGACGTATGTCAGATCTGAGATCCCTAAAGAGATCTGAGATCCCTCCCACGTAACGTTGACACGTGGAAACGTTTTGCGGTTCTGTAGACAAAGCGCTTCGTTGTCGGAGAGATCTTATTGTTCCCGATAAGAGCAGTCACTCATTTACATACGTCTTTTGGAGTACTATTCAATGGACTGCCAAAAATACAAGCTAATTTGTGTTACTTTTACTTTGTGGGTGATGTAAGATGTAATGAATGAAGTTTTGTAAGAATATTGTTGTGAATTTTAAAACTTAACTAAGCTAGCTCAAAAAGACAATTGAACCAATGTAGCTGCTACTTTCTAGTGTGTTCTACTGAAAATACTATGCGAAAACCACTAAATTATATATTTTAAGTACCCATTGTTACATATTTTCTCAGGTTTTAGTATATGAGTTCAAAAACTCGTAAAGAGGATAAAATATCGCCTTGTAAACTGATTCATTAGATGTTTAGACAGCAGAAAAACATTGTCTCTTTCACAAAAATACGTCTAATAAAAAATAATAAACGTATTTACGGATATAAAATACTAGTTTCTGACAGTGGCTTCGCTCGCGTTCGTGTAGGATAAATCCTATCACCCAATTCAGTTGATACCCTGTTTGTCTACCAAAGTTCATCAAAATCGGATCAGTAGTTTCAGAGTGATTGACGGACAAACATCCATCCAAACGAACAAACTTTCACATTTGTAGTGTGATAAACTGAAATAAAATAACTATCCAAGAAATACTTCCTCCTACACTCAATGCACTCGATATCCAGTTAAAAAAGTTTACCACTGCATGGAAACTCGTTTCTACGCCAACGCCTACAAGTTATAGTAACCTACATTGAACAAAGGGATCGGAATAACTTCACATTGAACAGGAAGCCATCTTGGCTGAATATTGTCAATAGTCCATATTCGATCGCTTTATAGCATGGAGGATAGAAGTTAGGAGTTCCATCTTACATTGGGAATTGGACTGAAAAATACTCCGGTAATTGAGTGGTGGGTGATACTTTCTCTACCTATAGTATTTTTTATGACCGTGGGTGTCATGAAAGCCAGCTGTGGATCGATGTTAATTTTTTTACAGAAACTCCATAGAAGAAGACGAAGAATAATGTCAAAAATCGATCCTAATCTAAAGAGTTTCAGCTTTAGAGAGTTGTTTGACTGTCCGTTTGTTACTCAAAAACGTGAAAGTGACTGAAGGGATCGAGATGAAATTTGGAACAAAGGTAGATTATGGTCTGCAATAACACATAGGCTACTTTTTATCCCACGGGAACGCAAACGAAACTACGGGCAGAAACTAGTAACTTAGTTAACCTATATCTTTTCAGCCATTCACAGCAGGGCCACTTGTTTAAACCTTTTTCTGTGGACACTATTTCATTCACAGTGCCTACTCCTTATCTGCATACTCTATGGTTCATAGGTCGTTAGTTGTGCTCGGGCAAGTGTAATTCACACTTTACCGGTACATAAACACATGCGCTGCAATGCAACACATAATATACGCACACATCGAGCTACAAAACCAGTGTATCATGGTCTCGCTTTGTATGATCTTTCTTTGACTGAATATTAGTTTTACATTGTTCTCACATAGTTGAAGTAATCGAAACAATGTAACCAAGAATTGTATTGTGAATCTGATTGAAAAAGAGTAACCTATGGAGTTTCTTGCTCGTTCTTCTCCATAGGAATCTACACTTTGGAACGAGCAAATAGCTTCACTAGAGGACTGACAGACAGACGTTATTAATCTTATTATATTTGCTTTGACGTTCAAAAGTGCCTTCCTAGTCTATTTGAAATAAATGATTTTGACTTTTTGACTTTGACTTCTCATTAGACGGTCAATTTATACTGGTTCTGTTTAGGTTGATGTGTAGCGATGTGCTTTGTATAGTGCATATTACATAAGTTATGTAGAATGTAAGATAACGATGATTATTATAATACTTGTTATGTGATAATGATAATAATCTATGGTGTTATGTTCTATGAAGGTCCTTGTTGACATTGTTGTATGGGTGTAGATATGATTTATGGGTAAATATCTAGCGTTTGATTATTTTTATGTTATAGTACGGTATTTCCAGTTATTAAAGATGTGGTCGCTGTTAGTGGTTTTTTAATTCCATCAGAAGTTGTTCATATTTGCTGTAAATATGATAAATAAATTTATTTACGGAAATCTTTTTACACAGAATTGACGTTCCATATCCATAGTTTATTCTGTATCCATAGTCTCTGCCTATCTCCATGTGAGACAGGTGTGAGGTTATGTAGGTATGTACCCATGTATGAATAAATAGCTTAATACTTTTAAATCTATTAAAACAAAACAATGATTATTATTACATTTCATATCCCAAATGTTAGTCACGGTACACCAATATTGTTACATCATTCGCCAAAAGCGAGGTCTGACTTAGGTTATACAAGGAGCACCCTGTATGCGTCGCACGTCTGCGCTCCATATACAGGGTGTCGTACATTAGCACTTGGATATGGGAAGCGTATCCCCATGTGTGCGAGGCCGTGAACTTTTGTATTCTTATGAAATTTATTAACCTTGGGTAATCGGATTTGGGTAGATAAGCCCGTATGGGTGGTAAGGTTCCGGAAATTTTGGCACTGTGGTGTCATTATGTGGTTGGAACAAAAGGTGACAAATAGTATTAATAGGGTTTGGTATTGGTAGTAACTAACTAACACATTTACAAGGTGGACAGACGACCTAATTAAGGTCGTAGGGAGCCGCTGAATGCAGGTCGCTTCCAACCGGCCTATCTGGAAGTCATTGGGGGTGGCCTATGTTCAGCAGTGGACGTCTTGTGACTGATAATATATTATAATGTTAATGATGAACTAAGTGTAATGTAATTTCCATAATCGCCCAAAGGCATCAGTAAATAGTTTTTTGGTAATGTCATAAATAATAATAATGATGGTTTCAGTGACGTCTAACTTTATCCTTGGTTAAGGTGTCCTACTAACTTAGTACTTCATTCCCTTTAACAATGGTGAAGGAATTTGGAAAATGTGGAATGTAAATTGTTTCCCATGTTATATGAAAACAATTAACGCACACAATGTGAATCGTTTACTTTATAAAGGGTTTTCGATTTTGCTTTCAAATATGACCCTAGTAAGGTGTACCTAAGGTCCATTCAGCTTAACATTATCGAATACTCTATAGACTAATCAAAAGACCAGAAGCTATAATAGATAATAGTGCCATCTAGTGAATCAAACGACCCTCATTGGATTTTTTAATCGGGCTATGTCTGAGGTGATTTTTTTGGAAACTTTAAAAAGGCGCCCAGGTTTTTGGTGATACAAGACTAGGGAGTGTGAGATTTTTTACTCACTATAACCACACTGGCCACTATGGCCACCTTCAATACCTGTAAGGGGTACCGAGTCCTCTTAGTAGACCTGCTCCGGAACCCCTAAGGTGGAACGACTGTTACGTATCCCTAAAGATCTGAAATGGTACATTAAATTTTATATAGAAACTTCAACTTCTTGGAACAAATAAGAACTAAATGTTCACTCGAAAACTGGAAACTTCTTACTCGGTTCTGATAAAATTGGACTTAAATACGGTTTGTCTGTTCCGGATGAAGTTGCTCTGAACCACAAATTGCATTAAAGCAAGTAAATTGGAGGCTAATTGGAGTAAGTCGAGCGGATCTTGATAGTAGAACGCTAAAGTGCTGTATACCATATAGTGTTATGAAAACTGTTACTACATAATATAAAATATGACTGTATTTGAGTGTATTGTTGGCGTTTATGATCTTGATTGATGACTTTGATGAAACAGAAGGAATTGGAGTAATGTGCTGTTTCGTATTTATAATGTTCTATCAGAATTCGCGCTTCATAGTTTAGCACATTGTATGATTATTTACAGGTATTTTTTTTATTACTATGTAGGAATCGGTTGTTTACTTGTCTAATAGTAACTTCAGTTTTAAAAGAAGAATAAGTTTGCTATAGAAATGTAATCTTAAAGAATAATATACTAAAATTGCGCGTAAATCTTTGGGACTACTGGTTTAAATTGAATAATCCTAAATAAGCTATAAAAGAGCGAATGAAATCGCGTGGGAAGAGTTAGCAGCATAATATAGATTGACGAAGTTCCAAAGCTAAGAAAACTACACATAAGATGATTTATTGGTTCCCACAGCCGCTTGAAGATCGTAGCTTTGTTAAATGAAGCGAGTAAAGATAACGTAACTAGATATTACGCATCCTTTCTCTCTCAACCTCTTTGGAATCTAATACTATTGGATCTTTGTATGCCTTACTTATTTATGTAGGTCTTTGATTATATTTTGTTACCTATTTCAATGAAGAATGCATTATTGGTGTTAAGTAATATTTACGTTCTTGATGTTTCGTTATTCTTCTTTGCATTTTCCCAAACTACATTAACTTCTGTTTGAGAAATTTTATCAAAGTAAACTTGAATGATTCCAAACCACGTTGGGGCTCATAGTTGAGCATAATAAGACAATAATTAATTTAATATCACTCAAGAATTATAACACAAAATGTCCACTTGACCAAATATATCATCATAATCATTAATATCTTCATCCATGTTCTAAATAGATAATTTCTTTCACCAGGTGCGCGTTCGCGAGTTTTACATCGCGATGCAGCGTTGCCCCTACATCCACGAGATGAAGGAGCGGTTGCTTGGAGCCCCCGTGGACGTGGAGAATAAGGAAGTGACCAGAGCGCCCCTGGACCGGCCGCTCGACCCTCAAGAAAACCAGGTCGGCACCATCGTCAAAGTGAGCTCATATCCATTTTCATCTTCATACAACTGCAATGAGAATTCTGATGTTAAATGTAATGAGATTTTTTATGTTAAAAAGCTAACTTCATCAAGAGTTTGAAGAAGATTGTAAATGCCACTGAAGTGTCGTTCTGGCATGATGATATGGTTTGGTTAGAACGGACGACAAATAGTTGTAGCTCCGAAATTCGACAAAGGTCTGGTTTTGGCTGATGATATGTTTTTTCGTTAGAAGATATTTAAACTGTGGGGAACACAAATATCTTTACTGATAAAGATTAACAGTCATTTAAATCCATTTTAAAGGCAGTGCCTATACAAAATTCAAAAAGGAATGTCTACGATTAGGTCTATATAAATAAATGACAATGGGCCTTTTACTGGTGTTAGTAATCTTTCCGGATGATTTGATAGTTTGAGAAGGGAAGTATTTGGCACGTTTTAATTGTTTGAAGTGTTGGAGTAGATTTCATTTTAATCATTTGTATATAAGTACTCTTACAATTTCCCAATGCCCCATTGCCTAATGGGAATTGTTGTAAGAGTTGTTACGAACGAATTAACTTGAATTTTCATAGAATTAGCAATACCATTCTGTATTATTATATCTTTACCCGACTGCGCCAGAAGGAAGGGTTATGTTTAATTCTTATAGTTTGAAGTAAAGCGTTGCTTTTTTAGAGAAAATTATTATTTTAATAACTCATTTCCAGATCAATGAATACTCATTGCAGTTTTCATATTTTTAAATATGATTTTATTACCTACTTCTAACTTACCTATCTGATATTATCTTGGAATATTTTGTATACTTTTGATAGATAAAAGTGCTTGTAAAAATGTTGATATTTAGTACGCCTTTTCTTTTACCATAGTGTGAAAGAAAAGCCGTAGTTTTGTTATACTTAGAAACTCCTGTACGTAAATTAGGTTCTCTCCTAAATCGTTTTCCTTCTTTCTGTATCTTTTTAGTACTTCATGAGCCATATGTAGCCGCATTTTATTATTTGGAGTCCAGTCATCATTCACTAAATTAGCATAACACATATAGATTCCAATAAATACCAATGTAGCATCTGTTTAGTTGCTAGGAAATAAAATACAGGCCATAAATTTGGAACATTAATGATATTTGAAAATTGAATATGGAAGGTGGGTTTGAGCGGCGGCCATATTGCCGCATCATCCAATCACACACAAATAAGGATAGAGTTACAATAAGCCTAGCTGAAAATGGTAGCAAGGAAATTAGTGATGCACCCTGCATTGTGATGCGAGTACTGCATAGAAATCATTAGAGATGTCCAACAATTTGTGCATGCAATACCTACTGCATCGTTTTATTTGTCGATGACATAATCTTCTTATAAGTAGTGTTAGAGCTATGAAATCAAAATAAACTTTAATGTTTTGTGTAGAATACTTATAGCTTCTTCTTTGACAAAAAATGTAGATACTTTATCTTGTAGATAAGTAAAATATAGTTAGACGGTAAGGATAGAGAGGTAAATATACGTACCTCCTCAGAAAATAATGTTATCCTTAAGTTGTAAATCCGTTCCCTGGGTATTATCTGGATACGGATGGTTAAATGTGGATAGATTAGTATCAATTAATGCCCTGTCTAGAAAATATATTCTTCAAATTCTTTGTATGACATAATTATTGCGATGTTCTTCTAAGTTGTGTCGATAGTTTGACTATAGAAACGAGTCTACATTTAGTTGCGTCTACTGGTATAAACTAATTAGTTCATTTGTTTACGCATATTAGTAATTGTTTACGAGTGTAAACAACAACTCGTTGCTCGTCTTAGTCGAAGTTAGATCGTGGTTGTGTCTGTCTCTTGAAGAGAAAATGTCTCTTGAAAAGTCTTGTGCGAACAATAAAGTGTAAATAATTAATCAAATATAATGTCCTTATAAAACAATAGTGATGTTTCGTTTGATATTTCCAAAATGACTAGTGTTTGGCGATTCGCCAAATGTGCAGTTTATTATACCAAAGAAGCATATTTTATTTCAGTGTAGTGTGGTGTACACAGCAAAAGATTTAATATGTTTTAGAAACCAAAATAGCTTCTGTTGTTGTCTGTTTTAAGTCGATTTTAGCGAAATGTATAATGTTGATTTGTGTAAGCAAAAGAAACCTGTTATGAGAAAGAAACCAAAGAAAATTGGGAATTCTCAACTGGCGAGTAATGTACTGGTAATTAATTTGTTTATATTAATGGAGTTTGTGAGGTAAATTATGTGAAAGACATGTAAGTGTGTGAATTATTGTCTGATAGGTAATTATGTGTTGGTATCAAGTAAGCAGTAAAAACAATAGGAGGAAAAGTAGGAAATTTATGATCGAATCCTTGATGTGATCGCGTAATAAATCCTAGATATCGAAGACGCGACTAATCGCACGAATCAATTCTTGAGATTTGATGTGTTTGTGAAAATTGTCCTTGTAAATTAACGCAATATGCGAGAAAACACCTAAACATAGGGCAAACACTTTAAAAAAGACTAATTATGTATCAATATTATCTAAGTACAATGTAATACTGGATTATGGTGTTAATTCCAGCTGAATTCCGACGGGTACGGGTCTCACACGTCGCCGGCGCGGGCGCCGCTCGTCACGGACGAGTGCGAAGCGCCGCCGGACGAGACCGAAGCCCTAACACCCACAGACGTAGTGCTTCGGTATCGAGCCTGCTGCCAACCTGATACTACGCCCAAAAATGCAAAGTGAGTACCATATTTTGTTTACTTCAATATATATGATTATGACTTAAAGATTTAGATCAAGAACTACAATGACAATTAAATGTTTAGCGGGAAACTGGATTTGATTTAACACTTAATAACTCGCTACCGGGTCCAGTGGATCCAGTGCCTGATATTTTGTTTGATATCTCTAAAATTGTGACCTTTGTGGCATTGCCGCTCTTAGAACCTTTCAATATTGGCCTCGGCCTGGGCCAGAAACGTCAGTTTCATTAAAGTTCTTAATATGCCAGTTTCTTTTGAGATCTGATTTAATTTATTGGTATAATAGTCTAATTAATATATTTTTATACTTTTTATTCTGACATATCAAACAGCAAAAACAGATACCAAACACGGCACGATAAACAAGACAAATAATACGAAAGAACTGAATTTACAAAACTTCTTTCAATTTAAATACCATTTAAAATGTAGACAAACAGGTCAGCTGTTGTAAAAACTCAGATATTTATGCACATACCTAACTGTCTAGACACAGACTACTGTATAACTAAGTACAGACAACAGCAAGTCAACGTACACCTTTCTTTCTTTCTCTATATTTGATTTTCAACTTTATATCAATCTGCCATAAAGTCGGAAATCCTTCTGGCATCTGTATCTATCTACCTGGCATCCCTATGAATACATGTAAGACGCAAACAGCCTAGTTAATCTACGTCTTAGATCCGTCAATGAATTATTTATGTACACACGGTTGCGCGATCACATTAAGCTGAACAAACCAGTATAAACTGACCGGTAAATCCGCGGAAAGATCTTATAAAGCGAGACCATGATAGACTGGTATTGTATATCTTGATGTGTGGCCTTATGTACCTACGGATCCTGCAATAAATCACGGCAAGGTAGGCGAAAACAATAGAATTTTGTATTATCCGCCTACATTTTGATTAAGTGCAACTAATTTAGCGGCCATATTGATAAACTTTTGTGTAGTAAAACTATGTAGGAACAATAGGTGCAATAAATAATTAGTGTATGTACCTAAAAATTTACCTATTTTAACATTAAAGAGGTGTGTTTGTTCAATAACACAAAACGAATGAAATTACGATGAGATAAGTATTTGTTGACTAACTGCCACACTCAGAGTCATTTAATGCTATAACTATTAAATCACTCTGAGTACGGCGGTAAGACTAAATTTAAGTTTATTAATTAGTTACATTAAGTGATTTTCCATATTTTATTCAGTAAGCTCACTCCCTATTACGTGGGACTTATAACACAAATAGTGACAAGTGGGTGAACATTGTTTAGCATGTGCACTTCTGCCTACCTCTTCGGGGATAAAAGGCGTGACGTTGCGTATTCAGACCAATGTTTGTGTCATTAGTGTGACAAAAGTGATTAAAAATATTTTTGAATTGATGCCATTGATAATACATATAATTCAAATTGATGAATTGATTCCTCGTGGTAGAAAATCTTAAACAAAATTAAACTACACTTTATCTTCATTGCCTAAGCTTCTTTACCTAATGATGTTCGCAGAAATTATTGAGTTAGTAATTGAAAGTTAAGAAACATTTTACGTTGATAATTTAAGTAGAGTAAAGGAATATTTCTTAATACTAGAGGCACTCAACTTATCATCATCATCAACAGCCTATAAGTCCACACTTCACTTATTCACGATGTTTTCCTTCACCGTTTGTCAGTGGTGTCTAAATAATCTTGGAAAGTACATATAACTCGGAAAAAGTCACATTGGTACTAGCCGGTTGGTGGGTTATGAACCTACGAGGCCCTCGTGTAGAGAAGCGGGCGTCTCACACCTCCGGGCCACCACGACTCAGAGGCATTCAACTGTCAAGGTATTATAGACCGCAGTCGTATTTTACTGAGGTTGTTGATACGTTAGAAAAACCTTACGTTTAAAATAAATCTTTAATTGAGGGAGTCTTCAGACCTTCAGGTCTGTAGAACTTTTTTCTCCAGATATGTACGTGAGTAAACCGTGATATAATTTAGTATGTCTCACGATTGTGATTATAAAAAAAGACGTAGATCTGTTGCGATGCCAGTCACCCAGAACTAGCCTAGCAACAGAATGACAATAAATAAACAGATCAACACAAAATAGACCAATTTATCCCACATAAATTACACTCTATTTAACCAATAAAGTACATAGTACACGGGACAAAAACGTCGATGAACAATTTATAAATAAATAAAAGGGAGGAAGCAGTAATCAAAGCACTTCCAGCCGCTTGGATGGACAATCGATTAAATGGTCCCGTACCTATCCATTTAAAACTAAATAAGGACACGTGTGAGGATAAACAGCTATAGGAAAACCAACCTTGTATTAAAAAGGTAGAGTTTAGTTTTGTGTGGAGTTTGGGATGAAGGTGAGGCGTTTGCGAGAGGTAAAGGCGTCCATTGTGCGGATTCAGGATATCGGTACGGGATAAAAGGTTACAAATAATTGATCTCGGTGAATCTTTAATGTGTGTTGATATTACGTTGGGAAAAAGGTTTGTCGGGCTTTTTTCGTTGTAACTGGTTTATGAAATTGACTTTAAGACCATCCCTTTTTTATATGATTACTTCTAGTGTTGTTGATTATGTGAATGAATGATAATGTTTTAGTATTAAATTCATTAATTGATTTATGAATAAAGAAGTTAATCTAAGTAGGTACCTAAATACGTAAGGTTTTACTTGTAACAACATTTATGTCGCAAATAAAAATAATATTAATATTCCTTAAGTGGTTGAGCTTTTCGCACTTCTTACAAAAAATCCTAGAAGCATTAGAAGTGTGAAATGGGGACAAGAGGACGGATTAACTGATCGTAAGTGATTAGCGCCGCCCATGGACATCGCAATACCAGAGTTACAAGTGTCTTGACGGTCTTTTAAAAAGGAGAACGCCTTTTTCTTAGAGAGTTTTTGCGAAAAGTATTAGTGTACCATGTTAAGAAAAAAGCAACGTCACACCTTTAATCCTCGGAGGGGTAGGCAGAGGTACACATTACGGCGCGTAATGCTGCTATACAATGTACAGTTACACTCACATTTCACCTTTTGCATTATAAGTCCAATGTAATAGGGGATGAGTCTATTGCCATATACTGAAAACAATTCCAGAATCCATGCATGAAATTTTCGGAAATCCGAAAAAAGCCTAGTAATACTTTGCCTCACCTTTGCCCCACCCGGGAAACGAACCCGAGACTCTTTGTCCGGCAATCGCACTTGTGAACACTCGACTAACGAGGCAGTCAGCGTGTTTTGAGTCTATGAGCAATACTTACTACATCATTTGGCAGGCATACAACATCGGAGTTGCATTTTAACTATGTAAACAACATAATATATTTAAATAGTCATTCTATAGGTACCACAAGGTCGATAGCAATAAAGATTATGTCATAGATTTAAATGCAAGTAATTGTTCTGTCGAGTCACAGACAGTCGTCTTTATCGAGTGTCCGTTGTACATTGTAATGATTGGGATTAATCGCTTTGTAATTTGTTTCTGTAATACTAAATTAGTGTTTTTATATATATCTTCTTACATACATAATGCAGTATATAAACATTGTACACGTTTATTAACATTAAACTAGCAAGCCATTGAGTGCATAAATTAAATTACTAATGTATTTTAATTGATTATAGTAATATATTTAGTATTTTTATTCATCAAAATTGTAAGAATATTACTGGTACACTAGCTTACTTAGCTGAGATAAAAAGTCACCTATCACACAAGTCCTATCACAAAAGTGAATACCAAATGACATCAAAATCCGTTCAGTAGTTTCAGCGCGATTGACGCACAAACATCCAAACAAAAAAACTTTCATAATTATAATACGTGTGATACAAGTCAACTAAGAAATTCGAAAAACTCGCAAATACCTAATATATTTTTTCCAAAACCATTTCCTTACTTATATATTACGATGGAAAACGTAAGTAGGTAGGTATAACAGTTTAGTAATTGAGTAGTTCAGAATATTTTATAGAGATAACGCTAGCCAAGTCAGTGGTGGTTAGCTAGTTATTGCCTATTTTACTTTAATGTGGAGCTGAGCTCGTGGCCTGTAACAGATTCAATAACAAACTCAATTGAACTATTTTCTCCTAACTTTGTATGGTCAGCAAAAAAACTTCTCATTTTTCTACAGAGAATTACCTAATTTATCATCATCAGCCTATATGTGCCTATAAGTGCCCATTACTGAGCAACAGCCTCTTTACGCAACTGAGATTTTCATGAAACTGGAGAAAAAATACCATCGACGTGCCTAAGTTAGAGGATTTTTTTATGAGTTACTATTGGCGTCTTGTGGCTAACATAATGACGACGATGATGGGTGGTCGATAATGAAGTTAGTTCTCTGTTGTCTTTTTCGTGAGACATACTAAATTAATTATTATGCCTCTAGCATGGCTTGAAACTAGTCGAGTTCTTTGTAAAACAGTTACGTGATTTAGCCGATAACATCATAATTAATTTAGTTCTCTGCATGAAAATACTGATGACTGTTGATGAAACGAAAGTGGTATGTAACAATCGCAGCAATTGGCGTTCCATAGTCTGTCAACCTATAAAACGCCAATGATAGACAGCCGTAAGGTTACATATGAGAAAAACAATCCTACATTAAACAAAACTAAAACTTCACTTCTCTCTGTATAAGACACAACTGATTAACAGGTTTTATTACGAACTCTACATAAAATAATATTAAATCGTTACTCGAAGCAATTGAAATCGCCATTACAAGCGAGCATTGAATGTATTCTACGATAATATTAATATTTTATGACCGTCATATTCTACCGTATTTTGTACTAGTCAAGTGCAGGAAATTCATTTAAATATGTATGTAGACTTTTGCATTGAATAACCGTTAGGTTTGGACATTCATTTAATGACGAGATAATAGACACTAGGCATACTGTTATGTATTTAGATCAATCTCTGCAGTCGCTAAAAGATAGTCTTTGTTTTTTTTTTAATGTGGCCCACACTTTGATCTTCCTGTGTAGCAAATCCATCACGCTTAAACATTGACGAAGAATTTTAAGATTACATAAACAGTTGTCCCAAAGTGATTTTAAGTGTGGGAGAGCCATGCTTGGGCACAAATGGGCCGGCTCGACCGGAGTGATACCATGGCCTCACAGAAAACTGGCGTGAAACAATGCTTGTGTTGTATTTCGTCCGTTTTCGTCGTATATGTCCTGTTCATATAGCATTGACGTTGTTTTTGAAGTATATAATTATTACAAAAAGATTAGTCAATCACATAATAAATAACAAATCCTATAAACAAACGAAAAACCTCCCATTTTATACAAAAAAGAGCCTAAAAATACGATAAACAGATCCGTAGATAATATAATTCACGTTGAACCCTAATAACGTAGCATTATTACACAACGGGTTCATAAAATGGGTCACAGAGCGTTTCAATAAAACTTCGGTTCAAAAGAGTTTTTGCAAATCGTTTTTCTTCGGTGAAGTGAGGGATATCTATAGAAGTATTGTTATTTAAAACGGCAGCGTCAAACATAAAAGCAATTCTAGTTTGGAGTTCAATGACCGGGCTGAAATTGTACCTAAAGGTGAGATGCTGTTCTACGAGTGTTCGTGAAAACTAAAAATGTCACGCAAAAGAGATCTGCATAGGTACACTTAATTTAAAAATTATTCTAAATGCTCATTTGGTGACTTAGTCGATTTTATTATCGTGACACCTATCTTGATATCTAATCCTTCTAAAAATTTACATAATATTATGGTTTCTTTTTCTTTTGAGGAGGATAATGATCCAATGACTTCTCCCGCCTTGATACATCCTTTTACCTCCCGCGAGGTGAGAGGAAGAGTCTCAGACTCTTAGTGACTAAAAACTACCCCGTTCCTATTCCTGTTTTACGAGCCGGAGCCCAGGTAACCCGCTAGACAGTCCGCAGCTCCGGACGATCCGCAGCTCTGATATTATGCACATTAATATAAAATATACTTTTTTACGTTCTAATATGTATTTAACAGATTTTAATTGTAGTTTTCTTCCCAATAAACAAAGTTAAACACATAAATCTAATCTAACACAAAATCTAACCAACACTATTCTCCAAGTATTTTAATCCAGGCTCAAAACGAGGTTAGTATAGTGCTAAAAGTGACCAAGTGACCGTTGCGTCACTTTTCCAGCGTTAGCATTGCATGTGACGATTTTAGCAGTTAGTCTCTGGGTCACCAGTAGACTAATTATAGTGTCTTAACTAAAATCAGAGCTCCGTATAACCGTCGTGGTTTTGCAATTACCGAGCGGTTACAGCTCAAAACGTCTGAATTCGTTTTTGCTTTTAAGTGGCTATGGGCTATGTGGCTAATTAACATTAATGAACGCATTAGGTAATTAGTAGTTTGTAGTAGGTAATATTTGTGCGATTTATGGAGGTCGTGTTTTGGTATGTTTTCTTAGATGTTTGTATGGGATTTTTATAGTTTGGTGGTTGGTTTGATTTGATGATTACCGCCTTAATGTGTTATGGTTTCCTTACTGATTATGAAAAAAGATGTTACATAAAATTAAGCCCATCTGCTATTCACCTAAATCTCTTCTTAAATAGTTACTAAATATGTAGTAATATTCACATATTGATTACCTTCTTTTGAATAATACTTTGTATTTCACTATTCCAAAATTTAGAACCGAATAATAATGCACATTTTGAGTACGCTTAACGTTGTTTCAATTCAATACATACACTAGTGCTTTATTATCTCTAATCTGTACTGAACTGATCCTAACACATAAATACATATGTATATAACCATTATGGTCATAAAAATCCAATTCACCATGTAATACAGCATGATTGTAAAAATAGTTCCACTATCCGCCGATAACAATATCATAAAAATAACAAATAGTAAACTTGGCACTACTTGAATTGGTTCAATGAACTCGTAAGCTACGGAGCATCGGATCGCGCATGCGCGCCTTAGCTCTCATCCGGCTATTACAAACACAATTTATTTTAATAGTATCATTATTTCAAGTTAACTTTTTAAATCTTACTATACCAAGCTATATTTTTTGAATAAAAATGAATCTACGAGTACCTATCTCTAGGTAATTAGATACCACATTAAGTGCAATCGTCATTGCTATAAAAACGAAAATTCTTATCAAAATCAGCTCAGCAGTTCTCAAGGTTAGCTAGCAAAACAAACAAACCATCTAACAATGATTTGTTCCCCTTTGTTCTCCCTACGGTTCGTTCCTTTGTTTATGGAGTTGTAGGTGGGATATAATGTGGATATTACACTTGCATGTGCAGTATTGGGGTTCGGGATAGTATTCGTGGGGTGTTTTGGTGGGATGGGGGATGGCCGGGTCAGTGGGTCGCTCGCGCAGCCTCCCAGAGCTTTCCGGGAGAGACGCGCCTCTATCGACCGCGTGCCGCCACCGTAGGGCTGCCTAAAATCGCTTTTGGGCAATCTAGTTTGGTTTAAAAAACTAAAATTTCGGAGATGTAAAAAATTATGGTTTGATTGGCATGATTGTTATGTGAAGTAAGTTAAATGGCACGTTGAAGTTAGATGGAGAAATAATGTTAATGTAAAAATGTTGCAAAATTAAATAATAAAAAAATCTTTTCTTTATCTTCGTTCGGGGCATTGTTTCTGTGTTTAAAATGTATTGTGTGAATTTATTTTCTTTAACAAAATAATGCACTAAGTACAGCAGCTTAAAAACCGGTCAACTTAAAAAATAAACGAACATTCCATACGAGATAAGAATCTCGACAATCCTTCTATAAGCGGTACAAAGACCCTCTTGCTATTAAAGAGTGCAATTTATACAAAATGGGGTGTGCTCGGAGGGTCGGTGACGCCCCTGTTTTGGGAGGACGACCGGCGCGCAGCATCCATTACTGCGCAACTCTCGGTACACTCGAGCTAGAGGCACGGTTCGGCGCCGCACCTCAATACTTCCGGAGGTCTTTTAACGCGTTCCTCGGTCCTTTACCTATCCTTAACCCTGAGTAGTCCATTATGGACACCCTGTAAGTCCTATTGAGGTCCTAAGTGTGTAATAAGTGATGGGGAAAGATAAGCACCAGCCTACGGAGGCTGAGGTGAAGGTGGCTACGGTAGAGCTGGAGTCTGTGGACAACATGGCTACGTTACCGGTGGGCCAGCACCGGCAGCAGGGCAGCGACATGGCGATCGCTGAGAAGCACAACAACGCCAACAAAGAGATGGAGCTGAAGTGCGTCCAGCCCAAGCCCTCAAAGAAGTACGTTACTGCAGCCATGTTGATAGTGTTATCTTTATCGATTCTAAATATGTATAATTTATTATTTATTTTCTTCCAACTGATATTTTATTTTTGTGAATTCGCGGTTTTGCGTCTGAAGTTGTATTAGTTTGTAATGAACAGAAGATCTGTATGAATAAATTAGGTGTGTCGGAAAAATCTTAAAGTATTATTAAAAAAAAAAATACAACGCGTTCTAAAATAGATGTGCTTAATATTAATATTATTTTACGTACGGTATGAAGTAATCGGTTGCTGGTATTCCATCGACGTCTTTGTGCTCTGAGCATAATTTTAAGTGCGTATATTGCTTTGTTATGTGTAATTGCGTGATTTTGAATAGTAGGGTAACTAACGGCGTCTCGTATACCTACTTTACGCTACCTACTGTATATCAGAAGCCAATGAAAATTATTTTTATTAAAAGTGTTAAAAGTATAACGTTCAAAATAAAAACCGACTTAAATTTAAGTGGTATTGTACTTAGAATAAATATAGCCAATTGGCTTAAACAATACCACTTTCAAAGTTGTGAACAAAATTATCTTTATTGCGTTGTTTGAAAACTTTGCCGATTCATACATAACGAATTGTTTTGTTTCTTTCACAGAACTTCGCTGTTTATCATCTCGAGTTTCATCTACGCCAAGCTCCTGGTTGTTGTGTGTATCGCTTACGTCATCAGTGATGTCATCACACACAACCTCCCCCTCTATTACTACGAGGGGTTCTTCACCTACCTGTATGGCATGAGCATTCTGTTTTTGTTGTACGTCTTCTGCTTCTTACTCCAAGGTTAGTAATATTCTTTTTAAAAATAGTTTGAACTTCGTTCACTGTTTTATACGTGTCGTAAACAAAATGATCTGTCTTGGACAGAGAGTGCGTGCTGCAGCGGAAGCCCTCCAAAACCGAAGCCCCCGCCAAAAGAGAAGAAACCTAAGAAGGAAAAGGAAAAGAAAACCAAAGATAAAGAAGCGAAGGAAAACAAGGAAGGAAAAGATGGAAAAGAAGGCAAGGATAAAAAGGATGGAAAGAAAGATAGCAAGTCTAAAGACAAAGGCAAAGATAAGGAGGAAAAAGACAAGGCATCTAAAGAGGCTAAGAAACAAAGTCAATTCCAGGTGAGTGGTAGATTTCATCACACCATCATACACAGCACATCCATTATTTTTGTATTTAACATTATTACACATTATCTTGTCGCTTTCGCGTGTCGTCCTGTGTTAGTTAACCACATATGTTTATTTTTATTAATTTGAATTATGTGATTTGTTTAATTTGATTTAACTTTTTTGTGATACGCACTTATTCGCAATTTTATTACTTGGCCGTTCACAAATTATCATGGTCAACGCTTCGTCCGTCATCAGGCCGCATGAACCCCTTTTTGTTTACGCTGCCTACTTTTTTGTTTTTTCCATATCATTTGGGCAGGAGGTGTATCCCCGTAAGATGCGTGATAAAGTTCGTCAACAGCAATTGCAATTGCAAATGGCGCAATTGTATGCGTCTGACCAGGTGAGGTATCTTGACGCATCCTGCTTGAGTGTATCATATCATACGGAGTGCTTTGGATGTGCTGTCGTAGTTCGTCTGTTCATACTGCTTCTGTTTTCGCTATTGGATCACCTTGCTTTCATGTAGGCTTCGTATTCACACTGAAAGTCATGAGACTTGATCTTAAGATATACTTAATGGTAGAATGCATCGACATTTCCTGATTTGAAAATAACAACAACTGATTCCAATTTTCATTTAGATTTACTAATTGTTTCTACGCTAGTTGCGATTGCCACTTTGTTTTCAGACAAAAAGATGTCAATCTCCAAATTAATAATAACTTGTAACAATGAACGAAGTGTAAGAATTTCCAGGCATCAGGTTTGTCCTTGATACCGCATTTATTTATGGTTAATTAACATTTTTGTAACTGTGCAATTGCAGCAACAGCAGCAGCAACAGCAAGATATTGTGGAGTTGGAAGCAGGCCCTGTTGCAAGACCGGTTCGCAGGCGCAAGACTTCTCAGAATGATCACAGCCATGGCAGCTTCTTCCTGAGGATTGGAGCAATTGGTATGGAAACATTTTTAGATATTTTCTACAGTGCGACTTAGGTCATCGGTACTTACATTGGATTGTACATCATCAGTGATTTAACTATGTTGAATCCTTCCTTATGTTATTTTGTTATTTATTTTAGCCTTCGGTCTCGGGACTATGATCTACAACGGCTTGGAGTTTGGCACCTTCTTCGAATTGCCTCTGGAGTCACCCTGCTATTTGATCTTGAAAGGCGTCAACCCCGTCTTGCAAATGGTGTTTACGTTCATGCAAATGTATTTCATTTTCATGAATTCTCGGGTAAATATTTTTTTATACTTATTGTAAAGTTTCAAGTAATGCAAAATTGAGCAGTTACTGATATTAAATTTTGTTTTTTAGCTGAACATTCATCGATTCAAAGTTATTGCTCGGTTCGGTCTGATGCATGTAGTTGCTACAAACATTTGCGTTTGGATTCGTACGTTGGTGCTGGAATCATTGAAGGAAATCACCGACTACCACGTTAAGAACCCTCATGGTTACTCAGGAGAAGGCGTGTTAGGAAGTAAGTCTGTTCAATGTCTCCAAGGAAGTATTTTTGCTATAAATATATATTGTGTCTAAGAAAAATACACTTCTCCTTCTAGTCCTTAGCAACTTATCTGCTTATATTTGTTCATTGTATCATTTTTGTATGTACTTGTGACTAATGAATCGTACATCTCCAGAAGTCATCCGTAAGCACACTCTGAGGCATTCCGGTAAAGTGTTCGGTGCAGCTACCACAGCCGCTACCTCTATCGCATCTACTGTTTTAACCACCGCTAAGACCACTGGAGAGCAACTCATGAACGTTGTCACCTCCACCGCCGCTCCTACCACCACTCCTACCACAAGTTAGTATTCATATGTATCAATTTTACTACCATCATCCCTGTTCAGCTAACATATGCATGTATGTCAATTAAAATGTGTTTTGGACTAATTTTTCAGCTACTACCCTCTCATCATATAATATCATGGGTGGTGGGTTACCTAAGTCAAAACTGATCGAAACTCTTAAGAGTACGGTAGGTTACGACAACGGGATGGGATATGGTCGCGAATTCAGAGAATGGCCTAATGACAATCCGTTTACTACGACATCTTTTGCACCACTAACAACGGAGTCCGATAAAGTGACTCAGACACAGACGGCCATGCTCGAAGTCTTCCAGTGGCTTCGCACTTCAACTCTGAAACCGATTCTTAGCGCTATCTCGACTATGATGCCAAGTACGACTTCCTCGCCGATAGTAACTGATAGAGACGAGTGGGGCAATAGTGTCGAAACTTATCGGGTAGATGAACCGCCACATTCGCCAGGTTGGTCGTTGGAGTGTCGCATTGAATTATTTCCAAGTATAAACGCCGTTGCACTTTTTATTTGCGGTTTATCATATTATTTGTGTTCGTTGCGTTTACGTACCCCCGCGTACGCGTCCGTTGCACCTGAGTTCCCACATTATTTTTTATTAGGAGAATATTTGTTTTTCATCTTTTGCATGTAAATTATATTTTATAATTGACGCCTGAATCATTTGCTATTTTAAGATGAGAATCGTCAATTAAATTTAATTACATTGCCTTTTTATTCATTTCAGTAAAGAAGAATAAATAAATCGGAATAGCAAATGATGACTGTAGTTTTAATTAATGTGTAGACTAGTTTTTTAATTAATAAAATGATGTAATGACCTGATTATAAGATAGTGAACATTTTTATTTCAGTGACCAACACGTCAGAAATCTTCGAGTCATTCGACGGTCTCAATCCAGCCGCGCTGATCGCCAATATCGATAATACTACGGTGTGCGGCCGAAACCCAATTATGGGCACTATCGTAACCGACTCGGCACCTTATCTGTACCCATTCATCATTGAATACTCCCTCATCGGTGCCGCCGTCATTTACGTTATGTGGAAGCATATTGGCCGTTACCCCAGGTAAATATCTAATCATTTTGTATTATGCAAGTTCCATATAATCCATAACTTGGCCACAAAAGTAGAATAACATTGATCACACTTTAGATAACTACCATTTATTACAAGTTTGTACTGCAATTAACAAACCTAACCTTCCGTAACCACTTTAATAAGAAATAGTTCCCCATAACACTAGTCACGTACCCTCATGGCCGCTGCGAACACTAGAGCACGATTAGAGTAGACAAAGAATAAAAAATATCAACGCGTCCGTGACTTTGCACGCGTTTGGTTACAGCGTGGCCAACGATGAAGATCTGGAAAGACGTCTGGAGGCTGTTCTCTCCCGCAGGGCGGCAGCGCTTGCAGCGGCTCAGCGTGGAAACCGTGTCGATTGTGCCGGAGCCTCTAAGGGTCTCTTCTGTGGACTGCTACTACTCGTCGCCTCACTGATCTGCTTGATCCTCTTCTTCGTCCTGATAAGACACCAGGAGTTGAAGCGCCTCTCGATCTATTTGGCCGATGTGTCTCACTGTGCTCTGATGGTTCTCTCTATACTGGCGATTCTAATTGGATTTATACGGTAAGCACATAGAATAGAGCACCTGTTTAGACTATTAACCCTAGTTTTTCATTCTTTGGTTTTTTAGATTTTAGTTTTGTGTTAATTATATTTTTTTTTTGTTTTTTCCTTTTCCATTCACCCCCTTGTCCCTATCCTGTTTGTGTATTTCCATTATACCGTCATTGGCTCCAATTTGTTTGTTTATGTTTGCACATCAAACACATTTTCACATATTTCAATTTTGTGTTTCAATATAATCCAATGCATTTTTCTCTTTTTATCACAAATCCTATTTTCTTTTATGTTTTAATTTACCATTTTTGGTTCTCATTTTCCTATTCTAATAATTAGTGGTCGTGTAATGAAATGGAGCAATACTCCTCCCTCCTATACCGAGCCTCTCCGCAGGGTGCAATCTCTGAAGTTCCGCTCAGAGGAACAGTCCGACTTGAACGACATCCTGCTCCGTGTTTCTGCGTTTGGTCTCTTCGTGTACGCCGTGTTCAGCGTCATCGCTGGTGGAATGGGAGCCTTCACCCACGAGCCCAACCTTCTCGTCATGATTACTGGCTGCTTGAGCGTGCTTCAGGTAAATTATAAGTTTATTTTATCGTGCAGACTCTCATACAGACTCTCTTCTTTTTAATGACCACAATACCGCGAATTTTTCATTTCATAGGTGGTGCTGCAACTACTCTTCATCGCTGATGTGTCTCGTCGCCGTGTCCACCTGCCTGAACAAGAACGCAGCAAGCCCGCCCGCCAGGCCGTCACCTTCCTCCTTATCTGCAACGTCACCATGTGGCTCATCTACACATTTGAAGCCCAAAAAGTCCTCGCTAACCCGGTAAATATAAGCTACTACATAGTCGACACTTTTTTAAGCTTTCAATGATTCTATTACTAACTACTTTATAATAATTGTTTCAGGTGCAACTTGATTTCTACGGTTTCGTGGCTTGGTCTCTCGTCCAGCGCTTCACTCTGCCACTTTGCATTTTCCACCGCTTCCACTCAGCTGTCACCCTAGCTGAAATTTGGAAGACCAGCTACAAAGCGCGCCTGGAGTGAGCGCTTGGAACTAATTAAATTGGAGACCTAAGTCCAATCAACAACATCCTAACGCAACTTGGGATGAAAATTACGGATTCGTCCTCATCCGGGACAGCAATTTTTTGTAGGTAGAACGGATAAAATTATTGCTAGTTTTCAAAATCATCTTGCTATTTCAAGTGTTAGTATAGGTGTGACGAATTTAGGATGGTAAACATTGCATTTTACAATGTAGAAGTGAATAAGTAATTGCTCTCCCGGAAAGTATTGTAGTTGACACGATGTAATCACCTGGACCTACCTACCCTATGGATCATCGATATGTTGGTTATTATTTGCGGTTCTTTCATACTTCGTTTATCTTTCACATTCCATTCTATTTTTACAGTTTCAATAAAAATTAGGTTTCTTGAAAGACTGACTGTGGAGACTTTAAAGCGACCAAGCATACATATGTTCAGCTCATTTTTCTTTAATAGATACGTAAACAGATTTGCTCAGATTTCGGAATTCTATACTTACTTGCTATCTTCATTTGAAGTTATATGAGAGCGTTTTAATCGAAAACACGATAATAAAATTAAAAAATCCCAGTTGTGAAAAGTTCCCTCCTTTGTTAGAAATAATTTGTGTGCCATGGTTTTAGGGTTAAGGCTTCATTAAAATTTGACAATATTTTACATTTCTCGAGCAGTTTGAATCTCAAACAAAATCTGTCTTCTCTGCGACTAGCATTCTTTGTTGTTGTTTCATTAATTATAATTAACTTGAATCATGTTGTCGATGAATTTAACATTTCAGCACAAAATGGGAGCCATTTTGTGTGTCTATTTAAATCCGTATCTAAAGTATATAAGATATAAAATTAATTAATATAAATTAATTATTATATTAACGTTTCAGAAGATTTATTAGCCAACATAAATTTGAGGTAAACAAGTAGGATTACTATAAAAGTTTAATATTATGTGGTATCGTAAGAGGGTAGTTGACGTGTCGAAAATTATATCTGATTAAACGTACTTAACTTAGAGATGGAGTAGAGACCTGCCGCTTGAGCTGCAGAGCGCCGCTTTATACGGATCATTTGGGTATTTGAGTTTAGGAGACATTTTTATTGCAAAGGGGCCATAAAAATGTAAATTTTTTATCACTATGTAACAAGCACATTTATAGCGCTGACGTTAGCAAGTTCAGAGATGTGGTAACACTAGATCTAGTAATAAGTTACATGCACTAGCAACATTATTAGATGTTGTTAGAATAAAAAATCTTCTATGTATTAGTCATTTATAAAATTGATTACAATTTGCGAAGTTTTAACATGGGACTAAGTTCACAGCATCAAAAGTATAACGCTAAGTACGTTTGAAAATTTTCTCAGTAAATATTTTCGTAATGATTTTATGTGCAATCTATTTTTATAGGCTGACTAATTTACAATATCTGTCTATTTGTGTAATGCAATGGTCAATCGTGATTTTCACGTGATATCATTTCTATATTATGGATTTTGTATAAATAGTTCATACTCAATTATTTATATTTATTAATTTTGTAAATTAACTTTTAAGGTAAAATCGTAATTTATTGCTCTAGAGTCTGAGAGTACCGTGTGCTTACAACGTGAGATTTCGAGTGATTGTAGTTAGTTTCTGATTGATTTAAAATACATATTTTAATGTTTATAATTAGTAGTAAACAGTGGATATAAAAAAGGAAATAAGGAAAAAGGAAAAAAGAGCTCAATCGTATTGATTTTGGAGAAATTTATTGATTTAATAGGTCTCGACATGTTTATTGTTAGCTACACCAACCAGCGTGTTTGGCTTGTCTCATCACTGCCGATATTTTAACATTAACAATAGATTATTATTGTTAGTAAGTCCTTTGATAAACCTATACTATTTCTAACTTGTTCAATTTTGTAGGTGATATTTAATGTGTACCTTGATGTTTGGAACAAATGTACCGATGTTTGTAACTCTAGGTTTTAACATTATTATCATACCTATGTGGATACTCGATCAGTGTTATATAGATACCAAAAATTTGGAAATTCTACTTTAAAATATATAATTAATATATGTAAATGTCTATTTGAATAAATTAAATAATACTTATACGTGATTGTTCGTTTTATTTTAATTTAGGTACCTAAAATCTTCCTGTTTATCGTGAGACGACAATAGGATTCCCTGTTCCATATCAACCTTTAAAAAATGGAACAATACATTAGCACTTTTTGCTCTACGCTGAATCCAAAACCGCAACACGACAACATGTTGCACAGCAAATTGCACTAACCGTAAAATGACCGTTCTTGCACCGACGTAAATACTAACTGGTTCCTACGTAGTTACATTCGCTGCTCGGTTCTATTGGTATAATTAGCGTGATATTAAACGGCTAGCTTTCTTTGACCATAACTTAAATAAATGCACGACTCTACAAATGAATAAACGAATTATTTCTTCAGTTATAAAATAACTTTCGAATAGGTTCACATTTATTTATGCAATTTTCGATTGTAGCAGTTAATTTATTATTTTTATAAAATCGACTAAAACTAAACTAGATGGTCGACACTTTACTTAGTTTGTGTCCACCTCTACTCGATGGTTTTGTTTAATTGACATTGACGTCTACCTGACACGACTGACAGTTTGTTACCGTCAATGTCAAATCGTCAATCAACCTGATGCGTTGCGAATTTGTCGGAAACTATCCACAAGTTTAAATTAAAAATTATGAGGGAGTGAATCACCTCATTTAGTGAAACAGTGGTATTAGTTTATCGTAGAGAAACTCTGAAAGAATTCAATATGCTCATACGTTGTGGTCTTTTGTTATTGTGTTTGAACTTGGTGAGGACGAGTGAGTATATTAGTGATGGGGCAACAAGAGCTCGTGTTGCAGAGTTCAATAGAAGGTTTTCACTGTGGCCTTCTGTACACAATGCTGCAAGGTTAATGAGAGTGAGGAGAGAGGCTGAGGCTGGGTCTGTCGTCCAAAGCGAGGGTGGGCAAGACGTCGTTGCCACGGCCGAGAAGACCGCGCCATCGGGGGATGTAAAACCCCCTGTGGCAGTTGAAATTAAAAATGGAACGAAAGAAAAAGTGGCATCCGATCCTCCGCCACCGCCGCCAGCCAGTGGTAAGAACTAATAATTCTTCTTATTGCAAAACAATGTCCTCTTTTCCTACTCAAGCTGTAGTTAAAGTTTCCTGTTAGATTACTTATAACAAACTGGGAAGTTTGACTTATTACCCTAAGTATTGCATCCAGTTGTGACCATTAAAATAGCAATTTCATTCCTCTTTTCTGAAAAAAACATATTTTAGTCCATAGTCTTATTAGTTTTTTGACATTTATTTTCGTATTTTTCTATAATAAATATTGACCAATCAATAACACATTAGGATTTGTTTATCTTCTAGCTAATTGCACATCACTAAATTCACATTATGTGTATGAGGATTTAATTGCATAACATGTTTGTGATGACTTAGCTCTGAGATATCTAATTAATTATTATTTATTCTTTTCCCAATTAGAATAAATGTTTATTTATGAAGAAGATTTCTTTTGTAATCTTTTTTTGTTTTCTTATAATGTATAAGTATTGTGCAATATAAATGTTTGGCTGAAATTGTGTAATCATGACTACAATAATTAACATACTTTTTTATTATTTTCTGTTCTATTTTTAAGTACCTACACCATAAAATATGACATAAAACATACTGTCATTCTAATCTTATTTATTATTCCATGATTTTTTTTTCTATTGCTTGTGTATTATTTATTCATTATTGTGAGACATTCTTCAAGAACCATTGTTAATCACCCTTTAGTTCTCATTAACACAATGATGTAGTATAAATGCAGTGTGTAGCTATCACTGTTAAATCAATGTACCTAATATATCTACATACTATGTAAAGTAAACAACATACATGAAGAGACAGAAACATATATGAAGAGAATCAATAAATGATACCTATATGACGGAAAAGAGTAAAGGTCCAATTATCATTTGCTTGTCCATGGTTACCCTGAATGGAAGAAGGGCATCACAAAATGTCAGCTTACTCAAATAACTGATTGATGAGGAACTCCATTAGTTTACAATACATTATACTTACCTACATTGTTTATCCTTAATTGTTTATTGTTTGTATTATTTAATCTTCCTCTAAAAATTAAAAACATTTACTAACTAATTGCTCCAATTAAGATATTATTGTATGTATTATAATATTATTATTAGATATTAATTTTTCTGAATATCTGATTAGTTGAACATGTCATAATATAATAATAACCTATTTTTATATGAAGGATTTGAGGTAAGCAAAAGTTTGGATGCAAGCAACAAACATGAACGAATTTCAAATTTGAAGCATCAAAATAACCATTTATTTGTTGTTATCAACATGTTTATTGCACTTTAAATACATAAAGCAATAGTCAATGGTAAAGTGGTTATGATTGCTGTAATGATGTGTCTAATATTTTATTTACATGGTTCGAGTAAAAATGACATATTTTGTGCTCTTGTTAAAAATATAAGTGGAATTCGGCAATTAGCCGAATCACAGGTCATTGACCTTTAGCTTTGTGTTTAAGGGGCACTAAACTACTGAAGCTGAATCAGATTTTTACATTAATAACTGTCATGAGCTCTCTAAGTCTTTGCTTAGCAGTGGGCACTTATAAGCTGATGTTAAGGTGCTTATTGTAAGACTGACATTGATTAAGCTAAGCATAATATTATGACATTTTATTAATTTATATTGTTATTATAATTACAGGCAATGCAACAGTTGTGAACCCAGCTCCTGCTCCAGTGGTCAACGAGACGAAATTAAATGCAACAAGTACAGACAAACCAATTAAGATAGACCTCAACAATCCCGGAGTACTGAAAAGAGGTTTCATTGTGTTTGGAGGATTTGCGCTGCTGGCAGTCGCATATTTTATATTCTACAGGTAAAAGAGATGTGTTTCTTTCAACTAGCCTATGTGGAAGTCATTGGGATAGGCATATGTTCAGCAGTGGATGTCTTGTGGTTGATATGCTTATGCTGTTGATGATGATAAAAATAAGTCTTTGGTGGTATTTCTGGATCATGCAGGTAATATTGAGTTTTATCAGTTCTAAAGTTAAAGTAGTCATAGTAACATGGAGTCTGATACTATGGCTGACTTATGACAGTAGTCTCTCAGGCTGTGGACATGGGACTTGTAACATAACAGGTGAAAAAGTAGGTTTAACATTTAAAATGATGTACACACTCTGTACTAAATTGGGCGCAAAATCCTTCAGGGGAATTTTTTATTGTGATTTGGAAGTAGATCACTTTTTTTTGTTACAGTTAACTACTTCCAAGTTTGACTAATTGTTCCATCAGTTAGAGATCTTATCAGTCAATGAAAAAAACACGATATTTTAATAGTATTTATTGATTAAAAATATGTGTTACCATGACTATTGATAATACTGATTGATAATATTTTATTATCGGTTAAGTAGCTGACAAAGTCTTGGAAAGACTAGATAGAACTAGTTACCTTTCTTTTATACTGAAATTCGAAGGTAAAGGAGATGGCTAAATGACTGACCCAGGCATAATAACAAGAATACGAATTTCACGCTAACCCGTATCATTTAAATATTCACTTATGAATTATTTTGTGTTTAACGTATTCTATCACTTTGAACAAAAATTACAAAAATAAGTTTGATAATTGATTTTTTTCTGTTGTGGTTTGACATGACAACACGGAAGTAGGTAGTGCAAGCTATTATTAGGACATTAGTTTCCCCGAAAATCAAATTGAAATAATTAAACGAACATCAATGTTTAATAACGGTAATATAATGACTTTTTTCTGAAACCAAATAATTGTAAATGTTTTGATCGACACAAAATATATATTTTGTATAAGATTGCACAATCTTACTATAACAGTGTCTGTCCTTGGTTACTTTCATTATTAATAATTAAAATAATTATACAAATTATGTTAAATTCTCACAGAATAGAAGTCACCGATTAAGACCTGTAAAAAACTTCCCCATGCTCGAATTCCTATGTAGCTATGACTAGTTATTATGATTATGGCTAATCCGCAGGAAAATGCGTACCAATTTTATATTCAGTGTTTAGGCGCCATTGACGTGTGAAATATGAGTAAAACATTACGCAGACATGAGTGCAGTGGTCGGAGTTGTGTTCTATTTTTGCCTTAAGTAACCTTCAGTTGGCTTGAATTGAACATACCTTTTATTATGTGTGTATTAGACGAGGTAGAATTTGCCTTTAATAGTTTTCTATTGGCATGTCAAAGACTTAATACAGAAATTTTTATATGCCGGATCATATTGCGTAAAATGTAACAGACATACGAACAATATTTAAGTACAACTTATCATATTAAAATTAAAATATTTATACGAATTAGTATTAACTTATCATAGACCATAACACTAATATTATAAATGTGAAAGTTTGTTTGACTACTTATTATGATTTGTCCGTCAATCACGCCTGAAACTACTATATTCAGTGTTTAGGCGCCATTGACGTGTGAAATTTGAATAAAACATACGCAGACTTGAGTGCAGTGGTCGGAGTTGTGTTCTATTTTTGCCTTAAGAAAGCTTCAGTTGGGTGAATACGCACTTCTTATTATGTCTGTATTAGACGAGGTAGGCAGATGTAGATATGAGCAATAAACAACTTTGGTACCAATGAAGCTAGTTAGTCATATTTATGAAACCGGATTTTGTGAAAATTGGTATACAGACAGCCACAGGGGCTAGTTAGTCATACATATTATGATATTATGATTTAAAATAATTATTGCACTCAAATTGCCTACTATTATTAGTAAGTGTGAGTAGTTAACTAAGGATAGAATTCGTAAACACGTGTCCTCTACGTAGGTACCTACGTAGTACCTATTATAAGCTATTCTGTGTGTTCAACCAGTTTGCAAGTTATTTATCACATTTAATAAAGAAATCTGTGAACTTATTATTATCGCAAACGTTCATGAAGTAGCAATAAATATCGTATCGTAGTAAATGATGTCATTTCAGTACTTACTTAAGAATTTTCTGATGCAATAAAACTCAAGTCTAATAAGTGATTAAGTTTGACATCTCAAGAGAATTTTCTTTTCTATATTAATTTAATGATGTCACGGCTTTGGAATGATATTTTTATAACTAAGGGCATAGTACGAGTTTGTTTTTCGTTAAACGAGAGCGCGTTCAGCGCTCTTATTGGTTAGTTCATTTGTGCCGGCCAATCAGAGGGTCGAGGGCACTCTCGTTTCGTTTTTGTTCAACGTTAAACAAATTCGTACTAAGGCTACTGTTTATTACTAAAGGTATAATATAATAAATAATTACTGCAATTACAGTTGACTGTCTCTTGTGTATGAAGACTGATATTTTATTGAATAGGCACATATTCAATTAAGGGACTTGTAAGTACAGTTAATAGCAAGTCGATCCTGTGTGTCAGGGTCGGTCGGCGACTCTGCGTTAGGGACGTCTTATATCGGCGTATAGGACAATATATTATACTCTCTGTAAAATAAATAAAATAGATTATTACTATTAGCGTTTTTTTAGTCCTTTTTTAATCAAATTTTGGAGTTCTTCTCAAGTGTATAATAAAATCAATAGTGAAATTAAATGGACGATAGCTTAATTGATTTACTATTCTATTCTGAAACAAAGTCCAATTACTCGGTCGAGGAGCACTCGTGGTTAACCGCACATTCTAAGCTGACCATATAATGTGAATGTATCATTGTACCCCAATTTTATATAAACAAAGTCAAATCATTTATTCCAATTAAACCATACACTTACTATGGTACTTTTGAAACGTTGACAAAGAAATAAATAAACAATAGTCTGTCGGTCTGGCCGTCAGTGAGGACAAGTGCTTGTTGCAATGTGTAGCTTCGAATGGAAACCAGTCGTTACTCTTCTAAAAACAAATCAAATCAGTATCATAATCAGTAATTGTTTCAAATTACAGGAAAAAGAGCAAAAACAATGATGCAGGGAACGCGCACAATACAAACGATGCGAACCAGTTCCGATACGGCGTGCTGCAGTCAGAAGATAGACGGGACAACCTGGAGTTGTCCAGGGTTCCTCTCACCATGGAGTCTGATGAAGACGAGGACGAGGATCTGGAGATCTTCGACCTTGAACAGAAGAAGAAGTCACTCTCTTACGTCAACCTTCAAACTAATGATGAAGATATTGTCTTCTCACCAAAGGATAGCACAGATAACGATAGGGAAAACTTACTATTAGATATTGAAGATGGCGCCACCTCTGACACACTAATTAATTGGAGTAGCAGTGGCAGTAAGTCAATATTATAATTCCTGTTTAAAAAAGTTATTATAATTGTATAAATATGCGTTCTGCATTTATCCGCCATAATCTGAATTGAAGATAGTTTCACATAATTGCGATAGGTTAGGTTATCAAATGAAATAAAAAATCATAGTTTTTAATGTACTTTTAGTATTATTTTAGTTGATATTTCGCTTCGTTATTATGTAAGAGATATCTTTGTTTGATAACCTAACAATCGTGTTTTTATTAATTCATTAATTTAATAGGTTTTATTTAAATATGTTCGGTGTTAAATGTACTTATGCCTATGTCGGTATTTTGTACAATCCAGTGCAAAATTTCGAACAGTAATGTTATGCAAATAACAAATTAGCTTGTTCATAATGGAGCCACTTATCCCAAATTACTGGTGTTCTATTTGGAGCTGAGCATTCCAAAAGGCATTTTCCAGTTCTCATTAGACCGTATTGTAATTATAGTAACGTGATTCAGCGTGACCTTCGTATTGGCGTTATCTGGAACTGTTTCGAACAAACATTGAGAAAACGATCTCAGATACAAACGCAAAGCATTTGCAAAGCGAATACATTAAATATACCTAATAACTACATCGACTAACTTCACTGCCTTTATTGATTTTAGTTTAAATTTCTAAAATGAACTTTGTTTTTTGTGCAACAAGGTGGTGATTAGATTGAGTTAAAAATAGATTGATTGATTGACCTTCAAAGATCGTTGACCGACAGTTAGAAAAAGAGATATTCAGTTTCATCACATTTCCTAGTTTGGTCATTGTCACGGTTTTGCTTAAATGCTTTGTTGCACAATTAATTGCAAACGCTAGTACAAGTCGAACACGTGGTCTCAGATTCGATTTCTGAGTCAGGCTAAGTATTATTGATTGTTTTAGTGTTAAAATTCTCAATAATTGATCGACATCTGAAATTATGATTCCTTTAAAAGCTGTCACCATGTTTTAATGTTGATGTAAACAATATTTTGTAAATCTAAATATTTGATTATTTTTTCTCCCATTTTAGTAGGATCGTACACAGAAGTAGTAAATATTAATATATTTTTGTAAATTTGCCTAAATTATGTCAGTTTAATTTTGAAGTTAAAACATTGTCACGATAATGTTATGTGTAAATAGGTTAAATTCCACATTATTATTGCATTTTGAAATAATACTAATTAATAAAGAGTTTTTTATGTCAATATCCACACTATTAAATTAAGTAGGTATGCAAACTATTATTATATTTAATTATGTAATACAAATTGTTTATTTTATATTTGATTTATCATAATTATGTTAAAAATATTATAAATCTCATCTATTTTTGTTCTCAAATAATTTAATTTCAATTTATAAGTATTTAGTCGATTATTCATGTGATTTATATATCGATTCGCATTGAACAGAAGTTATGTTAGTTCATTTTATTTTTTTGTTTGTAATGTTTGTGTAAAAATATTAATTTGTCGTTTAAAAATTGGAAATGTGCCATTAAAAATGAATGTAACCAAAAATAATGAATGTTATCTACATGAATGTTATATTATAAATGTTATCTACATTCATTATTTTTTGTAAACTATCTAATGATTAGTCGTACTAAATACGACTGATTATTACTATATGATTCAGTTTAATTTAAAAACAACGTAAAAAATGTACTATATTTAATTCGGGAACTAATTTACTTTCGTAAATTATAAAATTTAAATTTATTTTTAGCATCATGTGACTAGTCGATTTCAAGCGATTATTACATTAAGTGCAATGTAATTTTAGTCGATTATTTTTGTAAATCGATAGATGAAAAACGAACTAATCAGTATTCGACTAAAGTATGTTGCGGGTCCAACCTACACGATGGAAGTACAGTAATTATTTTTTTATCAATTTTTGTTTTAGTAGATTATTTTTGGAAGTTATTTATCATATTGAAATTTAGTCGAGTACTATACGTATTACGTATGTATGTTGTACCGTAAACTATATTATATATTTTCACTTTAACATATCAGTAATAACTATAGATTTTACAGGTTTACGTACAAACTACGGCATGTTACACTAAAAGTTTAATTTCATTAAGACACCATTATCGGAAAAATGGGCTTCTAAAATGTATGACAAGCGTGTATATTGTAAAAAATACAATTCTGAAACAAATAGCGTGGTCTGCCGTAAGTTATACGTTAGCCCCATTATTATAATAGATGTAATTACATTTTAATAGCATCTTATGAAGCTAGTTACTGCATTTTCAATATCTCAGAGAATTCCTACAATTTATATTTCTACATTTATTTTTGTAAATAATGCTGTGTCAAGAGAAAATCTAACATAGATTTTTATGTATGTGTAAAGTTATTTTATTTACTCTTGCTTGTTTCTATTTTTGGTTTTAGATTGAGCAATTAAAATTTCGTTGTATGAAAATAGTATATAGAGAACATTTTTATTTTTTTATACATACATGCTTCTTAATTTAAATGTTTGTAAATTCCTTATGCATGTAAACAAAACAGCCAGCATTTTGTGTAAATTTGTTGAGTGAATTTTATTTCAAATAAAATATTAATAAGTAAAATGCTCAACGCAAAAGCCAATAATTTAGTATATGTACTTACATAGCGTAGTACTTATATCTTATATTAATTGTCTTTTCCTATATATTTATGCACAGCAACAGCCATAAAAACTATGTAAAATAAAACAAAGAAATGCCTATTATAACATAAATATTATTATGTAAAATAGAAAAAATATAAATAAGCTATTATAGGTTTTTGTTCGTACGAGTAGTAATATTTTTGTTTAAATTTCCGTATTTTTGTAATAGGGGAGCGGACTATTTTTTTTTTTTGTAATGGCCATGCAGTAGATTGATTAAGAATATTGGACACGTATTTTGGCGGGATTTTCCTGTGGTTTTCATCGTCTCGTATAACTAAGAAGTGCATGTACGTAAAATTAATGGACAAGTGACGAAACCATTAGGAAAACTAAAAGAAATACTTGTCCCATATTTTTTCATTATCTAATGAGTATTAACGTTTTTGTGCCCACCAGATGACACCAACATAGCGTGATGTCTGTTCGTCCAATAGGGAATGTCTTTATATGAAACCACAAACCATTTTTTGAAAGCTACAGATATTGGACGTATAGAACCTTACGCTTGTTTGGCGCCATCTAGTGGCCACAATAACGTCAGCACTCACTGAAAGACTACATGGACGTTTACTCTTCATGCCCTGTCTACACCCCTATTTCCTTGGCTTAAAAATTCGCCTAAACTTGTAAAACGATTGTTGAAATTCAATTATCACATTGTTGAAGCTATGGACTGTGATAATAGATGAGAGAGTAAGTTATATAATATATTTTTTGGATAATAGCTGTGTATGTATAGTTTGCTATCGCTCTCTGTCGCACCACTTCTGAATGGCTATTGTTAGAGTGAGATGGAACGAGCGACTATGTATAAGCTAAAAGGACGGATAGAATTTAATAAGGACCATGGCTTGAAGTCACTGATCTTCCGTTGATTTTAAAATCTCGTAGACTGATTGGTTGTTGATCAGCCAATCAGATGTTAGATGAGATTTGTATTTAGTATACGGGTATAAGTCTATCTCAGCGCCATCTACCCGTTTAAACATGAATGAAGCCGTTTTTTATTGAAACTTTCTCTTTATGCTAAGCATTCTCAAATGTAGGCCTATTTTGGAGTCTTTGTGAAATTGTTAATTTTGCAATGTTGAAATAAGTCAGTAATGTAAATTAGTGTAGAAATTAATTGTAATTTAAGGTTGTTTCTAATTTAATAAAGTTATATAACATTTTATGTCATCTTTTATATTTTTTATCGTAATTTTGGCGTTCCTGTTTTTTTTCTATCTATAAAACTGTATTTTTGTTCTGAAATGATTTGTAAGATTTGTTTTTATTATTCCATATAGTGTAAATAATAGGTACAAAAATAAAATAAATAAATAAAAAATGAACCAAAAGAGATTGGAGGCGCCGGGTATCGATCCCGGTACCTCTCGCATGCTAAGCGAGCGCTCTACCATCTGAGCTACGCCCCCGATGTATAGAGTCGTTGAAATACTCAACCGGTATCATTAAAGCTATGTTATAAGGAGATAATAATATTTTCTTTATAAATTGTTATTTCAAGATGCGAGACGATTAAATGAAATTCATAACTTTCAGGAATTACAATTTATATTTACAGAACAATTATAAAACAATAATAATCCGTCTCATCGACCAATATTCGAATTAATTATTTCCCGCCATTTTTAAATATATCATTTGACGTTCCATTTCAGCTAACAATTATTTTTAAACAATTTATATTGTCTATGAAATGATGAAAGAGGTTTAATATATTTATTCCTATGAATAGTACTCAGTAATTAAATACTATCCTTTTTATATTATAATTCCATCCTACATTATATCTGTCTGGTGTTGCTAGTGGTTGTTAACACTCGGCCATCCTGTGCAGAACGTGTCCCACGGTCTTCGCTGTGATTTCCGTTTGCAGATGCAAATTTCTGAAACAAATAAAACATCCAGCAGTATCTATTGTATATCGTACTAATAGTTTAAGAGGCCAACCTAGTAAATTACATTTTACATACAATACAGCTATCTAAATCAAATCACTTTAATGCAGCGGACAGTGTTCACATAGCCATTCTTTTAATCAAGAACTTGACCACACAGCCGTCTTTTAATCAAGGACTTGTTCACACAGTTGTCCTTTTAATCACGGACTTGGTCACAACAGCTGTCCTTTTAATGAAAGACTTGATCACACAGCTATCCTTTTAATCACGGAATTTATCACATAGCTATTCTTTTAATAATGGACTTGTTCACACAGCTGTCCTTTTAATCAAGGACTTGATCACACAGCTATCCTTTTAATCACGGAATTGATCACATAGTTATTCTTTTTATAATGGACTTGATCACACAGCTGTCCTTTTAATCACGGACTTGATCACACAGCTATCCTTTTAATAATGGACTTGATCACACAGCTGTCCTTTTAATCACGGACTTGATCACACAGCTATCCTTTTAATCACGGAATTTATCACATAGCTATTCTTTTAATAATGGACTTGTTCACACAGCTGTCCTTTTAATCAAGGACTTGATCACACAGCTATCCTTTTAATCACGGAATTGATCACATAGTTATTCTTTTTATAATGGACTTGATCACACAGCTGTCCTTTTAATCACGGACTTGATCACACAGCTATCCTTTTAATAATGGACTTGATCACACAGCTGTCCTTTTAATCACGGACTTGATCACACAGCTATCCTTTTAATAATGGACTTGATCACACAGCTGTCCTTTTAATTATGTACTTGATCACACAGCTGTCCTTTTAATTACGGAATTGATCACATAGTTATTCTTTTAATAATGGACTTGATCACACAGCTGTCCTTTTAATCCAGCAGATATTAATTTAGCTTAGGACTAGCACCCAGTTATTTTTTTCAATGTTGACTGAATTAGATCAAAAGACTACCTACTCATTCACACAGAACAATTTCTTTACGAAGAAAGACTGAATAACGTGATTTAAATTTTAATGGATGGACTTTTAGCTGAAATATTTCTGATAACACAGCAGAGTTTGGGGCTGCCTATAACATTTAAAACATGTTTAAATTGGTTTTCTTCAGGGAACTGTTTGAAATACCTACTAGTAAAAACTTAACCTCTGTCAGTGATAACTCTAACCGGATAGCCAAACTGTATGATAATTTAAGAAGAAGTCTAATTGTTTCTACTGAGCTACAATTTTAGCAGGTCGGGCAACCACGAATTTATTAAAAGCGTCTGCGTTTAATGAAAGGACCCACGTGGTCGGCATGGATCGTGTGCATAGGTATTGTAGATTTCTCAAATAGATGGAGCTCATCGTGTAACCTCCCATAATTTCTCTTATTAAAAGCACATTGTAAACATGAATTAAAGTATTTTCAAATAAACTTAGCCATGCCTTCGAACCAGAAATGCCCTTTAATAAATAAATTGTTCACATTTCTCAAGTCCTGGATGACCTATCTGATCATGTAGTTTCTGCAATAGCCCATATTTGGCAAGCTTAACGTTCTCCAGCAACAGTTTTCCTAAATAAGATCCCATCTTTAACGATATAATTTGCAGTCAAGTTACAATCACTATTATCGCGATGCCTAGTATCATTTTGGATATTATCAAGAAAAATTGAAGAGTAACTAACCAATTTGAATTATTTATCATTAGCACTGTAGGTAGGTATTTGGTATGGGATTTCTATTTAATGCGTCTGTATGTCTCATGCGATTACCTGGCCTGTACTCAATCTCTAAGTTGTAATCTTGGATCGGGAGCCACTGTCGAGCAATACGAGGGATTAAATCCTTTTTAATAATGGTAGTTCTCAATACTGAACAGTCCGTAATGACCTTGACTAGTATACCAATTAAATAGACACGGAAACGTTTAAGGGACTCTACGACGGCTAGTGTTTCAAGTTCAAAACTATGATAGTTAGATACCTCTTTACTTGTCACTCTACTGAAATACGCTATTGGTTTCAAACTGTTATCTGACTGATATTGCATTAGTATACCGCCCAAGCTTATTATACTGGCGTCTGTATGTAATTCAGTATTAGCTTCTGGCTAAAACCGGTCTTTCAATAAAATTAAACGTTGCTTAAGAGTTTGAAAAGCCTTTTCATGATCAACATCCCAATGCCAATTAACATCTTTCTTAGTCAGTTCTGTAAGGGGACGTGCAACCTAAGCATTTTTTGGGTTGACCCTATAAACTGCCTAATTTCGTGTACATTCCGTGGTGGACTATATCTTGCGACACATTTGACTTTAGCTTCGCCTGGTTGAATAGTTCCAGCCGAAATTGCGTGACCTAAATATGTAAGCAGTACTTTTAAGGAAAGAACATTTGCTCAGGTTCAATTTTAAATTAACCTTTGTTAGTAGTTGCAGTATTTTTCCAGAAACTTTAATCCCTCCTGTACAGATACAGTTGGCACCAAAACGTCATCAAGATATAGGGCAATATTTTGATCTACTCTACCAAGTGTCATTTGAATTAAACGGGAAAATATAACCGAGGCATTAGCCAATCCAAACGGCATCTTAAGAAATTCATATTGACTCGACAGAGTTACGAATGCGATTGCATTATGTGTTGAATCCTTATGCATCCCTACTTGGCAGTTGCTTTGGGCTAAATCTAGTGTCGTAAAGTAATATTTTCCCGACAGCTTATTTACTTTATCTACTATATGAGGTAATGGATAACGGTCTTAATAGTGTTGGAATTAAGAGTCTACACAAAGCCTATGATCACCTCCCTTTTTCTTCACTAACACTAACACACTACGGGACTAGAGTAATGTAACATTGACTCCCTTATTATACCTGCATCTAATATTTTTTTAAATTATTTACTATTTCGTTCTCCTTGTGAAATCCACAGCGTGTAACAAAATACCCATTATACATCAAGAAGCACTGAAGAATACTGGTTGAATAATTATAATCTCTACACAAAGTTTCAGCTTAAAATACATTTTAAAAAAATTGGTACCAAATACTTGGTGTCGCATGGTTCTTGATTTAAAATCATCATACTAACGTATCACAACATCACAGGGGTCACTCGCTAATTACGAAACATTTATTCTGTAAATCTGATCGCCTAGTACCTGTATCTACCTAATTCTGATATTCGGTTTTTGGAATTTTATGTATTGGAAAAATTCATAACTACGTTCCAGGAAAACATAAGTTTAAAAAAAACCTTCCCATATGTTTTTTTTTATGTTGTCTAGAAACCGTGCACTTGATATGTATACCCCCCTTTTTGTTACACCGTGTATAAGGCTTATAATATACTGGCTGGTCATTACTAGTACGAAATACGAATATGCATTTTTATAAGGTCTGTGCATCCTAAATCTATCTATACTAATCTATACTAATATTATAAAGCTGAAGAGTTTGTTTGTTTGATTGTTTGTTTGAACGCGCTAATCTCCGGAACTACTGGTTCGAATTGAATAATTCTTTTTGTGTTGGGTAGTGCATTTATCGAGGAAGGCTATAGGCTATAAAACATCACGCTATGACCAATAGAAGCCGAGCAGAGCGGGTGAAACCGTGCGAAAGTAGCTAGTCTCTAATATTTTTAGCAAACGAATTAGAGCAGCTGTAGTTATTGCTTATTCTCAGTGTCACTAATTTGGTCCACGTTTGTGTCTGAGAGATCAATTTGTAATCTAACTGTCTGATACTTGTCTATATTAAGGACCACAGGCTCACTACTCGGGTCTGGCATGGTTACTAATTATTATCAACGCCCCACCCACGACAGATTAACATTACCTAAGTTAAGAATTTTCAAATAAGTATTGTGCGATTTGATGACAGCTGCAGGTATGAAATACGTTAGGTATATTAAGTCACTATTTGCACCCATACAGTTCAATAAAAAATGTGAACTCTGCTCGTAATTCTATATCACAATCAACATAATATTACAACAGGGATATTTACGGAGTGCTTTAAATAAATTGGGTATTTTCTATTAAAGTCGGATGATTTCAAATTAATGTCAGTAATTATTTCTTGTACGGCATTCCTTTGCACAAAACGAATAGAAGCAGCAGAAGTTATTAAGCTTATATTGTCACTATTAATCATTGTTTGACCAATTATTAAATCAGCATCAAATGTAAAACAGCTAGTCAATTCTACTGCACTTTTTAGTTCGACATTGTCTATTGAAACACACAGATAACATGTACATAATAAATTCACACAGGCGCCGCCAAAACCTTTCATAACTGTAGTGCTAGATTGAATCTCTAATTGTAAATCTTTTGCTCGCAAAATTTAAAGCATATTATTCAGTTTGTATCAACGTACGCTGCTAATGATCTGGCAATTATTTACGATCACAATTCTCTTATAAATGTCACAAATATGTCATAAGTTATAAGTTAGCATTACCTGGGTAACATTTTGTCGCTAGGTGTGAAGAACTCGGAGCAAACCAGCACGTAGCCGTGATGTGTCCGCTACGCCGACAGTTCTCGCAGCGCTGTCGTTGTCTGCAATCCTTTGCTTCGTGTCCAGGACGCCGGCAAACGTAGTAAATCTTGGGCTATTGTTGAACAGTCGAAGTTCCATTGCGCACAATGAAGTTCTGCGTGTACTAGTTGAATCCACGGGTATCAGGTTCTCCAGTGACGACATGTAGCCATGGTACAGTTGTTCGGGAGTTTCACAACTATGCCTTTGCATTGGCCCTCATCTCGAATTATACATGAAATTGTATTTTCACCGTAGATGCTACATTTCGTGCGTGGTTCATGGTCTTCCGAAAAAAAAATTCCATTGTTTTCATCTTCCGAACTTTCTGTCTTGTACTTTCTTTGTCCTTTCCCCAATCCACCGATGTAAGGTCCAGACAATTTGAAAAGATCCCACTTCTGAAGTGTTATTTCAAGATGCGAGACGATTAAATGAAATTCATAACTTTCAGGAATTACAATTTATATTTACAGAACAATTATAAAACAATAATAATCCGTCTCATCGACCAATATTCGAATTAATTATTTCCCGCCATTTTTAAATATATCATTTGACGTTCCATTTCAGCTAACAATTATTTTTAAACAATTTATATTGTCTATGAAATGATGAAAGAGGTTTAATATATTTATTCCTATGAATAGTACTCAGTAATTAAATACTATCCTTTTTATATTATAATTCCATCCTACATTATATCTGTCTGGTGTTGCTAGTGGTTGTTAACAAAATTAAACACATACCTTTAAAAAAATAATGTTTCAAAAAATTACAACAGTAATCTATTATATAAAAATAAGTCGGGTTTTCCTTCCTGACGCTATAACTCTAGAACGCACTAACTGATTTGCGCGGTTTTGCATTCGTTGGAAAGGTCTCGGGCTCCGTGAGGTTTAAAAGAAAATTCTGAAAAAAAAAATCATTGGTGGCGAAACGGAGTTCGCCGAGTTTGCTAGTTATCAACATAAAATGGCAAGGCCACACCCGGCGCGATCTCGTGGCGGAATGGCAGCAGCGACTGTCGCAACCGAGGGCTGGGCTCGCTGTTATCGCAGCGGTAAGTCCCCTCTTTGAGGAGTGGCTAGAGAGGCGCCACGGCGTCCTCACCTACCGCCTGACGCAGGTGCTTACCGGACATGGGAGTTTCGGTAGGTTCCTGTTCCTTATTGGGCGGGAGGAAACGCCCGGGTGTCATCACTGTGAGGACCGCCCGGAGGACACGGTAGAACATACGGTGGCGGTGTGCCCTGCGTGGGCAGAGCACCGCCAAGTCCTCAGGGATGTGGTCGGCGACGGCGACCTCTCGCGCCCGGCACTGGTTCAGGCCATGGTGCGGAGCGAGAGGGACTGGGATGCCGTCTCCTCCTTCTGCGAAGCAGTCATGCTAGCTAAGGAGGAGGCGGGGCGCGTGAGAGAACAAACCTCCTCACGCGACGGCTGGGGAGCCGTCGCGAGAGACACTCCGGGCGTAGGGGATCGCGAGACGATCTCCGGCCACCGCAAGTCGGGCCTGCGGACGGCGAGCAAGGGTAGCTCGCCGCCCGAACAGATCCAGACCCGTGCGTGCGGCGCGTCGCGTTCCGCGCGCGCCTCAAAGAGCCATCAGACCACCACAGATGGGGCCCAGCAGGGCTGATGCCTGATCCGGAGCTGCGGACTACCTAGCGGGTTTACCGGAGCTCCGGGTCGAAAAGCAGGAGAAGGAACGGGGTGGTTTTTAGTCAGTAAGAGTCTGACACTCCCTCTCGCCTTGCCCAAGGCGGGAGAAGTCATTGGATGATTTTCCCCCTCAAAAAAAAAAAAAAAAAACACTAAAATTACTCGAAGTGAATGTGTCACTACACTTTACAGTCAGTATACACACAACAGTACCTAGACGTCTGGGGGTGAAAAGAAAAGTTAAAATGTACTAGATAATACTATATAAATTAAAATTGCGACTAGAAAAATATTGTGAGTACGAGTAATTTTATAAGAGGGATAGACAAGTGATAGATACCGTACTCAAATAATGCCCGCACGAATCATGCTAAAATGTTCTTGTGGCGGCCAGTTTGTCCTTTGTATTTTCCTAAAATTTAAATCTGTTCCTTTTTTAACAGACTTCAAAAATCATGAGGTTCTCATTTTGAATATTGTATACATGTATGCATGTTTGTGCACAAATATCTCGCGTTTAGCTAAACCAATTTTGATGCGGTTTTCGTATTTTTCAGACTTAGAAACTCTGCTTCTGCTTGCCATAAAAATGTTCACATGGATAATTTTTGACGGTAACTACTAAACTACCTATTCGTACGAGTGAAATTTGAACGATAGACAACATTTCTCACGTTGTTTAACAAATTGAAAGCCGTGGTGGTCACCGGTGACGGACGTTAGCGGAGGATTTGCCTTCAACAGCTTAGGTACTATTAGCAGTGAAAACCTTAAGCAATTTGATATAGCTTATTAGATCACATTTGAATCCTGTTGTCAGTTTCAATACCAACAACATTAATTTACATTTTCATTAGGTAAACTACCTATGTACTATCATACTACATTTAAATTTCTACAACGCTTCGTTAGAAAAGTGTTTTATTTCAGTCTCGTACGTATCTGGCAGGCACGTTCGCTTGTCCGTCTACGATATTGAGATAAACGAACCGGCACATTGCCTGTGAATCTACCCATAGCTACCAATCAAGTTACGCAAAACCAGTATAACCTGACCTTTGAATTTGCAGAAATTTCGTACAAAGCGAGACCATGGTAAACTGGTTTTTGTAGCTTCATGTGCAGCGGTGTCTACCTAGATGTTACTACGCGATTTATTTTATTCTGTTCCTTATTGGTAGGTATCTGCCTATCTCTTTTTCTTTACGATTTTTTTTGCCCTTAATATCAAAGGGATCAAAAATTAATTAGGTTTTTACTTTTTACGTTGTTCGGCTCGGTATCCAATTTGCCTTTGGCATCATTTCAGATTTTGCGTTTGATGTCGTTTATTACGTACCTACCTGGTTATTTTCCTATATTAGGCTTGTGGATTTTTTTTTTTTTATAGTCGTAATCAACTACCAGTTTACTTGCTGCCAGCGGGAAAGTACTAGATTTATGTTTATCTTTACCTAAGCTACTACCAAACATAGATTAAATATATCTGTTATGTACCTACAGATAAAAATTGCTGTAGATAGGTGTTTATATTTAGATATCGCCCTACTTTTTACAGACAGGAATTATACTTTCTACCAGTAAATAATCTAAGCACTGATGAATGTTTTCGATGACATGATTCAAAAATAACAGCTCTAAGGATGCTTTTTACCCGAGATGTGCTATGCTACGTTGCTGTGGATGACCACGGAGTTTGCAATTTTATATTAGTCCAGATTAGACATATTATCTAGGTATTTCCGTCTAAATACCAGTTGTATATTTTTTGCAAGTGTTACAGAGAAAGTGGGGCGAAGTAACTATAAGTTTATGTAGGAATGTATGAATATGTTTAACTTGAAGTGACTCCTCCGTTATCAAGAGGATTTACGGCGTTTAAGACAGAGTGATGGGAGTGGCTAGCTTTTGTTTATGTTGCAGTAAATTATTTGTTTATAAGATTTCGTAAAATAGTTTATAAAGTTTAGTTATCGTGTTAAGCAACTTATTAGCAGCAACTTATAACAACAATTTGTGGATCACATAGAGAGTTGCTCCATGCGGAAATCGAACCCGCGACACGTTGCGCGGCAGTCAGTTGCCCAGCCACCGCACCAACCGTGCATTCGTGTACCTAATTACCTAACCGCGTACCTATATATAGGAGTAGGCACCTATTAAAATATTATTATTATTTTAGTCCGTCCTATATACGACTGTATAGAGCCATGGAGTACCAAATGTTACTGTGTGCCACAAGTCGTGGAGGTGAAGCGAGATCAAAAGCTTCAAAATGTAATGATCTTCATGATGGGAGGTAACATATTTTAGAAATTTTATTATTGGCACTTAATACTTGTGGTTTGGCTTATAAACAGTTTTAAGACTGGTCCGATGGATTGATCGTAAATGAATCTGGATTCCTATGGCCCCATAATGCCCGATTTGCTTCGGGGCCAACTTTGGATAGGTTTTAGTTTCAGTAAGAGTTTCAGAACCCCTTTCCGAGTATCAACTACCGTTCTTTATTGGGTCGCCAGAGCAAAATGTCCAACTTTGTTGATTCTTCCTTCTTTAGATTCGTCATAGTCATTAGCTACTTTCTATTGACTGCTAGACAAAAGACTCTTCGACAGCATCTCCCTGAAAAACTAAATTCAAATAAAAAAATGCAGCTAAGTTCGAAATCATTTAATCTAATGGAAGTTCCATCACTAACAAAACACCACTTGCCTAATTTAGGAACGTTGAACTAGAATTTTCTCCTGTGTCGTGAGAACGTTTATAAACATACAAATGCACACATGACACCCAGACCCGGAATAAATAAACTGTGGATCACACAAAGAGTTGTTCTGTGCGGGAATTGAACCCGCGAAACGTTGTACGACAGCCAGTAGCCCAGCCAGCCGCCAACCGTGCAGTCAAATTCTGTCCGTCATTACTTTAAACTGAATACGCTTAAGCCTATACCCTAACGTATGGAGGGCCGCGGGACTGTCCGAGGGTACAGGGCCGAGGGACTTGTGCCTGAGCCTCGAGGGCCGAGTCGGGGCGGAAATGAAAAATAAACACGTCCGACGTCGCATGGCGCCGGCCGCGCAAAATGAAGGGCTGTCGCGTAACGCCTGTGTTGACGACGTTGTAGATATGTGAGCGAAAGTGCTGCTAGGGGTGGCAGTTAATAAAAAATGTCCCGTTCTAGATTTTCAGTTGTTGTTAGTGTCGTCGATGTGTGTTTGTGCTAGTAAATAAATTACTGTAGAATAAACAAATCAAGTTTGATGTGATTGTGAATTGGTTTGGTAGGTGCCATTAGGTAGTGGATAGGTACAGATTGCAGCCATGACCAGATTTTACATGGTGATGGTGATTGGGCTAGATGTCATTACAACTCACTGTTAAATGCTAATAGGTGGATTTACAGTCCCGAGTCATCAATCAGGTAATCAGCCGTAACAATAAAATTATAACTTAGGTTTTCGATATCCCACAAACAGGAAAAATACAAAAAATAAATCTGTTTTGGAATTTGTCTTCACGTTTTGGGCAGGTTGCTCCAAAATGTAGGTAACTTTAACCATTTAACGAATTGCTGAAACTGGGCAAGTTGCAGAAACAATCAATTATAATAACGACTTGGTTCTTATTATTTATTTAATAAAAGGTACATGGCATATTTTATAAACTAGAGTGGTATCCAATAAAACTATACATGTATACCTAGTATGCCTGTTAGATAAATAATAATCAAATTATAATAGATGTATAATTTAATAGTAATTAAAAACAATTTCCAATGTAATCAAATTACGATCGTAACGCGGCCCATTCATCACGGGCGGGACTAGTCAAATACAAGATAATACCTGGCTGGTATTCCAATCAATCGATCCTTGGATCTCGTACATTTGTGTCAAACTAAATTAATTACTACTATTATTCGATTGATTAGCGACACGGCATGTTACTGATATTGAATTAATTAGGCCTTTATGTGAGTGTTACGGTTCTGTCTATACGTAATATAAAGAGGAAGGTTTCGTACTGTTCGTGAGTACAACTTTATGTAACTAAAAACAAGCAAACAATTAAGAAATCCGCGTACAATGTACAGTAGAACGATTTCAATTCAAACCAAACAAACGATTGATCGATTAATCAAGTATCGATTGATAGTACCACGATTCGATATCCAATAGACAGTCATTTTAATTAATAAATGAGTACGAATCATTATAAGGTGTAATTGTGTATCGGTTATAGAAAATACATTGCCACTATGATGTCATTGCGGACTACCTAGCGGGTTTATCGGGGATCCGGCTCGAAGGGCAGAAGTAGGAACGGGGTGGTTTTTGGTCAGTAAGAGTTTGACACTCTCTCCCGCCTTGAGCGAGGCGGGAGAAGCGTTGGGATGGTATTCCCCCTCAAAAAAAAAAAAAAACTATGATATCACACGATTTTCTCATCATCACACTTTTACTGGCTCGCCAGCTGTTTTGTCAATCATAATTATATGTATACTAAAGTACCAAATCTGTTTTAGAAGGTCTCAACCTGTCAGTGGTTCTAACTTACGAGATAGGACCTCATACAAAAAGTGAAGCCACGGCTAGATGTTAGTCTGATATTATGTTGGTATTGTTAGTAATATAATAAGCATTACTACGTTCGATTTCCCCACGGACTTGTTCGTTCGTGGAAACTGTGTAACTGAGGCGGGTTATAGAAGTAGGTTACCTATATGTATACAGTATAAGATCTTATATGTAAATATGTAAGTGAGTATACCTTGGTATGTTTCTAGATTTCGTTACTATTTTGTTCTAAACATCTAAAAGTTCATATTTATCGGAGAGTGTTCAATAGAACAGGGTGATCACAAAATTGTATTCGTTTTATTTTTTATGGTATATCTGGTAAACAAGCAGACGGATCACCTGATGGTAAGCAATAATCCCCGCCCATGATGTACACCCGAAACAGCAGACGCGTTACAAGTGCGTTGTCGGCTTTTCGGGAATTGGGAAGACTAGGAAGGGGGGTAATTGAGACTCCGCCAACCTCCCTCACACAACGAAACACAAGCGTTATTTCACGTCGGTTTCCTGTAAGGCTTTGGTATCACTCCGGTCAAGCCGGCCCATTCGTGTCGAAACATGGCTCTCCGACACTTGCACTCATTCTAACTCCTACCGTTGCCACACAGCTTACACTCCTTATTTAGGTATACATAACACTGTTTACCTACACAAACTACACAGTACATAGAAGCGTACGAAGATGAGTAACAAAATCCAGCGCTGCTGTACCTACGTACGTATTCTGACGTGAGGTATCAAAAGTTTTAATTTTCCGCCGGGATGCAAGTTAGCTACACAGCACGAAAAACAAAGTAAATGAGTTCGTTCGTTCAGCTTTGTAAGTAAGGCAAACAGAAGATACGCTTTATATTCAGATAGGTACTGAAATAGAATGGACGGGATTGTGTACGTAGTTCCTAATCGATTAGTTAATTTATATACATATATAGCAGATAGCAGTAACAATGTTTGTGATTCTTATTTCAGTACAACATTTATATTACTTATGTAGAAGTTTATTTATGTAGATTGCCCCGTTGTTCAAGTAGTCGCAAGTGCGACTGCCGGACAAAGGGTCTCGGATCCGGGTCGGGCAAAGTATTACTATGCTTTTTTCAGTTTTCCGGAAATTTCTCAGTAGTAGTACGGAGTTTGGAATTGTACCCAGTATGGCTATTGGCTCACCCCCTATTGCATGGGACTTATAAGACTAATGGTGAAAAATGGGTATACATTGTATAGCAGCATATGTATGTACGTGCTGTAATGTGTACCTCTGCCTACAAAAGACGTGACGTTGCATATAACTTTATTTATACGTTTATTCTATCTGCTTTTACGATAGCAAAGTGAATAGTAATCATATACCTATTATAATATTGAGATCGAATCTCACTACACCATCGTTAATAAACAGCAACACAACATTTACCCACGTAGCTTGTTGTTCCAAAATAAATATTCTGCTTTTAAAATAAGCATACATTTCTCCCGTGTATTCTCTGTGAAAATGTGAACACAGCAGTACACGTTATCTGATTGGAAGCTGCCAGTGTTTGTCGAAGGTGTACGTTATACTCCGCAACTCCTCTAGTTTGTGTTTCAAACAACTTTGATTGAAATTCACTTTATTCTCGCAAATTGGTAAAACTTTTCACAATTGCTTTTCTTTTTCGCCTTTAAGTTTTTCAACTTGCAACTTACCGCTTAAAACTGTTGAGTTGGTGTAATGTTTTCTTAATTTTCTGTTCGGTAGTGTGCTTTTTAGGGTGTGGTTTCTGAAATAAAGTCGTCAATTCTTTGATTTAGTTTTCTTCAAATAGATGTCTTACTTATTGTAAAATAGAAGTTTAAATTCGGCCTCACTGACAAATGACACGCTATTAAGTATATTGGAAGGTGTGATATTATATATAAGTTATACTGTATATATATATGTAGAACTACTATAGAGTATCTTGAAATACGCAATTTGTCAATCACTGGCTTTTGTCTTGTAGTAGTTTTATAAACTAAGCAATCAGAGTGTCGAACGCGCTCTCGTTTCAATTACTTTAAACGTAAAGCAAATTCATACTAAAGGTACCGAACAAAAATACATTTAAATTCTTTGCGATAATTCACAAATGCGCTTTAAAAAAGGTGCATAAACTACAAGAGTCAAGACGAAACCCTATAAAACAGGAGCTATTTTAAACGAATCTAGTACATAAATAAAGGCTAGGATCTAATTCGAATACCAACTTTAGTATAAAGAATCAGGAAGATCCAATTCGTTTGGTATTACGAGTATTTTAATTATCCGCTGACGTACTAGATGCAGCGCGTAAAAACGACGCGCAATGAGAAAATAATAGCGGCAGAGGGATTAGCATTGCGTTCTTCGAAGACTAGATAATGTGGAGAGAGCACTAGGGTTTTATTTCTTTATTTATTTCATAGGGATAATTATAATTTGTTTAGATTTCAGTATTATGACTATGGTGATACCGTTTGATTTTAAGCTTTGTGTTGAAAATTGCATGGTATATTTTAAAGGATTCAGAAGTGTTGATTCCTAGTTTAAGCGATTGCAAAGGGTCAAAATTGAGTTTAGAATTTTAGGTCTTTGATGATGTTTTCCATTAACACATTGAACGCCATGATGGTCACCGTAACCAACGTTAGCGGAGGATTTGCTTTCAACAGTTTCTATTGGCAGTCAAAGACTTAAACAAAAGTTCCTATTCGAAAATATTACATTACAAGCAAAATTATTTGTCTTAATACAATGTAAAAACAACTCAAAATATGTATAAATCTCATCTTACTAAGCCAGACTATAATCGCATTTTAAATTACCTGTACAAACTCCAACTTCAACCGACAACAATATTTGACAAGAAGGCAAACAGCAAAACTTCTCCCTCTAATTATTAATTGGTCCTCAATACATTACCGATTGTGACTCTCAGACTTGGCCTAACTTGATCGAATGTTGTCGTAACTTAAGGAAAACTTTTCTTCCATATTTCTTCGCCGTGAAGATCAGGGCAATCCTTTTAGAAGGATCGACCATTCAGATAACGAGATGGGGCTGTATTAAAATTAACTTTGCATTCTGCCGGCCTGCTAAGCCTGTCTTTGAATGGAGGTCCTAGTTTAAGCATCTAGGCTTATTGTGAGCTGCAGGTTAGATTTTCTGCGTTTATTATGATGGGTTTAAAAAAAATCTGGTTAGTTGGGGGTTTGTATTTTGGTGGATGTTTTATTTTGTGTGTCTTTTCTGGACTTTAAAATGCTTCATACCTTTGATTATAATTTTAGTTGGGTATTTATCATTAAATTATAGAAGGCTGATTACGATTGGAGTCTGTACACACGATTAAATTAGGTTTGGACCACGTATTAGGAGTTTATGTTTTAGCAATATCATCATCACATGTCTAATAAACGTACCTACGACATATTAACATTAAAGTTCCATTTCCCAGTTAAAACTTTTCATTCTTATCTCACCTCTTAAGAGAAGACCTGAACTCGGACAGCAAAAATACAGCTTCATTTTTAAAACTCCAGCAAAGATGAATGCAGGTGTCGACTATACATAACTACTTGAAATAAATAAGTGCAATCTTCCTTCGCTTAGTTAGAGCAAGTTTTCTTTTATCCGGCCAAGTCGCGACCAAGAAAAATAGTTGGGTTTTACTAGAAAACCTCGTGGTCTCACTAAACCGATGAAAATCCTGACAAAACGCCGTCTGCGAACTTTGGCCAAGAAATTAAAAATCTTTCTCGACGTGTTTTTTGTTTGCTGTTGTTATTTATTATTAGTCGTCAAGTTTTGGAACTAGGTTTTGTGGAATAGATTTCATTTCAGTTTTTAGTATACCATTTTTATACTTTTAGTTATACCTCAATATTTCTTTTTATCTTTACGGACGCCCTCTTGAGCTTCTATGTTGTAGTTGTAAATAACTTCTTATGTTTCATTATCTTGCTATGAGAATTTTACACAAGTACATTGCTTTCGATGTAAGTCTTATGTAATGCTAATCTATTGCTCGAGGTCAATATTAGTTTCAATGCGGACATATAGTCCGCATTAAAACTATTGTTTAATTTGTAGTTTTAATGCGGACATATAGTCCGCATTAAAACTATTGTTGACCGATGCGTAATACCTAGCGGGTTTACCGGGGTTCTCCGGCTCGAAGGCAAAAGTAGGAACGGGGTGGTTTTTAGTCAGCAAGAAATCTGATATCGCCTCGTCCAAGGCGGGAAAAGTCATTGGATGATTATCCCTTAAAAAAAGTACCTACCTATTAACTTAGATAAAATTGACAAGATTTAGATTTGCCCTGTATCTACGTAGCAATACATGAAAACTTCATATTCTTTGATACCATACATATTCAACGAACCCATCTATTCAAAACACATATCGTTACGAATATTACCTACTGAAACTATTAATTTACGGTTTTCCGAAACCTAATGGACAAAAGATTCTTCGCAGCGGGATTGCGACGGTAATGTGAAAATAATTTCTTAGATCTCTGAAGGATCAGGTGTGTGATAAGCATTTTCATTATCGGACAGTTGGCAATTAGACGCGTGTGTGATAAAGAAAGCTAATGTAATGTAACCTTATTTATGTCGAGGATTTTGTTTGGTATGTGATTGGGTGAATTACTTATGTTACTAAATATATAGGATCGCCATGGGCGACCTATTATTATTTTTAAACGTTGCCGCACATTAATATTTCCTCCTTTATCAATTGTGATCCGAAACAACAATTTGTGGATCACACAATGAGTTGCTTCATAAGGGAACCGCTATACGTTGTACGGCTGCTAGTTGCCCAACCAACGTGCCAACCGTGCAGTCAATTAGCGACTGATAAATTGTTAGAACTAAACTAAGTATTCCTTTTATTTTTAATAATATGCTTTTTATATCGAATACAGTGGGCCCCTAGCGTGACTATAAATTAATCAAGTCAACTTTTTGAACATTTAGATGAGAAAGCTTTTCAACGCTCTGGGGAGTTGTAATTTAAGAAATGTGTGATTAAAATGCAATTTAAAATATGGATAAATGCTATTTAAATATTTAAAATAAAGTGTTATTATTTCATTTAGGAATCCCAAAACTCTAGTCTTTCTCCACAAAAAAGACGTCTGTTGAAAGATTTCCTCGTCATCAAAAAAAGGTAATATATTAGGATAATTTCCACGTTAAGATTTCGCTTTCATTCACGTAATACGATGTAATTAACAGGCTCCGTCCTTTCTATTCCTGTTATTGTTTCATCTCTTGCTCTTAATTATTGTCCGCTCCAAGCATTTTTTCCTTTATTATATCACTAATTGTAATGAGATTTCTGTTATTTGCTTTTTGTCTTAATTACACACGATGTTTGTATTTACATTGAAGTTTTGCTGTATAATTGAGTTTTTGCTTGTATACTGAATGTAGGTCAAGTCATTTATATGAACTCGTTTAAAGATGACATCATGCCTTTTTATTCCGAGGCGTTAAGCAGCATATATAATCATAGTGGCCTGTATGTGTGTATGTATATTTGTACGCAATTTGATCCGGTTTTCAGCATAGTATTTTACAGACTTAGAAGAAGGTTTAAGCCGTATTACCCGACTTGAAAAATGTAGGTTCACACATTAAAATTTGAAGGCGGTTCCCATTTTAAAAAAAGTTTTATCTTTTGCTTTATTACTAAAAACGCTGTAATTACAAAGAAGCATACTTTAAACGCCTTAAAAATCCCTTCCTTCCTAACATGTACAGTTTCATTGTATTTGTATTCAGGACGCAACAACAAATATCCGTGTGTCGTCTTGTCACGGCGAAACGATTATTTATTGTAGAAATCGAGTGACGCGGGTCTAAGGATACAACATTATAAATCAAACACTTCACGTCAGCGTGAACGTGGACGTGACGTTATATTTAAACACGTCAAATGTTGCCAACAAAAATATTGCAGAAGAAATTTCTGCGAAGGTTTCATTCCCGCGGGTGTCGTAAGTGTAAGGGATTATTGTGGGCTGGCAACACCTGGGCTTTTGCTTATGATGACGTCACCGCTTTTGTCTTTTGTTTCTTGTTTTGGAAATGGAATTATTTTTTGTGCAAAGTTTTTAGGTGAATTTCTTGGTAGAGAGAAAGAATCATGTTTTAGATGCGCTCGCTATCACTGGACTCGTTAAAAGGAAATTACAGCAATGTAGCCGACCTATGTATTGCAGTGCCCCTACCAAAACCCATTTGCTTCTTCGAAATAAAATCATATTTTTCTATAAACCTCGAAGATGTCCCACTATTTTCAGGAACATAGGAAAACAATGCTGCGTCGACTCCAAAATCCACAACAACCCAACAAACTTGATCATCCAAACTAAAGAAAACAATAGCACGTATATTTCTATAAACTATAAATATCGATATAATACCGCAATAACTTGAAACTGAATAGTTCCGGGATCGTTTCTAATATCGATATCGGTTAGCCGTCTTTATGAGGACAATGTCCACTTTTTACGGGGACCTTTAGCCAGAGCCGTATTATACGAGAGAAGACAAGTGGATACGGAGCCAGGTTGAAGACGGGCGCCGAGATGCGCGTGCTCTACTGTTCGTCGGGCAGGCAGAGGTGTGCCGTAACAGTCATTGCACCGTGGAGGAGCTCTGGAGCAGTTCTAATTAGAGAACTTGGAGCCGGTGCCGCCGGTTTTTTGTTTTTTTTTTTATGGCATAAGCCGGTAATCAACCAGATGGATCACCTAATGGTAAGCATTCGCCGACTCCCCATTCACACTTGTAACGCCTCTGGTGTTTCAAGTGTGAATGCCGGCCTTTTAGGGGTTAGAAATTGAAGGGTTTTAGGGGAATCGGGGATTGGGAAGATTAGGATGGGGGGTTATTCAGGGTAAGGTTTTAGTGAGGTAAAATCCTACACTCATTTCTCTCCAAAAAGCTAGGCGCCTTTTAAAGGTTTCCCCCCGTCATCAAAAACAAAGAGAGGCGGTGGTGCCAAAAGGTTATGGTCTATAAGGTGCTTGCTTGGGGCGCTCGCTAGTTGAATCCAGCCCTGCTTATTGCCGATACGTTGGTTGTTCAATAGTACGGAAGTAACTTCGGTATCTGCTGACCATTGTGTCGCAGTTCACTTGCTTGATCTCAGTTTGTTGTGGATGTACCGTAATTGGATTTAGAGGGGATGGAGTGGAGCGTCATCGGTTTTGATCAGATTTAGTTTTTGTTTAAGATTTTTGGTACTGGAAGTGGCTAATTGTTTAAAATGCGTAGTTTGTTATATACCTATTATTTCAGCTTCTATTAATAATGTACTATTATTTGATCGAAGACAACACAAACGAGTTTACGTAACCGGGTTTTCTAAATAATTTTGTTAAAAAATAATGTTCAGATCATGGTTTTAATGATAATTTTGCAGAGATCTGCTATGTAGTAAGCTGTGAAACTATATGACCGTTTCTACTGATACTAAGCTATGTAACTGTGTGAGGAAGATGTGCAGCTCGAGTATGCGATGTATCGATAGTGGGGAAGCCATGAAGCCACCCATTGCACGCATCTTTCAATTTAAAAAACATAGCTTAGCTGATCCGTTTCCATGAAGCTATGTGTACCAATGAAAATGATTGGTGGAAGCCAAACGCGTTCACAGCACCGTAGCATAGAACATCTTTTGAGGAAAAACACCTTAATATGCCCGAAGAAGCTGTCTTATGATAACAGTATTACAGCTACCGAATTGTTAGTGTAGGACGTAATAATATCTCAGGTAACAGTACTTCTTATTGTTATATGTTGTTCTATAAGTACTAGTACTTAACCCACATCCTTATTTCTAGAGAATTCTTACCTCACTTATCCGTTGATATTTCTAGAATTATTAATATTACTTTAGATAGTTACTACTGCGAAAATCTTTATCTTCGTTGAGAAATACTTCAGATTGATTACATAGACGTACACACATTGCAAGTTCCAAGACGTCAATAAATCTTATTACTATCAAAATACACGAGAAATCCAATTGTCGAATTCTCAACAAGATTAATGTCAAAAGGCCTTCTCATTACGAAAGTCTGAGAAAAATCTTTAAGAATATTCTGTTACAAGACAACAGTAAAACAGTACTGTGTACTTACAAAGAAAATAACAATAAAAAAGAAAAAAAATACAATTGTTTAACTAACATGAAACATCCCATTTGGCGACAGTCGTTTCAATGCGAAGCAGCCTTCATTGAAAACTCGAATAAAGACTTAAAAAAAAAACAACTGTCAATTGTCCAATCCAAACACGTAATAGAAACTTTAACACCCTGGTATAAAAGGAAAAATGGCTTAAAGACAGTGCCAATGAAAACAGCAGATCGCCTGAACTTGGGCTATTATGACGGGCAAAAATAGTTGGCAAACTTGGCTAAAGTTGCCAACTAACAGTGCTCGTTATTGCCTTAGTTGGCCAATATTTTCGTGTGGACAAAGATGGTTGGGTGTCGTAACAAACTATTTGGAGTGGCGACAGATTACTCGCCTCAATTATTATGTTATTTCTTTTGAGTTGTTTCAAGGAGTGGGTTGTTTGTTTGTTACAATTAATTTATATTCATTTCGTTTGGACCAGATAAGTAATATAACAGTTTCATTATAACCTTCGTGAGACATACTAAATTAATTATTATGTTATCGGCTTACTCACGTTACTGTTTGACGAGGAACTCGACTAGTTTCAAGCCATGCTAGAGGCTCACATTCATGAGCAGTATCCGCGACACACGCTTTAAGAATATGTTATAGTCTTATGAAGTATTTTGACTGTCATTTATTAAAATAATTATTAGTCAATAGGCTTATGTATATTTAAAACATAATCAATGTAAGCTTGTTGAAAAAGGGTAGTTAGAAGAGGTCTATAAATACAACACTTATTGTGTTACTTATGTATCGTATGAAGCAAAGTATAAATTAAAAGTGTGTTCGTGCGAATGTGTGCTTATTTTATTGTTTATAATTTGCTGTAAATAACATTTTTCTTATTTACACAAGGTACACATAAAGCTGTTGCTGATAAGGTTGGTATGCAATATATGCATGTTAATTTATATTTTATAACATTGTTCGTTTCATGTTAATCACAGTTATTTATTATTTTAACTAAATTATTGTACCTTAACAGTTCGTAACAGACTATGTAACATATTGTATAACTTATGTTATCCACATTATGTAACCTTGTTATTCAACATTACAACATAAATCAATACTGTACACATATAATATGTATAACATTGTGGTTCTTTTTAGTGTCCACATTATCTGAAACATGTTGTATAGCAATGTTGTATAACATGGTATGTTATATAGTCTGTACGCACCTTTAGGGACAAAAATCAAATACCGTACCTTATTTTTGCGATATTAGGCATCAATCCTGGAATTTTCCAATAAAACCTAATCAAAAAGTAAAGGTCAAATCAGGAGGTTATTAATTCCTGTGCCATAATAATCCTTCCTTTCTATGTGTATGTAATGAAGTCCATATCTCCCCACAAAGGCTGTCAGGGCCAGGGGTCGCGTCGTTCGAACAGGTAGGCAAATTAATCCGATGCAATTTTATCTAGTCTCTTTGGGGTTAAGCTACAGTGGTCGCAGATTAGTAGTACTTATTAAGTAGGCAAAAATATTGTTTTAAAATGTATGTTAATGTGCATAGTTCGGTTTTCTTACATAGTATTGATTTTATGTAAAGCATATTGTTAACAAGCTCTTTAGATAATACATTCGATGTTTAAATTCTGTTTATCAGCATCAGTTTTTCCTACGGCAGTGTTTAGTTTTCGGGTTTGCAGGAAGTGCCATATATTTATCATTTTTATATAAAGTTTTCATAAAGAAACCTATTGTTTGTAATGTATTTACAACTAATAAAATATAATAATTATTTTTGTAATATAATTCCATCATAGATATTTCATTCATCATCGGACCACAGTTCGCATAACTAAATTAAGCCTGCATACACACAAAATAACACCATTGTAGAACCACCTTCCCATATTTAATTGGCCGGCCATAGAATAACAGGCATCCGCGCTGTCCTTTTGTAAATATGACGTGACCCTGCAAAAGGGGTGCTTCTCTAACTAATTGAAATTCACAATATTTTGTGCTCTATTTGATAAGGGGGGATACGATGGTGATACAGGGATTTTGCTAAACACCTCTATTAAATTTGATAAGCCTTTAATGACTGTTGGAGAAATTGTGTGCGGTACACGATTAAAAGGCTATTTTGTATAGATATTAGAGGCTAGAGCTAATTGCAGAATGTTTAACTTCAATTTTGTACGTATAACATATTGAAATTAGGAATAGGAACGGGGTGGCTTTTAGTCAGTAAGAGTCTGAAACCGAGAGACCGAGAGACAATGGATGATTCTCCCCCTTCAAAAAAATAAAACATATTGAACTTACATAAATATTTTCGTTATTACCTTTCTATTAATTTTAAATAGAAAGGTAATAACGAAAACAATGAGTGCACGGTTCACCCGGTGGCTAGGCAACTGGCTGCTGCGCAACGAGTTGCGGATTTGATTCCCCCGTATTTGTGTCGATATTCCTTTTCAGAGTAGACAGATACTAAAATCAGGCTCAATCTTAATAAAGAATCAAGGCTAGGCAACCGCGCAACGAGTTGCGGATTTGATTCCCGCATGGAACAACTCTTTATGTAATCCACAAATTGTTGCTTCGGGTCTGAGTGTCATGTGTATGTCAGGAGAAAACACTAATACGGGACAACGTTTTTTAAAAAACAAACAAGACGTAACACTTTGAAACTAAACTTGAAAACTTAACACTACAACAACTGTTTACCACTAACATTTTGGGCTGACTCCAATCTGTTGCCCAGTACATCTGTATTTGCTAAAAGCCTCTCTCTAGAGTCCAGACTGAAGTCAGCACATAAGTGAAACATTTCCGAGGTTTCTCACTGTTACATATTAATACCGTGGCTCGTGTCACATGAGGCACGAAGCCAAGATTCCCCGACGTGTCCACCGTAGAAAGTGACTTGTTTTTATTGAAAACAAGGGTTGTGTTCACAGATGTTTTGTGGACTGGATACTACATTGTATTACGTCATACATCATGATTTTGTTAGTACAATTCGTATTGATTAATCTGTTGGTTTATGTTCGATGGAGTTGACGTAGCATATTGGTTAAAAGCTCCTTAAATTAAATAGATTAAAAAAGATCTCTGTTGTTTTGAAGTATGTCGTTACTTACCACTTGTATTCATAATCGGCTTTGTTAATGATTTTGACATTTTCAAAATATAGTTGCTTTTTAACATTTTTTTTCTTAATGTCTTGTAACACCTAGTAATTAACTCTGAAAACAAAACTTATGAATTAAAATTAATTTCATTGATATGCATCACCATGTTTTACCGACATCAAAATCCTTATAAGCTTTCTATTAGTACCTACTATTATATTAGTTCAGCATCACACTACATTTAAGGTGTATTTTCAGATTTTCCTGTAACACTTGCGTCTTCCAGTCCATCCGTATCATCGTTGTACCTCTCATTTCGAGCCCAGATCACGAACACACTTTGTTAACAAAACACAGTTCTCTTTGACGTATCGACAAGACATTTTTTTTAATGCATAACTTGTACGGAATTATTGATAACTACATCCGCTTCGGCCGAGGGATTTTTGCCTTTGATATTTGTTTTCTGAGATGTGTTTTTTAATGTCTTTTTATTTGGAACATTCGGTCGAATTTGCCTTGAAGATTTTTCCTTATTTCGTCCAATGTTTTTGTTGCGCTGTGTTTGTTGTTGTTATAGGGATGTTTGTCGTTCTTTCTGATTCGAATATTAAATTAAATTGATATGGATTGGATATTCTTACTTACTCGCCTTTGTGCTATTGACTTGATATTACTTATTGTCTATTCTGTTAGGTCTGTTTTAGAGAGTGCTTGTTTTATTTTGGTTTTGAGTATAGAAGAACTCCAGAATGGAATGTTTAAAAGGTAAAGATAATTCCTTTTAAAAACCTTTTAAAAAGTAAATTGTTTACGTGATACCTACTTAAACGAGGTTTTTTTCTGAAGTATAAACTATTGCTCTTAAAAATAATTTCTACAACCATTCACCAATTGAACAGATTTTAATATAATTTTATCCCTTCAACTACAGCTGGCTTCTAATCAGTGCTCATAAATTATTCCGAAACAAACGAAATTACCTGGAAAAAAGTTTCCTCTAAATTGCTCCAAGTTAAAATACACCAATCTCAGAATTCAAATGAAGGAGCTCATATTAGAATTAGGGCTATCGTCTATAAGGAAATTACAAAGCTCGGATTTTCCGAGTCGAAATTGAATAAAAAACTTGAGTCATTTTTCAGTGTAACTGAGAAGAGTTTCGATATTCCGAATTTCTTATCCTACGTTCATTAGCAAGTTCAATCAAGGGTCGAGACTGTGGTTATTTATTGCCTTGCATCGGGCTGCCCTCACAATTACCTCGGAGGAAAAACTTTCGCCATTACGGCCCCTGAGGCTTTCATACAAAAAATAAATTGTACACGCCAAACTGTAGTGCGTAATGGATTCTGGGTTTCGATTTCGTTCGTCCATTGTATCGAAAGGTATCGGGAGAACGAACCACATGGCGCCTCTTTATATGTATATTTGTGTGTAAAATGTTTATTTGATTCTGCTGTAGCACGATATTTTGGTGCGTTCGTGTGTCGCGATGATGTTCCATTCCACGTTCTATTACGTTTACTTAATTATTTTGGTTACATTATTTTAACAAACCACAAGAAATTTACTTAATAGGAGTTTTCATAATACGACAATGCAGTTTTTAATAAATATTTTCTGTTCTCCATGACACAAGACATTTTATTATTGCACTGGTTTAGTAGTCACAAGTGCTGAACACTCTTTCGAGTCTGAAACTGGTGAACAAAAAATTATGACCATTTCTAAAAATAATAACTGCTACTAAACTGTAAATGAATACATACAATATATAAATCAATGTGTAAATACTGAAACACACTAATAAGATGTGCGAGAGCTGTTGTATACACATCGAACCGAGACGTGAATTTATCGAGTACAAGAGGGAACTACCCTGATTGATTATGAATTAGAACAGAGGGCTAGCTTGATTAGAAACTGAGATAATACATACATACATTACATATTATGTATTTATTTATGGGATAAGGATAGCTTTTATTCGTGAATGTACGTTTTTATATTCCTATAGGATTTTTTCTCTTAATGCGTCTCTAATTTTATCGAAAATTATCGTCGAATTTTAAAATGTATGTGTTGTCTAATAACACTCATAGGTAAAGGGCCAGTATAAAACTAGCGCATGGCCCTGTCGCACACACACTGAAGTCAAATCTTTTCTCAAACACTGAACTCTTCATACTTCTTCTCAGAACCCTAAAATCAAAAAGAAGCTGCTACATTCATACCCTTTCATACCAATATATCCATCCACAATGACATAACTTGCAAAAATATTATATTCACTACTATATAGCTATAACAATAGGTTCTATTCTCCTCTGACACGTCGTAAATTGTGAGCGTACGAATGAGGGAAGTTTTATTAAATTTCAATGTGTAGACTTGTCTTCGGACTGTCGGCACACCTGCGGGCTGAATTACGGTTTACGTGTTCAGCAATCGGTATAAACGAATAACCATTCAAGTAGACGATTTTGTACTGAACGCCTGAAATGTTATACGGATGAATACTGATGTAAAAGGCTGTGATTGGAAAAATGGCATAAAGTTTTTGTGAAATCTTTGTGTGTATGGAACAATGTTTAAGAATCAGGCTTGTAAATTCTGAAGGGAATTTGTGTGGTCATCAGCTGCAACATGTCTTTGGTTAAACAAAAGTTATTCTAAGTGGCCCATATCGCCACGATTGGTGAGTGGCTTAGGCACAGATAAAGAAATTAGGTCATAGATTTACAGAATATAGCTGTCCATCTCTTGGCATTTGGTTTTAGGACATATCCAGGTCAAAAAAGGAACAATAACGAATAAAAGACAGCCAACCATTAATATTATTTTCCAAGAAAAACCATGATATTAAAAATTTTGCCAGTTCATTTTCTTGACGGGACTGAACAATTTATTTTAATTTCAGCAATTAGTTGCGGCATCGCTTACCGGGAATTACATGACCCATATACGAAGCGCTATCTTCGGAGAGAAACATGAATTATTTTAAGAAGTTTCAGATTTCTTTAATTATATTTGGCTCTTATTATTAACGACTACGACGTAGCATTTCTGCTACGACGTAGCTGTGATGGTTACGCGTACTACGACTTTTATTTGTTGTAATCGATGAGAATTGCTACATTATTGTTATAATAGGAAGCTTCATACTGCATTACATTATTTGATTCAGAAGTCTAGCCAGAAGGGAAAGTGAATTGAACCAGTACCTGCCTTCAACCAACTATAGAGAACTTACATAAACAAGCATGCTGACCCATAAAGTTTTAAGATTACACAGGCCGTCGCCGCAAGATAGTAAATTGGAATATTGTGAGCAAAGCGAAATGAGAGGGTCGAAAACGGGCCACCTGTGCGGAGAATGTTATTATCTCATTAGATGAGCCCTTTCCGTTTCCTCAATTTGTTACAAACAAACGGAATTTTAATATTATCTTGGTAATAGGTTCCGTTGTTGATAATCCTCAGGCGCTTTGTCGTTTTGCTGAGAGAGAAACACACTTTGCCGCATTGCCTCGTCGTTTGTGTTTTGTTTAGAGACTAGTTTAATTGCAATATACAGTAATGATGTTAGTTTTACTACGTCTGCATGTTGTTACGAAGTAATAGTTTTGATAGGTAAGTTCTTTCACTGTTGACAAAATAAATGGGATATTTTCTGGGTAAGTTACATAATTATGGTATCATTATGCTATTAAATAATTAGTTAAAAGGAGATACGCTAAATACAAATAACATCATCAAGGTATTCATTTAGAATCTCGACTGACAAACAGTTGATTCTACATACAGATCTTTACATAAATTACGTATATAGTATTTATTATAAACAGTTGCATTTTCAGTCCTGAAATCATTTGTATTTTGTCTATTTATACAAGGTCCTGATGTAATTTCCCCGTATTTTCATTATGAGATAACTGACATACCGAACTCAATGATAACGCATTTCGCAAATGATACGAAAACGTTGGATAATTAAACCAGAATATAGCCGCAGGCTTGCGTGCTTATGTAAGACTATAGCGTGCCCATGTAAGCATATTGCGATGCCAGTCATTCTACCAAGAACCTTGTACTTGTATAGAAACACCAAATCTAAATATCGAGGGTTTGGGACAAAACTTTTGTCTAGATCTAGAACATTTTTTAGTATTATCCATTATTAAATAGATTTTAACTGCACTGTTGACGCGTTCGCTGAGCAACTGGAGCCTCGCCTTGAGCGAGGCAAGTAGGAATTTCAGACTCTGACTATTTATAAACCACCCCGTTCCTACTCCTGCTTTTTGAGCCGGAGCCCCGGTAAACCAGCTGGATAGTCCGCTGCTCCGCATCAGGCATGAGCCCTGCTGGGCCCCATCCGGTCTGATGGCTCTTTGAGGCTCACGCGGAACGCGAACGACGGGTTGCATCCCTTTGTAAATGCAGATGATTTGACAAAAAAAAGGAATTGACTTGCTTACTGTTGAAAAAATTTGGTACGGTTTTATTACTAACCGTATTATTTGACTAAAGTAATGTAATGGAAATAATTTGGAATGATTATTTAGGTTTTCACTTCATACACTTTGGAAATATCAGAGCAATCCTTTCAAAAGCGTACACATGGCGACCCCACATGCCCCATATTCCATCTTATTTACATTTCATTTGCGGAAATGCGACCGAAGAACGAGACGCAGCGTTTCTGTATAAAAACCTATATTTGTATGGAAATTTAAATTAGCGAGGAGCTTTGATTGCTTGTAATTTTCATATTGATTCAATGATTAGATTATATTACATGAGTCTTATGATATTACTGGTGTGAAGTGGGTGTTATATCGAATATGTCGTTCAAGTGCTGGTTCGGGAGCTACTTTGAAGAGGTTAGCAGGGTCATGACCATAAATACATAGGTATTTGTATAATAATATGTTTATGTAATATATGTGATATTATTGTGTATGTGTAGGTATTATTGTGTCATATGTATGTAAATACTTATGCATGGTATATATTTATATAAGCCTATGGTATTCAGTTACATTTGTTTATTATTTTACTTGAATATGGTTGCTTCTTGCATCCACTGTCATTTTGTCTCTGCATCTGCCAAAGGTTTGGCTGGAAGAGATTGTCCACTAATGTACATATATTTGTCATGAACCATATATACATATATTTGTCCATCGGAGATTTAAACCTTATTATACATAATATAAATTAATAATTAAATTAATAATAATTTTAAATTACATAATAATAAGAGCATTATGTATATTTGTACTCTATACAATTGTCAGACGTATTAAATCTCTAATATTAAATATATATAGCTAAGTCCGTGGCGGCCTTTATGCTGAATGAGCACTGAATTAGCTTTTCTTGGAATTCAGTACATTCGCGGAACAAGATTGTTTTGGTAGACGCGTCATATTCTCGGGATTTTGATTAGTAAGATCCTGTCACACTATGAGTCACTAAAAGCTGTAACTTTATGGCTTTACTTATTCTCACTCGGACCGATCGTGACCAGCATAAACATGACTACAAGTAGGTAGGTAATGATATTAGTCATGAACTTCTATATTATTATTTCCTGTAGTTATTTTTGCATCGTCCACCTTCATCTATAAGTGGTTATAATGGAATTAATCTACACTATCAATCAATAAATTGGAGTGTCTGTTTGTAACATTGAAATAACAGGTTTTTACTACATGCATATGATATATACACCAAAATAACATTTTATACAATGTTTGTATGACTGTTTGTTTTGGCTAATCTCTGAAATGGCTCAGACCTTTTACCAACAGGTAGCTGATGTACTAAGAAGTAACTTAGACTACTTTAATTTGACTTTAGGCCAAAATCTGTCACATGTCATTATTATATGTAGGCTAAGTTGTAGACACCAGGTAGTGTCTTATAAATCGTTTATATTCTTTTAGGTAGCAGACGTTTTTGAGGTATTTTGTACTTTTAAACAATACAACCATCTTAAACGGATTCACTTAGTAAACATCTCAAATAAGCCATTTGCCTAAGATCCCAAAGTGCAGGCTCGAACAATTCAGTTGGTACAATGCGTGCAATGAAGCGAATAGAGGCTAATATAGGCTATCGATCGCATACGGCTATTACACTGAATTCAGTTCCACAGCTCGCATTATTATTGTTACGTTAGTATTAGTAAGTCATAGCCATAGCTCTGTTGTACTGTTTTGTATTAATTAATAGTATGGATAAACATATACTAGGTCGTATAGTAGCGGCAGAGTAGATTAAATTTGTTACTACGTCTACTCTTCCCAGGGGAGTCATAGGAGTCGTCTAGGGACTACACGTTTGGAAAAGATTGGACCGCTCTCTGATGAACCTGAACTTTTTTAATTGCTTTCATTTTCCAATAGTAGTAGACTATAACGTACTGTTGTTGACGCTGACATTGATCATTGGTTGTTGCATGTCCATAATTGCATAATTGGAACATATTGGTAAAACAAACCATTAAACCAAGTTAGCATAAGACACACCAAAGCGGCGGCCTGCCTAGCGGGTTTTCGGGGCTCCGGCTCGAAAAGCAGGAGTATGAACGTAGTGTTTTTAGTCAGTAAGAGTCAGAAATTATGAAAATTTCTCTCCTCAAAAGAAATCATAAGACACAATGACAAATTTAACAACGCACACAACTAATATTATAGCCAACAGAACTAAACTTTACACTCTAAACAACAAGATAAATATTCCTAATCCTTTCAGTAGCTTCTCAAGTCTCAACACATCTCAATACACAATACATTATAAGAAAGCAATTCTTTTAGCCCGGTTTCTGTTCAGTGTAAATTGCATTGTTATCTAGGAACCAGGGTCCACTTGAACAACCTTATCGGGATGCAAGTAAATCTCAATGGTAGCCTTAACGTGGAGATTGTGAAATATTGCTTCGGAAATTGCCTTGGATTTGAATAGAATGAGGCAGGTTCCCTTTGAAAGGATAGTTTAATCGTGAATTGTGAGGATTTCGTCTTGTTCTCTTTTAAGGTTTGTTTTAGTTTGTGTTTTGTTTTGATGTTGATTCTTAGAAATGTTTGGTTGTGTCTGCAGTTTTGTTGTGTTGGGTTATGAATGGAATGATTTGATTAAAATTTTACTTGGACATTTTCTTTTAGGTATTAATGTTCACGATGGTAGCTAAACTAGCTAACTAACTCTTTATCTAACACGGAAAATGTTACTAGAAGCGTTGTACTAATACAACTTATCCTTTTTGTGGTATTACAGCACCAACTGCGACACTGTCACCAAACATTATTATTAAGTACGTGATCCCTTTTATTCACGAGAAAAAAGAAAACATTCGAATTTCGAAAGAAGAATGGAATTGTCGCGGTGTTTTCCCGCGCAACTATTTTTACAGAATAAATCAATCAGCCGCAAACGCGTACGACTCTTGACATATTTCGCGACGAAAAAAAGAAGAAAATAATCCTCCGAAGTCTTCCTCAATTTCTCGTAACATTGTCAGGTGACTTGATTTTCTGGTAACGCGAGTGGGACGTTTCCCGCTTACGTGGAAACGTAAATGTTGCCGGCGTCATGTTTCGCATGCCAAGCATATGCCAAGCGGACAAATTGAGTACGTTGCGATGTCACACCGTATAGAAGAGATACAGAAGGATAGAATAGATGAAACTGCTGATAGTTGTGGTAAAAAGGTTGTATTATTCATTGGAGTTTTATAATAATTGGTTATGTTTGTAATTAACATTAGACTTGACTCAGTGAATTTTAAGAACTAGAATATTATATTAAACCATTGAGTAAGCAGTTTCATGTTCGTTTTGAATATTATCATTTTTGTCATGGTTTCAGTAAACCCGATTCACTGTTAGTGGTTATTTTACCTTGCCATACCTTATATTGCGTGAGGCTCGTTGTTCTTAACAAAAGTAACGATAACTACATACTGTAATTTAAACGAAATACTCAAAATTGTAATACTCAAAATTTTTTCTTTGAAGGGGTTACCAATTACTTCTATACCGTTATACCTTGGGCGATTGCGTGAGGCTCGTTGTCAAACTCTTACTGACGAAAAGTAACGATAACTACATACTGTAATTAAAACAAAATACTCAAAAGTGCACCTTAAACGTAGTATCATATAATACTAGTTCTCTTTGACATGACTACTGCAAGTTATTTATCACATGTCGTAGTGAGAATCTCGCTCGTGAGAGATTGAACTACACGAGTTTGCGATGTGTCTATTTTCCAGCTGAGAATTTTATGTATCGGTCTGCGCGGACATCTGCGGTCGGCCCGGCACGTTCTCAATTGGTGCACGCATTTAGTCATATATGCATTACATATACGTATCTTGTATACAGATGATATTTTTACCTTACTTCGTCGGAATAAGATTGGTTTTTGTAGTAACTAATGACGTAATTGTGTCTGGTGTAATTTTTTTCTGCACATACTTTACTAACGTACGCTTAGTGATCACTTTAAGTAGCTATAAGCGCCACCAGTGCATCTAAATAGACCTACAACCATGCTTCGATACCGTTTCTCTACGGAATCAATCTTTATTTTCTTACCAACATACCAAATAACATAATTCTATGAAATCTTGTTCTTGTTATAATAACTATCTTGAGACATACTAAATTGACTAAAAACCACGGTTTACTCACGTAGAAAATTAACGGAGAAAAGCTCTACTAGTTTTGAGTCACAGACACAGAGGGACTCTTCATCATGAGCATGAGCAGCGTGCGCAGACGCGGCGACGTCGCGCAGCCGTCGAGTTGACTGCTTGTTTCTGGTTTGCGTCACTCTTACCAGAAAAAAATAGACAATAACTGTTACCATTTTAATACTTTGAAATAAAAGTACAGCAGAACCAGCCAGAACTGGTTCAAACCTGACTCTACTCTACACTTTACTTATCCACTTAATAATTACATTTTTCAGTAAAGAAACCGATACTCCAAGATAGCACTCGTACCTGTAACACAAGGCTCCCGGGTAGTGGGTAACCCGAGAAGGAGACCCATGTCCGTAACACGTTTGACGTTTATGAGGGTAAACTAACAACGTGGTAGGTAATTCGATCTGTCTATAAAACAGACCCTCTAAATTTATTAGCCAATGTGCTGTTTATATGTCCATAATGTTTAATTTGGGTTTTATAGGTCTTTCATTAAGTTGAAATTGATTTTAGTTAGTTCATTTGCGCGATGGTGTTTTATTGAGTGTTTGGTGTTCATTTCTTTGATGGTTATGTCTTAATTATGTTTGGTGATTGGAATTTTAATATGTGGCTCTAGTTACAAATACATAAATAGATACAGAACGTTTTCAATTCCTACGTTAAAAAACATGGGAGACAATAGTGTCGCGGTGGGAAAAGTCATCGAGCAGTCGATAGCGTGCGTACAATATGACACGCCATATATTTTTAACCGAAACCGAAAAAAAAACTTTCCGATTCAATTCACATTCGATTCCGACACGCGCGGCCATTTTTATTTTTTATTTGTTTTAATAGAATATTTTTTTATGCAGCGCCCGTATCAATTGGGTTTTTGGGTTTAGATATTTAGATAGTTGTACGAGTGGGTTTCAAAAATATATAAAAAAAGTCCCATATATGTTTTATAGAGCACTCAAAACGTAAAATATTTTGAAATATTGGCTTATTTCGAATTTGACCAACTCAATACATTTGAATTGCCTTTTAAGTTACGCGTCCACAGGCCCGCATCGCACGCAACGGATTTTAGTTTGTCTTGTATAGAAACTCATACAACTGCGTCTACTGATCCGCGTCGTACGAACCGCATTATCGGTAATGCCTACATGAGATGAGTACGTCATACGGAATGCGTGCGATACGTACGATGCGGGCCTGTGGACGCTTACCTTTACTAGGTATACATGGAAAGAAAATTAAAATAAATGTACTAACATAAAAACACCTTGACACACACAGTAAAAAAGTAAAACCAAATCAGGCCACCGCAAAAAAACAGTTTTAAAAATCATATACATGTACATGTTTTTACCAAAACAGTACAAAAACGAGTTTATACTTAAAGCATAACAATATGAAGCGGTGAAATGCCTAGTGATACCCATTCGAGTAGCGGAAAATGTAATAAAAGCAAGAGTTGTTCGCCTACAGCGCTGAGTGTATATCCATGTACACATTGTACAGTGGAGCGATACGCTTTAAAACATGTATCCTCTCTATTGTAACGCCTGTTGTGTTTCATTGTACACAAATACACATCGCCTGCGGAGACAGCCAGGTGTAATTAGCTAGTGTTATCGAACATCATTACAATACACGTGCGCTATTTGTTGTACATAGTCTTGTTGATCGAGCTTGGTTCCTAGGTCAATGAAAAATACTATGTTAATGTAAATTCTATCGTTACATCTTTTATCCCCGAGAGGGTAGACAGAGGTGCACATTACGGCATTAATGCCATTGTACAATGTACACACACTTTTCATCATTTGTGTTATAAGTCCCATGTAATAGGGGGTCAGCCTATTGCCATATACGAATACTGAGAACAATTCCAGACACCACTGGGAAATTTTTGAAAAACCGACAAAATCCCATTAATGCTTTGCCCAACCCAGAAATCGAACCCGAGAACCCTTGACCGACAATAGGACTTGCAACCACTCGACCAATGAGGTAGACTAAAAAAAAAATCAACACATGATTACCTACATAACTCTTATTTAATGTTTTTAACAGTAAAATAAGTAGTAAAAAGTAGGTAATAATTTAAAGGTTGATTTTAAGGCGCAGGGCTACATTATTATATTCTTGTAACTAAATTATAATTCTATAGTTGCGTTTTTATACTACGTGCCTACATTGATAGGCTGTCGCCCGCAGGTTTTTAGTCATGTGACAGCGTATATGAAAATTGATAAGCCATTCCAAAGCTTTTCGTCGCATGTCGTATTTTTGTAACTATTTTTCTAACTGACAGACGCATGGTGTTTTTTTAGTGTAACTGCGTTAGTAATAGTTAAAAACTTGGTTTTGGATTTAGTTTCGGTACATACAAGATTGAAGGTATATTTTTATAATGACTATAGACATATTACATTAACTAAAAGTCGAGGTTAACTCACGTAAATTAATGGAGAAAAGCTCTACTAGTTTCGAGTCACAGAGGGACTCTTCATCATGAGCAGCGTGCGGAGAATGATGCGCTGAAAATGGGGGCGCAGCGCTGCCAGCGGCAACCAGGGTCTAACCAGTAGACTGCATGAAGTCACTGCTTCTGCCTTCGGGTTAACCCTGCTAACAACGTTAAACATTATCGAATTTGATTTTCCCACAGGATTTGCACAATCAGAAGGTAAATTAACTATAAAAAAGTGAGTTTATTCGGACTAAATAAGTCAATAAAGTCTTTAAAAGTATAATTTAATTCATTAAAGTACAATTTGTTACCCAAAAATATCCTTAAACCTTTCACAATACGGATTTATGAATCAGATTCTGCTACAACAATAGAAAACGTCCGCGAAAGTCTTTCAAAGAAGTGTCTTTTGTGTAAATTGACAAACCCTTTGACGGAATTTTATTCTTCAACAATTAGAAGTCATTAATGTTTGTGAGTTTGTGTGTATGTTTGTTACTGAATCAAGAAAAGAGCATATTGCTTTTTAAAAGTCCGGCAACGCACCTGCGACTCCTCTGGTGATCCGGGTGTCCATGGGCGGCGCTGATTGCTTAAGTACCACCAGGTGACAAGTATGCTCGTTTGTATAAAATATCACGACGATGATACTATAAAAAAATCACGACAATATGGCTGAAAGGATCGGGGAGCAATTCGAATCAGGGGTAGGTTATGGTCTGGATAAACACATAGGATACTTTTCATTCCACGGGATGTGGGTGAAACCACTGGCAAAAGTTAGTTTGTAATATATTGTTTCCGCAATTAATTATTAATTTCAAATTATATATAATAATAGTATTCATAGTAATTTAATCAAGTAATGTTACATAGTATAAATAGTAATGGACACCGAATTTTGGTCAACCATTAGTTTATTCATTTCAACTTAACCATTTCGCAGAATTAATTTAATTTAATGTTTCAGAGGCAAATGGATTTCATTTTGTTAATGTTTTACTCATATTGAAATGATTTTAAAATTAAAACATGAACTGAATCAAAGTGAATCATATACTAAAGCGGCAAAAAAAATGTTAGTACCTTTTCGTTTTCATCGTGGAACACACAACTTAGTGCAGATAACTTAAGTGATCGATTTCACAAATTTCAAGTCATCGATCCGTAATAATAATATTAACCAAATGTGAGTAAATACATAGCTACACTATGTGAAAGGCTGTCCAAAAACCGGGAGCATAGTACATATTACTTAATCATGGTGATCATGTTAACTAAAAAAAATATCACAAAATTAAATGTCACGCTATGTGGAATTATATTAGTTTTTTCATAGTATAAACTTCGTTACATTTGTTTTAAATATTTTAATTTAATAGTCTTTAACATTTCCATAGCGCGTCCGATCCCTCACGTGCCCTATAATCACGCCACGGCCCTTTTTATCTGTAGAGCGCATAGACAATCGTTAACTCTATGATAATGCGTCAGATTTGCATTTCCCTCGTTATTTTAACGTTTCATATGCCTCTGACGTGCCCTTGTTCTGTGTTTTGTGATCATCAAACGTATTGTAGGGGTTCCAAGAGATAGGTACAAGTATGGATTAATCTAAATATTCTAATTACTTACGTAAATGGGTGACTTAATTAAGTTCTACTAGTTTCAATTCACATCTGACCCTTAAATCAAATGAAATCAAACCAATATAATGCATCCAAACACACCAATATAGTGTTACAGTGTGGTCTACAATTTTAACACAATAATAATATGTCCCAACTATGGGCCCTTTTTGGCGCCACAACCTTCTTCCTAATGGCAGACACGATGACCTCGCGTAGGCGACACGATAGTTATTATACAAAAATATGTGGTCGCTTAGAGTTGTGAACGTTGTGAAATCACCGGCTCTAAATAGTTATAATTTTAATTTGTTTCACAATTTTTATGTTATTTTTATGCCTACACACTAATTATCTATCATATATTTATCCCTTAAATATTCGAACAATTGTTAATTCGAAATTTGTTAGATAATAATATAAGGAACGTAACAAACTGCCATCGATAATTAAACAAAACCGAAACAATATTACAAATGACTCAATCAAAACCAAATACAATCTATTACACACTATAATACAATCCATCACAACCAAATAACCAGAATTCTAGTCAGTACAGCACATACTATTATCGAATATTATTTCCTAGCTTAGCATAACACTGTCAACAGAACTCAGATAGGAATATCTCAGCAGCAATACGGACACATGGCTATCCTAGTCAAAGCGAATGATAGACGGGGGAATCCCTGTAACTAAATTATTCGTGGTCACGTATTCTGCGAGGATTCAGCTTTGTACTGAAATTTTAATTATACATTGGAGCCAGCGTTGCCTGATGAACTTATGCGGAAGTAATTAGGTCTGCTTGATTTTACTTTTAGTTGCATTTCTGGGTTTCTGTTGTTGTACTAGAAAGAGAAAGTAGGAATGGTAATGAAGTAATGGGATATTGTGTAAGTACTTGATAGTTTTGACTTGATGGATTTTTTTAAACGTTTCCCCACACTTAGATATTTCCTGTATCGTAGGTGCGTTTACAAACATAAAAGTTCACATGCACATGACACCCAGACCCGAAACAGCAATTTGTGGATCACATAAAGAGTTCTTCCGCGCGGGAATGGAACCCGTGACACGTTGCACGGTAGCCAGCCAATCGTGCAGTCAGGTTATCACGTACGTGTTTAAAGAACAGTGATGTGATTTCAATGCTCATAACGGACTAAAAGAATATGACAAACATCTGTTGTTCTATAGAATACAAAGCTAACAAAATTGGGACAACCGCATTAACAGCGACAGTTCACGCAATTAATGATACCAACTATCGACCTAATAATTTACAGGGAGACCCATAACAAAATACATTATTAGACCACACCAAACTCCCAATCACCGCATTCGATAAATTATCAAAGTTTTTCTAATAAATGATATTTAGGGCTAACACAACTCGGTACCAAGTTGTAAGGAGCAGTTGGTTCGACGGGGTTGCGGTCGACACAACTCAATAAGTTTGCTAACCAAGTGACGCTCGCAACGTCTCGTGGTACGAAGAGAGGGGGGGGGAGGGGTGTGTTGACTTTAGAAAGTTAGTCCCCATTACCGCTGTGGACGTATCTGTTCTATGTCTTTGTTAGCTGGTCCCGAGAATTGAGTTAGTAGTCATAGTTTTGAGTAAGCGTTCGTGGATGAAGAAAACGTGAGGTGATTGTGTGGTTTTATTGGCCGTTGAGTGTAGCTCTAGGAGTATAGTGATCTTAACATTAATAGCATCTTGGAATGATAAAGAGTACTTAATTTTCAGAGTGATTAAACGATAAAATATTATGTAAAACAAACGTCAAATAAAATTATCGACTTATTTCCTATTTAGATAAAGTCACTTGTTGTTTTAAAAGCTCAAATGGAAAGCTAATGAATCACTGTAGATAATTACGAGCTGTTTGTCCTCGACTAATGTTCTTTCTCGCAAATCTTACAAAATCACTCTGCGCAAAACGAAAAAGTTTTACAGAACACATTTTTTAAATACCCATAAAATGCAAAAAAGTGTGTCTTGAGAAAAAAGTCATTTTGACAAATGAACGAGTTCCGCAACTTTTGAGGAAAATGTCGGGCCATTTTTTCTGTTACAATGTTGTCAATCAGTCACAGGTCTGGAGGCCGAACGGTTTTCCTTCGCCGGCGCCGACGCTCGCGTTGATTTGATTGAAACTTCCTTTCACACACCTGAGACGGGCCTATATAAGTTATAAAGAGAATCTGACGGATGTGGTAATCCCCATGATTATTTGAATTTTCCCAAAATTCTACGTACAATTTTCCAGAAAGATTAAAAACGAGCGCGAACGTTTTAACGCTTTTGAGTGTAACTAAAGGAAATCGTGCCGTACAGCGAAAAGCTGTACAGCGATTTAAAATAATAGGGATACTGCAAAAATATTTTTACGTTTTGTTTGGTACTGGGTTCAGTCGGCCTGCGAACGCCTCTGGGCGAATCCTTTAAAGCGTTTGTGTGTCGGACTTCTAAAGCATTTTTTTATTTTGTTGATCAAGTTTTTTTTTTGTTTTTTCTTTGACTTCAGGAATATTATGACGAAAAATTTTACCGGTTGTCTTATTTATAATATTTAATCAGTTAGGTTATGGCTTTGAACGAATATTTTGAATCAAATAAAATAATTCGTGATCTTGGCCTAACCTAACCAAAAGAAGTTTCTACAAAAAAATAATCTTGTTTTCGTTAACTTATTGGTCTGTATAAACATTAAGGTAATAGGTATACTAAGACTTTCCGTCATTAGTAATTATCATCACTATGTCCTGAAAGGGGGAAACAGGCGTAACACAAAGCATTAATTGAAGAAATTCCTGTAATCACTTTAATTACCTTTGTGAACCAACTACAGGTATTATTTTGCTAGATAATATGCAAATAGGTGTCGACTATAAATTATATCTCCTTGGAATCGAATTTATTCGAACTACGAAGTGTGAAATCTTTTCAGTGTATTTATAAACATGTAATTAAAACTAAGATGATAAATGAATGAGAGGTTTTTGTGTATGTTTTAGAATATTATTTAAACAATTGCGGCTAAACTTTTCAAGTGATTTTTACTAAAATAAAATAGGTAATTCCGTATATTTTTAGTCAAAAGAAATGTATTCAAGGTGTGTGAAGTAAATAAAAATTAAAACACCAGAACCAGAGTCAGAGGTGTCTATCAAAGTCACCTCTGACCCAAATACTTAACCCATACAACCTAAATAACATCACAGCCATTAAACAGGTTGTAACAAAAAAATTAAAAGACAACAACTCATTGATAAAGCTAAATTAAAACAAACAGTTGCTCATTAAAACTGGGTTTAACGACCAAAAATTTTACCTCGGGCCCCGAAAGTTAAGCATGGGTTAAAATTGTTCGCTTAAATTCGTTTATTCGTCCCCACTTTGGGTAACAAACGTTGCGATTGCCCCCCAGAGCCCCGGGTTCACGTTAACGTAGAACGGAACGACTGCGCAACGGAATTAGGGCAAGTGTGTGATATCGTGATTTCCTTGCAAAATTAAAGGTGGGAAAATTTTAATTTGCAGATTGGTTTTTTGGATGGGTTGCTAGCGGGTTACTGTTATTGAGTTGGGTTCTAGTGGGAATGTGTTTGAATGAAACTACTGTTCAATACTCAAGCAGAAGGCAATCGAGATAGAAAGTTTTAAGAGAATTTTACAAAAAAATTGGATAAATAAAATTTTATAGTATCACGCTTATATGAAGCTCTATATTGCCGCTTCATTAGGATATCATACACATAACTAATTAAAAACTTGCACAGCACAAAGCACGCAATTAGCTTTTTTATTAAATCGATTATCCTATTCTAGAGAATGCCTTAAGGCGTTAAGTCTGCCTTTCATGTTATTTGTGTGAAGAAGAATAAATAAATAACATTGACATAATCTATCGAATAGGTAAATTTACTCAAACAAGGTACCTACTCATAAGTTTGTAATACGAAAACGAATACCAAAAACGTAAAATCTTGTTTCTAAAAGTCGTATTTATAACCACTACACCGCTCCGCCGCTCACATATCACAGTAAACCTCAACAAACGTACTACTTATTGTGATATTCATACAAAAGGAGAACCCTCTTGGAAATATTCGTGATCTCATTTGCGATTCCCGAGACGTTGGTCGTAGCTCACTTCGTAAACTTTTATAGTTTCCCGTTTAAACTTTCATGAATTTAATCAATGCAGCACATTTTGTAATAATTTTTATTATGTAATAAGTTTTTTGGTGAGATTATGATATATGAATATTTATGTTTTTACGTCATTCTCTGTCTCTTGAGGAAAAGGTTTATGATGGTTTTACACCTTTTCAGCTTTTCAGGTGGGAGTTTATTAATGAAAGTTATTATGCTATGAAGACGGGGCTGTAAAATGTTTAGTAGTGTTGTTGTTTCTGTTTAGTGAAAGTTTTAGTAAACAAGAGGTAAGTTGGAATCATTGAGTCTGGTTGAAATGTTGTGCTCTTTCATTCATACATACAAGTTTCATACAAGTGTTGGGCTTTATTTATTCCATTTATAAGATAAGATAAGGATAAGATGTACATAAGATTGGTATATTTGTATGATTTTTGAGGATGATTACCTTCCTCCTTAATTTTCCAGAAAGTAAATTATTGTTGGATTTCCCGAATACATTTTACCTTATACTTAGCATCGTTTCGAGAATTTGAGGTTACCGGATACTAAAATAGACACAGCTGTTATTAAATAAATAAAAGTGGTCATGTAAAATTAAACTGTTTAGTAGGTAACGAAGATACTTTATCTGCTACCTACTACAAAAGCGTAGTAAATAAAACACTACGGCGTAGCACGTAGCAGTATTTGCTACGATGTCGTAGCAGCTTGTGACCTCATCCAGCGTAGCGCTTTAAATTTTATAATCTCATTTTATGAAAATAGAACAATCAACGTCAAATCCAGGGACCCTGATCCGCAGCTGCGGAATAACTAGCGAGTTTACTGGTACTACGACTCGAAAAGCAGGATGCTTTTTAGTCAGTATGAGTCTGCCACTATCTCTCGCCTCGCCCAAGGCGTGAGAAGTCATTGGATGATTTTAATAGTGGTCTTTTCTGGAAGTCATTGAAAAATACCGCAATCCTCTTTTTGACGAACCTTGCGTATACCTCTTCCTTTGGCTCGAGGTATAAAAAGCGTAATATAAAGCGTAATACCTTTGTTATTTAATAATAACGTGTCTTTGTCGAGTTGTTACACAGCAATACATAATACATCTTGCACTCTACATCTTCGAAGCTCTTAACAGGCAATATTTCTTGACTTGATCTCGATAAGAAGTGGCGAGAATAAAATCGAGTGCCAAGAATTCATCACCGAGATTGTAATTCGATAAAGTTCACGTTCTGCACTCTATTTAGATATATCTCTGTGCGAGTAGAGTAACCTAATTTAATAAATTTTGTATAAAATGTAAAATAGTTCTTCTGTGAGAATGAATAAGGTTTTATTTTATTTTAGTTCTAAAAGATGTTTAGTATTTTATTCATTAATTCGTTTATAACAGATCGCTGCTAATATGATGAATACCAAAGTGTTCATTGGTTTTTTTATATAAGTAAGTAGATGTATCAACTGACGGTAAGCAATCGCCACCGCCTATGGACACCCGAAATATCACAGGCGTTACAAATGATTTTGGGTGGTTAGGAATTTGAGGATTTGGGCTTTTTGAACTGTTTAATTTAGCTTGCCCAGTTTGCAACTAGCCGCATATAGATATCATAAAACCCTTATATTCTAGATTGGTAAAATATAACTTATTAAAACAATTTAATGTATTTATTTTACAGCACTTGTTGTAAAACTTTGAAGCCATTTTGAAAGCTGGAAAGTACCAGAGGTTATTTTTGGCATTTTATCACACGAGTGTAATATTTAGCAATGTTATATAATAAAATAACAAAGAATGTAATAAAATTTAAAACAACAGCAACCCGTTTTGTTACGTAAACCGTAATCTTGTCGTCAGCACAAATACTCGTTATTTAAATTGTGTTTGTGTTATTTTGCTCACTGTTCTCTACAGCCATTGGGGTATTCCCACCTCATTTGGTTCCGTGTAAGAGCCTTTTTATATTGGTCGATCCGACGTCAGTATCGGACACTGGTAGCTGGTATCCTAACTAGCCGATATAAAGTGTTTTTTTTGTAATAATAGAATATCCTCACAGTAAACCGATGTGAAACAACGCTTGCGTTGCGTGAGCGAGGTTACCGGAGGTCCAATCACCCCTTTCCCCAATCTTTTTAATCCCCGATTACCCATAACCCTTAAATACCCAACCCCCAAAAGGTCGACAGCGCACTTGTAACGTCTCTGGTGTTTTGGGTGTCCATGGGCGGCGGCGATTGCATACTAATAGGTCATCTATCTGCTCCTTTACCGGCTTATACCATAAAAACCAAATCAGCTGATGATGTACTAGACTAGGTGAAGAGCAGTATTAGATTGTGATTAAAAATGTCGTGGCTACCTACATGTGGTGTATATCATAATACTGGCAGGACCGTCCAATAGTCTACCAGCTTCTAATAGTTCGGTTAACGTCTGATCCATTATCTTATTGAATAATATGAAACACTGGTACACGTTTCATATATTTTACTTACCCCGATATCGTATCGATATCCAATACCGACATCGTATCGGACAGTACAAAACGTTTTAACTGTAGGTATTGTTTACACCCAGTACACGGAGACGCGGTTTTATTTTATATTTTAAAGTTAAAACGACTGGGGACCTAAATAGGGTAAGTGTTAAGTACCAGAAGGTAGGTCGGAATTGTCTATTTAAAAGGTTTCAGGTCGGAAGGGTGATAAAATTAAATTTAAAAAGGTACAACACTCTCGTATGGGTGTTTCACTTCGTTTCTATCATTTTGTATTCTAATGTAATTTCTGATGTGTCTGAGGGACTTTCAGAATTGAATATTTTTATTGTTTCTTCATAGGGGTGAGTAGATTAACATTCAATTCAACATCTTTGTCTAAAGTGATTCTGAAAGTTAAGCGGTACAGAGAGATTGTCGGTTCTAAATAGGATTTCTAGTCATTATGTTAGTTATATAAAATATTTTGTGATCTGAGTCTTTTTTTTGAGTCTCGAGGTGGAAGGGGTGGTGTCAAACCTTTACTGACTAAAAACCATCCCGTTCCTGATGGCTCTTAAGGTGCGCGCAGAACAAGACGCCTGGATGATCTTAGTCTATGACAGAAATAAAACAAAACAATCGAATATCGATCATGGAACTTTAAGAATACAGATATAAAAGAATATCATTTCTAAAATTCAAAGTTTCACAAACAAACGTAGGTAGGTAGGTACTAAAATGTTCAGTTGAAATTCAGCTGAAGAATTGAAGGCGACTTCCAAACTTGAAGTTGGCAACTTTCGCCGAAAAACTTTAAAACGACTATTAAACTTTACGACGGCCGTTATCAGGAGGTAAACTTTCGAATAAATTCGTTCGTCCGTAACCTGACATTAGAGGAGGTACGAGAAATGGGAATGATGACTAAATTTTGAAGGTTTTTTGGATTAAACTAGATTCTGTCAGTGGCTTGGCCCGCATCCCTGTGGGTTTAAAAGTAACTTATGTGTTTTCCCAAACCATAATCTACTTTAATCCCCATTTTATCACAATCCCTTCAGCCGTTTTGACGTGGCTGAGTAACAAATATACTTACAAATTCAATCCTTAACTTTCACATCAATGATTATTACTAATAACAAGATAAGCGAGACGAGAGATAAGACTCTTACTTTTTTCTTTTTTTATGGAATTAATAACTTGCACGGGTATGACTATCGTGTGATCAGTATGTTTTATATCGAACGGTGACGTAACAAACTCTGGCTCCTTAACTTGAATACGTTTTATCCAAGTGTTTGTTATATGACAAAATAAAAATATTTTATTACACAACTAACTAGATTTTTAATTTTCACACCCTGTCATCATCTCTATTTTCAGACCATTTCTTCATCTATCAATGGGACAAGCAATCAAGCAATACAATAAAACTTCTGTACCAAAAAATACTTGAAAGTAATTTCGCAATTTAAATTCAGGAGGGAGAGGTTAGTATGCCTTTGTAGGGTAATAAGCAGAGGTGGTTGGTACAGACGCTAGCAAATCAACCTACCCTAATCTGTCAATTTTATTCATTGCATTTTCGACTTTTATATCAATAAAATAAGGTTGAAAATGATATAAATAACTTGTTAAAAAAGTATAGGTTGATCTGCTGGTGATCGTACATTGTATGATGATAAAATGTAATGAGACGGGTGCAACGTTTCAAAGAATGGTGTTTGTTTTTAAGAGCTCTGACGTATTTTTACAATGTTTCCTTAATGCAGTTCTTTGTTCGCTGTTTAGTTTGGGAGTACCGAATTCTTTTTCGGAGTCTGTCCATAAAACGGTTTCACTTCTGTCTGCTACTGAGTATAAGGGAGTAATGTTATGTCTGCTTGGAAATAAAATAGTCAGTAAAGAGTACCAAGCACCTTTGTTTCCTTTTAAAAACATTGGTATTTCATGATTCATTAGTCTATGTACTAAGTACATCCTTTACTGAAAACTAGTGAGAAAACATTCCATTTCGAAAAAAAAATTGTCTCTTTTAGTTAACTAATCCTTATACCATAACCCATGCTGGTTTAGTACTGAATAATGTGGCCACAACCTTCACTGACGGAGCGATGTAACCGCAACTACCGCAAGACTGACTGATCACCACAATTCAATGTCATTAGGTACCTACATGGATATCCTGTTCATTTAATCACTTGATTGCTTCTCAGCTATTGAAATACAATGTGAGTTAAAAGGCTTGATTTATAGTTAAGGCATGATATTCATTAAATGTATTGTTTCTGTTGTGCTGAAACGTCATTCTATATGGTAGATTTCCTGTAAATTTTGTCTGTAAGAGGTCACTTTTTAGTGTTAAGCCCGCTCAATGTACTATCAATTCCGTAGCTTGGACTACCTAGCGGGTTTATCGAGGCTCCGGCTCGAAAAACAGGAGTAGGAACAGGGTAGTTTTTAGTCGGTAAGAGTCTGACACTCCCTCTCGCCTCGCTCAAGGTAAGAGAAGTCATTGTATGATTTTGCCTCGTCAAAAAAATGTACTATCAATTTCCGAATGTTTGTCCTTTGTGTGTTTATGATTAATAATAAAGAGTTTTCTCATCTAATCTAATCTAATCTAGATTGCATATAATGATGCATACGTTCCTTTGGCTTACATAATATTTATATGTACCAGATTTCTGACCGTATCTACGAAGATTAAACACTCTGCACAAATTGACTATGTAAAAATGTTATGTAGAATTCCTCTCTAAAACTTTCTTTGAATTAAATCTAAATATTCTGCAGGGAGATCAAGGTAATAGAGTTTTTAGTCTAGGTTGTAATATCTAGCTGAATCTGTGCACAGATGTGGGCTATCATTACGGTCATAACGTTTATAGAACTCATCATCGCAGACATTAGAGTAATCGTTTTGTAGGTGTGTTCCGCTCCTATCCTGGAGAGCGAGGATAAAAATATTTGTGCATAGAAAAATAAAATTTTATGTCAGATTTTTATGGAAATGTATTGAACTGTTATGATAATCTGAGAACTGTTATTTTGAAGGTAAAGGTGTTGTTCGATGTTTGAGCAGTGTAATAAAATTGAGCATTCAGATTTTTTGCCAATAATTTCTCGCATAGATTGCTTGGTAAGAAAACTTTTGCTTAATCTAAGAAGGAGAAAAAGATGAAGTAATTACGTTCATTCCTGTTTGTTTTTTAAATAAAAGATTATTATTTATTAAACTGAACATAGTTGAAGCAGTTTTGAATTTATAAGAGTAAACTAAAATATTACAATTAATGTCATTAAGCGTCATTATGACAATAATCTTATTATGTTGAAGTAAATTACATACTTATTCAGTATCCCAATTTATTTCCCAATAAACCTTATAAACAATAACAATATATCAGCTACAAACTATTCCCAAAGCCCAGTACGATCATACACACTTAGTATACACCAGGCACTGTACTAGTTAACACGGGTAGATGCTCGTGGCATAAGGTGGAACAAATCCCTAGCGATGCGTATCAACGCTCTGGTATATTACGGCGATGAAAGCGATAATCGGTGCTGTATGTAGATTAGCTAGGATTGCTTTGAGACTACATATGTGTGCGTATATAGTATGTAATTTAATAAATGTTTTCCTTGAGTAGGTTTAAAAATTTTAAAGAAAAGTTTAAGGAATGGTAATTTCTGTGGCTTTTCTGAGAAGTTGTCATTTGAATTTATATTTCCAGACTATGGCGAGTCTGCTTTATCAGTTGTAAAGTAAAGCAATAATTTTAAATTGAATACAGATCATTTGTTGCAAGAAGATCTGATTATTGATTCATAATATTTTACGGGTGATTCATGGTTAACCTTCAAAAGTGCTGTCATTTTCTGTCAATATTTTAGGGCTAATTCTCATTATTCTGCCTACAAGCTAATAATAATTTTATCGATATTTTTTACCGGTCGAAACATTTTATCATCATAATTTAAATCGATAACAATCGACTAAACCTAACTCGCTATTTCATTAAAAATACACCACACTATCTCCTTTTACCATTATAATACTCAGTACTGAACAACTCAGTTCAGTTTATTATAAATTTATGAAAGTAACTTCGTCATTACTGTTCACAGTCTACTTCCTATACTTTCATAGTATAGACTAGACTTTGTGTTGAAGCTTTAAGTTTTTATAAGACAGCTTCCTGACTTGTAATGTTCGTGAGGGAAAATAACGCTTGCAGTTGAAGTCCTCTGTGGTAAACTAGTGTATATTGTTTTATGTTTTTCTGCTTCTTAAGTGAAGAATTGCTGCTGTTTCATGTTGTCCTGGTACTTTTTTTGGTAAACTGTTTGGTTGTTTCTACAAATGTTGTACTGTTATAGTTATTTTGAGATATTTATTTAGTTGCAGTTTTTATAGTAAGCCGAGAAAGGAGCTGACGTATCGCCTAATAGTAACCATTCACCACCGCCTATGGACACCCGAAACACCAGAGATGTTACAAGTGCGTTGCCTTTTGGGAATTTAAGGGTTGTTGGGGAATCGAGGATTGAGAAAGAAGGGTAATTAAGCCTCCAGTAACTTACTTATACAAAGAAACCCATCCACCCAAGCGTTGTTTCACTTCGGTTTTCTGTGAGGCCGTGGTATCACTCCGGTCGAGCTGGCCCATTCATTCGGCCCGTACAGGCATGGCCTACAAAAACACTTAAAAAATATTGATTAGTTATTGTTATTTGTTTGTTTCTATTCTTAAGCCTGTGTTATTATTGTTTATTTTTACTAACATTAGAATCTGACTCTTAAAATCTGTCTCAAAACTTAAAAGAAAGGTCATACGATGACCAAAGTCGATATTTCAAAAATATATTAAAGAGGGTTCTTGCATAGACATATATATTCAGAAGTACCGATCATATCTACAAAGATAGGTAAAGTACGTGTCCTTTCATTAAGGCGCGGTGAATAGACAACTTTTATGTATTTGAGGGGGTGAAGCAGGTGAAGTGGGTCTCGTGTACTGAGGGGTGCACCGTGCAAATGTCATTGATACGCGTATTCCATTTTATTTAGGTGCGTAATTTCGCTACTATAGTTTCATGGACGAGTGGCCCAGTGCGTTGCTGTCTAGATTCGCGTTCCGTAATCCTTAAGATCTAATCTCATTACTCGTATTAGTTTTTGTTTTCTTATTTTTTCAATATTATGTTGTATACATTTTTATTTTATTTTTATTTATTTTTTTTATTAGTTTTTTTATGACTAAAACCGAAATCGAACAATAATTTACACAAACTTACTACTACTATAGTTTTTGCGCTAGTGACAGTTGTCTGTATGTCGTTGACGTCTCTCAGTACCACATGATTAGGGATGGATATTAGAAAGATCTTTTTTTATCGCTATCGATACTCGCAGCATACATTGAATTCTCTTTAATTTTGTTATTAAAGTGTGTTGTTTAGTTGTGCAGTTTATCTGCGTGTATATAATGTCAATATACAGATACAGATTCAGATGATCCTGACTCAGATAATTATATGAGTTTGGACGAATAAAAAGTAAATAATTTTTCTTAGCAACTTTTTAACCCGTCTTATAATGTTCCGTTGTTTCATCAACATAATTAAGGGTTTTTTAAAAATAAAAATTGAACTACGCACAATATTTGTTTTCTATTCCAAAAAATCATCGACTTCCTATCCATATCCATCATAGCAGTACATCTCATCACTAAACACGTCTATGGTGTTACGTATCGCGTCTGTATCGCTACAAACGCGCGTCGACGGCGCTTTTAAAAAACGTGGTGTGCATAGGCCCTTAGACGCAGTAGGCACTAATCTTTTAAAAACTAAAAAAAGGACAGGAGGATATATAAATAAAACACCAATATTAGTATAAAATATGTATTATTCATCTTCAATAATTAGGAGAATGTCATCAAAGAATTGTGTAGGGGGCGGGGTATGTATATTTTCTTGGTATCTTTCCCAATTGAGATAATGGTAACCATATTATACAGGCTGAGATGCACGCCACTGACGAATAACTGATAAAATCGCCACTTCTTCCAAGACTCTTCTGCCAATAGAGTTACTGCGACCAGTCGCAATCGTACAATTATTTACACAGCGATCCATGTCGTCAATATCCGATTGATAGGCTTAAACAGTTGTCCAAAATAGAGAGTCAGGTAATTTAGAGATGCAAGATCCGTCAAAAGTCCTTTATAAAGCCGAGGTCGTGGGATTAAACAATAAAACATGGAAAATACGTGCGCACTCAGAACGAAACACAACGAACGAGTGTCATCTGTCAATCGGTGACTGACTGATGTCAGACAGAAGTGTTTTAAGAAGTTTAAATCACAGAGTACGTTATACATACATTATTTTACATACATTATTACACAACTTAATTTAAGTTTTCTCGCTTCCTAGATAGAAACAAGGTACCATATTTTGTGATTTCCCTTAGAAAAATATGACGGTTTTTTTAATATACATTTCAACTAGTTAATTGCTGGGCCCAAAAGTCCCCTTCTCCTTTCAAGAATGGTACGGAACGTTACTGAATGTGTCATCTGCACCATGCTACGCGGTAATAGTATATGAAAAAATTAATTGTATTTACACAACTAATAATTCAAATCGATTTCGTACAAAAAAATATACTGACAACCCAACTTAGAAAAAGCTAATTACAAAATAAAATATTACAAACAGCAAAAAGATATGTTAGTGAATGATTTTCTGAGCGGCGATTGACACAAACTGACATAGGTCCACCAAGCAGCGCGCCTCAGCGGTCACTGCCGGTCCGCGTAGGAATGAAAGAGAAACGAATAGATGTCATGATCGGACGACGTTTTGTTCGATTCGTTCCGAGTTATTTATCATGAATTATATTAATCCTTACAAATATCTCATTTCAATCGACAAATAAATAAGGCAGATCCCTTTATTATTTTAAATTACGTCACTGTTATTAATTTTATTAAGATATGTTCATAAATAATATAGTTACAATGGCTAGAATTTCAATTTAAATGGTTAGTTTATGATTTTTTTCTATCGAGAAAATTAATAGAAATCGTGTTTTGAAGAAGGTGGTCCATTCATAAAAATGATCAAGATTAACATTTTTTTTTTTTTGTTGCTCTAACATGTAAACATTGGGCAAAAAAACTGTTGAATCAATCCTATTTTGACTATGCACAGCGCCTTAAATTAGGAGGGGAGATAGGACTTTCACATCTGTGAAGCCTTTCGGACGTCTAGACATGTACATTATACCTCTCAACTTAGCAAGTCGTTATCAAGTAAATGCGTTCATAGTCACTTAACTTACAACTTGATTGCATATTAAATACTTGTTATATTTTACATAAAGTGCCTATTTAATGCTTTAGCTATCGTAGTGTTTCTTGATTGGCTATTTTGTGCAATGGCTGTAAGGTCGATATTCCCTTAAATTCGGGATAAGTCAAGTTGATTGGTGATGGTAGTAAAATTTTATCTGTCTTTGTCTTGTTAGTCTGTGCAGCGTATTTTTTGTATTTTTATTCGTTTTTGATCGTCTATTTAAAATATAAGATATTGGACCTAACTTAATTGTACTCTAACTCAAATTAGTAACTAATTCAAGTTCTTTTAATGAAATTTAAATACATTTCAAAGTAAAGTTAGTAATTTTATTTACGCTGAATAAGTCAGTGTGAACTGACTGCACGGTTGGTGCGGTGGCTGGGCAACCGGCTACCCCGCAAAGTGTAGCGGGTTCGATTCCCAGACGGAGCATCTCTTTTTGTGATCCAATTGTTTCTGGTCTGAGTGTCATGTGTATGTGAACTTTTACGTTCGTAAATGCACCCACGACACAGGAGAAAATTTTAGAGAAGGCACATGTTTTTTAAAAACAAGAAATTAAGATCAATTATGACTCTAATAATAATTACTATAGAGTTACAATTACTTTAAATACCACTACTATTGATTGATAGTTAACTAACCTATTCTGTCCTTAAATTCAATACATATAACCCGTATATAACGATGTACAAAATTCAATTATCAACTTAATGCTATGCCACAACAATCTTCGCATTCGCTGGCTCCATGTTTGTGTTCAATTTATGTGAGATGAGCCTAATATTGACGCGGAATTTGCTTTTAATTTAAATGTTCGTACAGAAAATTTAATATTATTACCTAGAAATACACTTTACGGTATGATATTGTGGGTTTAATTTAATTATTTGAAAGGAATAGATTAGTGTAACCTCGTTGATTCGAAAATTTGCAAAATAAAGAAATATTAGCGCAAAAGATAGTACGTAACTGTAGCTGTACATAATATGTCCACATATTATCTTTTTTACCGGATTATATCCATTATTAGATATTACTGTCGTAACTGACGCATAGGTAAGGTGTAATAAAAAATCTACCGCTTGAATCTACCGTTTCTTTGAGGAATCATAGCCATGTTAAAATTATACATACATAATATACATATGTCCTATGAAAAACAAACCATCAAGTCTACAATACGTCAACATAACCTCGTTATTTTAAAAGACGTAAATCCAACGAGCATTATTTTAATACTCGGTAGCTATCTGAAATTAGATCCCCAGGTATCGTGAGTGACCCGGTTGTGGCCACTTTAAGAATTTTGTCGACTTTGAGGCTTTCTTAACTTATAGTTTTTGTTATCACGAACATATTTCTTGTAAAAAGTCATTTAACATGTATTAATCTTGCCTAAGAAAACCCTTTTTTTAAAGAACGTCCAGTAAAAAAATAACTGTATAAAAAAGAAAAAAAAAAGGGAGTTTGTGCCATTTTTGGCCAGATTCGTGCCATTTCTGGCCACGGTCGTGTGCCAGTTCTGGCCATCAAAAAATACAATAAAAGTAATCAAAATTTATTAATTAAATTTGACATTTTAGAAACAATGATTTTCATTTAGTCTGGAATATATGAAATATTATTACTTCACTTGAATTTAACTTACAAATAAAGGAGATTAACATTTATATGACGTTGGTAAAAGCTGCAAAGTAAACTGACCTCCCTTTGTATGAAGGCAATTTATTGCATCTCTGAAAATGAAAAATATGTGTTTGTTGATATGTAAAGCCAAGGAAAAATAATAAATAAATTACGATAAATAACTAGAAGTAGGGCGTTTATGTACAAAAGTTTTGGCCAGCCGTGTGGCCAAAGATGGAGAAATTCATAATTTTGTCTCCATTAGTGGCCACCTTCTAATAATCCCACTTCAGAAACATATGGCGACAAAATAACTTTACTTCCACTTAGACAATATATTCTTCATGTAGTATTAACATAAACATCCAAACAATAAGCAAAGATTAAAAAAATAAAAACCAAATCCTCACCCGCTCGCCTTAGCCTTTTTGTTAAGATCTTAACAATTTCACCCTCAACTAAAAAGAATGACTTGTTGCATCGAAGTGAAGTTTAACACATCAAAGCTGCCAACGGTATCAGTGTCTCCAATATTCAATATTTTAAATACTGTACATAACAGAGTAATTTATTTGTCCATGCCTTAGTTATAAATATTTGAAGGCCCAAGTGGCCACAAAGGGGTCGATGGCCACAACCGGGTCACTTGCCCTACACGATACTGAATCCTCGAGAGACCAAGCACAATTAGATGGAGTACAGCTAGAAATGGAATAGAAAAGCCGCTTACGATGTATGGAATCGGTGATTTGTTCCTCCACGGAGGACCGACCTCACTAGTAATATTCTACGAAATTAATAATGAATGTAACTATTTGTTTCGATTGCTTCTAACAACAATAATCTGATGGGTTTTCATGATTGCTGTCTGGGGCAAAGAGGATTTATTTTTGTGGTTAAATTAGTTTTGTACTTACTCGTGTATGTTTTTAAGGTTCAATTTGTTTTGAATTGGGTGAAGTAGGGTATTTGATGTGTGGTTTTAGAAGGTATTTAGTTCAGGTTTTCGTTACGTACATTTGATTTTTGTTTATATTGTTGCAAGTTTGCAACTGGCTTCAGTTTGATCGAAATGGTACCACAACTTTGCAGAAACCAAGGGTAAAACAAACGACGCATGCAGTTTAGACTCTGGTGTTGCGTGTGGCGGCGCTAATTGCTTACCATCGGGTGACCCATCTGCTCGTTTTTCCTATTGCATAAAAAGGCAAAAAACTAATGTATAATATGGTATGACCCAGTTCCAACGGATTAATCTTCTTACTTTTGAAAAATATTAATCGCAGCATATTGCTAAGTAAACTAAAACCATGACAGATTATATAAAAATACAACAAAATTTTCACCTTTAATGAAAACTAAAGTCCAGTTTCACTGCACTTTTCATTGTACAATAAAAAAATAAACAAAAAATCAAGTCGCAACCTGTTTTTACAATGGACTCAAGCTCTTTACAAAATGGACTTGTCCTAGTTTAAGCTTTCAAGACTCATTTTAAAAACGGCTCTCGGCACTGTTTTATTGTAATGTTTTTCATTTATGAATGTGTATTTAAAATAATGAAATTGAATTGTTTTCTTAGGGAATAAAGTTGATATTTGAACGGTATAAAATTGGGTTGGTAAAGATCATCGATGTTTGTGACTTATCTAAATCTGTTTTCTAGTTAAAGATTTTTTATTCTATTAAATCATATCACATCAAGAATTTAAGAGGCTACTGCTAACCAAAGGCCTCTTCTCGCAAGAAGAAATCATTAAGTTATTCGTATATTAAGTTATTATCTAATGTTTAAGCATTAATCACGACACTTGCTCAATGCAGTTGCCGATATCACACTTATAATCAGAAATTATAAATCCAGCTTTAAATAATCTTAGTAAGTACATATAACTCGGTAAAAGTCTGTCACAGGTACTTAGGCGTAAGTAGGTTTCGAACCTACACCCTCATGCTTGTGAAGCTGGCGTCTTAAACCTTGCCATTAAACCTGGCCATTACGATGTTATTAAATCCAATGTAATAAAGCAATATAAAATATTTAATTTAAAGAATTTTAATAAATTCATAAATTGATTTTTAAACTAAACACTTGTTTTGTTATAATCGGCAAATAAGATAAAACATCTTACAAGTCCATTCTAAGAATTTTTAAACTCTCTCAATTCGAAGACAAAGCTTGACTTTAGGGCACAATTTAAAAATAAACTTAATTGTGTTTTATTTTATTATTACAATAATATTTCAATATACAAGGCAATTAAACTTTTTCTTTACAACACACATCGAATACAAGATCTGAAACTAATTTCAATTCAATTTGCAATCCACAAATCGAATACCACCCTCAACGTTATAAAGCAATAATCTCCACCGATAAAACAACGTGCTTACATAAAATTTTCCTTTCCTGAAAAAATATTTATTCAAACCGCATCTGAAAGACGCTGAAAGTAGATGCGTCCACCATATTTCATGGTCTCTCATCTCTAGTGCATATTGAATCTGAAATAAACCGCGGCAGAGGGGACGCACCACAATGGCGCGAATGACAGCCTCTGAAGGCTTTCACCTAACTTAGAGACCGTTTACATGCGATGTTTGAAGATCCAAAAATTTTGTTACGTTTTTAAACTACCATTGAATGATAAAAATATCTAGTAAGTACGTAATAAAATTTATATTTTCAAAGACGTCTAGTGTTTAAAAGTGTCTATTCAGCAGGTAATATTTTTAAGTATCTCAAAGCACAATTAAAAAAAGTATGAAAATAATTATGTCAAGTTTCGTTGAAATTCGCTTTTATTTTGAAGAAAGAAAATCATCCAATGATTTCTCCCACCTTGTGCGAGGCGAGAGAGAGTATCAGTCTCTTTTTGACTAAAACCACCCCGCCCCTATACATGCTTTTCGAGCATAGTACAGTTTTAGTTTTCCTTTTTGCATAGTACTTAAATTTTCATGAGTGAGTCATGCTTCCACCTATATACACACACAAACATAAACCTTAATTTGCACATAAAACATCAAAATATACCAATCCAGTAACCCTATCAACGTAACTTACACCGTACTTTACCACACGGGTATAAATTTCCGTCCACACGGGTATCCTAAGCCGTTCCGATATCGCACGGTTTTTTGAGCACCGGTCCGTCATCTCAGCTCATGTGAACGACCTCTAACACACCTCTTGGTACGTTTGCGTACCTTTTTATTATTTACATCGCATTTTCAACGAGTGTTTGCTCAGAGTCTTACTTTGATTTGGAAAGTGGCGTGGGTGATGTGATCTGAATACTGGGAGGCTTTTTATATCTATATCTATGGAATAGTTGCTTAGTTCGACGTGTATACATTGTTGGTTTTTGAAGGAGGGGGCGTGCTTTTGTCGCGGTTGCTGAAATAAGTAAGGAAGCTGTTATTGACTGCTCTAGGCTTGGTGGTTGGTAGTCTCATAGGAATATGGTGGGGTTGGTAGACTCTTTGGAGTTGTTTTGATTGAAATATTGAAGTGGTTTGGTAGTTCAACGGTTTATTACCGTATATTGAAATTTTAGTATAATCATTATTTAAATAATAGTTAATGAAGGCTATATACTTATAACTAACAATCTTTCAATCAATTTAATCAGTTCCTAATATAAATCAATGTTCGTATAACATTTTCTTTTTATTTAAAAATATATTGAAGTATAAATGATTATTTTAATAAAATGTTCATTGAAAAATTAATGTACTTAATAAGTCTTTATAAACTGTAAAAGACTAAAACAGTCTCGAGGATCGAGTAGACCCAAACACTGAAAACGAACAATCAACTGAAGATTCAGTGAACATTCATTGAATTAAATCGCATTAGAAGGAACGCGTGAAATCACACTTGTTTGTAGCATTACAGTTGTAGCTGGTAGCATATTATTAACTACCTACAAATGAACACATCAAGCCAAACAAAACCAATTTACACTGACCTCGCTTTGTATAATCTTTCGGCACAAACAACGGTCAGTTTATATTGGTTGTTATAGCTTGATGTGTTTACATGTCTATGTTTGAAATGAACATGCTCAAAGAGTATTTACTCCGTTCCTCGTAAAGTATGTATGTCCACTCCGCTGCATCCATTTACGGGCAAAGATTAATTCATTAGCTACCTATATTGAAATGTAATTGTTGTTGTTGATAGGTAAAATACTGACGATTTATTTACTAGAGTAATATGATTGGTAAATACTTAAAAAATACGTTTAGGTAATATTTTTATTTTAACTTTTATTTTCGTTTTAGTAGTTGCGTAGAATAAGAACATCAATAGATTTACAATATGAGTAAAATAATTAATAATTAACACTCATTGCTCGATTTCAGAGAAATTTTCTAAAAGCCGTCAAAGCCGCCCAGCTATGCTTTGGACGACCCGGGAATCAAACCCGAGACTCCTTGCCCGGCAGTTGCACTTGCCAAGCTAAAAATGCGACACCATTTGTGTTATAAGTTCCATGTCCTATTACATGGTGTCTGGTGTTATGGTGAATGGTGAAAAGGGGTGACGATACATTTAAAACAATAGACGTGTTGGTTTTCGACATAAAAAAACAAACAATTTTAATCAAACAAAGTTACTATAAAGTAAGTTTTAAAACGTCATACAATCAGGAACACGAAAAGCTACTACGTTTTTCCACGGACAATTTGTCTCTGAAAAAATAAAGTTGCAAAACAATTGGTGTTCATAGAGTAAAAGTTTGAAAAATTCTCATGTAAATAGTGTCTGTAGTGTACGACTTCAAAAATATTTTAAGAATGAACCAGGAACAATTTGTAAAATCAAGACTTTGAAATCAAAATTATATCACTATGAGATAAAATCTCCAAGTTACTTACTGTTTAATAAAAGATAATTCAATTTAATTAATCATTTTTAGCGAATAAATTTAGGCTAATTATTTTAACTACATGCATATGAATATACTTACGATACTTAGTATTTTTTACAATTTTTGTAGGTCTGCCGATCTGTTTCTTCTCGCTAATATTTGAAATGACTGGACCGATTTTTACGGGACTTTAATTGGCAGGTAGCTAATGTACTAAGGACTTACGAAGGCTACTTTTGTTCGTCAAACAATCCATAATTTACACGAACGAAGCCGCTGGCATTAGCTAGTAACAAATATATTTTTTTGGGAAAAAAGTAGTTAAAGTTAAGTCAAAGTCTTTATTTCAATTAAACCCTAATTAGGCACTTTTGAAACGTCGCACTTTTGAGTAGGTACAATAACAAACATCAACATCGCATCTGTATACTTTAGTCTATGTGTGAAAATCAACTCGGTCGGCTCTCAGCGCTGTTCATTTGTCAGTGAAATCACAAAAAGCTTGTGGTTGCTACCACCCAGTCCCGTCGCCTACATAATGAGTTTAATTTCGTCAACTCTAGGCGTTATTCATTTTAATGTTTCCCAACAATTAATTAATTTCATAAAAGTATTCTAGGACTCGGAAATTTTAATGCGTTTTCTGTTAGAGAAGTTTTGAATTGATATTGTTGGCTGTTTAGGAATGTTTACAGTTAAAATGATTCTTTGGTATGAATTAATAATTTGTTGTCAACTCTTATTCTTAGAAGTCTATGAATAATTCTTTGATGGAACTCACAACATGATGTACTGAAAGTACATGGGACATTCTCCTCGATGGTAGAGTGGTCGCAAGTGCGACTGTCGGGTTCAATTCCCGGGTTGGACAAAGTACCTATTGTTGGGCTGCTTTCGATTTTACGTCAAATTTCTCAATACGAGCACAGAGACACGAATCTTATAACACAAATGGTAAAAAGTGGGTGTACATTATACAGTGGCATTTCGTGCCGTAATGTGCACCTCTGCCTACCTCTTTAGGGATAATAAGATGATATATTTTTCCCTATGCTATGCTTAAATTATAGAAAGAACCGTTAGTTTAGCTAGAAGTTTGCCATTAAACCAAAATGTTCATAGGACACTTGACTTAGTAAGTCTAGTAAGTAACCATAGCACGAAACTTAGTTTCCCAAAACCGAGTCCCAGTTTGGTACTAGTTGTAAACAGTTTAACTCATAAGTTAGTTGGAGATTAAACATCTTGAACCTGTCTCAAGAACTGTCCTATTTTAGCGGTGGATTGGCCAAGTTATAATTTATAATCTCTCATGATTTTCATCTTGAGTGTGAATTGCTAATCTATACATATAATATTAATCTGTAACTGATCGTATATATCTGTATGTCTGTATTTTGACTACGTTAATCTTATAGCTAATAATCAGAAACAGCTTGACTTGTAATGTAATTATTCTGTAATGGGAGTGTAGGAAGATTTTTATAATAAATAAATAAAAAAAGGGAGGCAAGGCAAGCATTATATAATCAAAGGCTAGCTTAATATAAACACAAAGAAGCCCGAAGAATCGAAGCATGCTCGCATTACTCGAAAACGTTCGAGACATCCTCGAAAACGAAACAAAGCCGTGTGGAAAAGCTGGTAATACTTAAATGTGATGAAAACTGTGCCCGAGCTCATACAAGTACACTACGAAGACTGTTTAATTAGATGAATTAGTTCAGAAATATAGAGTAGAAGACATAGAAAGTTTTTATCTTAATACTTTATCAATGAAATAAAATAATCTTATATCACGGAATTCGCTCAGGAATTTAAATAAAAAATATCTTTTATAAATAATGTAATATTCGCAATTCGAAGCTCGCTATGAACACAACTAAAGTGAAGTTCCCTGTATTCGTATCAAAATTAATATAATCTATATAAAAAAGTAGCTTAAATAAATACTTAAGTATACGCAGCATTAGTAACCAATCCGATAAAGTACCTGCTTATCATAATTAGAGATATTATCCGATTTCCTCTATTAAATGAAGATGAGAATCATTGAACCCATGGGAGGCCTCCCCTTCGAATTATCTGTTTCCGATTAGAAATAGAAATAAATTTTATTGCAGGCACATCTAAGACAAAAGGGCGAAGTCGGAAAACTTTTGAAGATTAATTCTCTCGATAAAATTTCACGGTTGAAATGTTGTAACTAGGTAGCTTCGAGGGCAACGCAGGGACCGATATCGGTTTCTTGATGTAGACCTCCAATTGAATAGATAGGACTTTACTTTCAATTTGGTAAGTTGAAATTTTACCGTGGAGATAGGTTGCATTATTTTGCCATGGGGGCTCCGGGGTTGGTCTACTAAGAGGACCCGGTGCCTCCTTTAGGTACAGATGGTGGCCACCGGGAAGGTTTTAGTGAGATAAAAATCCCACACTCCCAGTTTTATTCCCCAAAAGCTAGACGCCTTCTTCCTCCCGTCAACAAAATAATTACTGCATTTTCTTAATTCTGTTTGAATTGGTCAATCAGAGCGCCGAACGCAGTCTCGTTTCAAGGTTGTAATGTTTGAACTATGTTCTAGTTGATGTACCTAAATGTTAAATTGGAAAGAAAACCTAGATAAATTACAAAGTAAAATAATACTAAGCTTAGCTAAAGTTTAAAAACGAAAGTTGGTCACGTCATTACATTTCCCCAGCCTAAAATTCTAATTTCCGAGCTAAACTGGGATTTACATAATTCTCAGAGTAATAAATACATTTTTAATAACATCTTACTTATCCTAATTTGCGGGTCAATGTCAAATCATTAACATAATTATTTTAAATTCAGGACTTTTGAATAATCAGTGCAGGATTTGATTTATGTAAAATACCGTTTTACTACATTTATATTTTTGTAATAACTATCGTGAGAAATACTAAATTAACTAAAAATGACGTAGTTTCGAGTAGTATGCCCAGTTCTCATTATGAAAATCCCTCTGTGATTCGAAACTAGTAGAACTTTTCTTCATTAATGTACATTTATTCTTGTCTAATGATAGCTAATCTACTCACGTGACAAATTCATAAACATGACCAATATTATAATTTTAATCATCCAAAAACATAATATTTCTTTCTGCTGATTTTGAAAAACTAACAGATATTTCAATCCAATATTAACCAAGAAACAATTCATCCGCTCAGTAATATTCAAAACACCAATTTGCGACACTAGCGCCTCTACCAAAAAACACATTGTCCACTCTATACTTTAATTCAACTGCAAGTGACTCGAGTTCGTCCCAAAGGATTCGCGGGCTCCAGCCTTTTTATGGCCTCTTCCTAGTCCAACACTGCTTTAATGTACGCTAAGGAACATTTTATCTTTTTAGTTTGTCTCGCAAGGAAAAGGGTTCATTTAGTCTGTGACACACTTCTGATGGTTGAATGAGATAAACCCATCTCAGTTTTATCAAGTATTTTCCGGTTCACTGGCTGAAGGGTCAGACGACCAGTTATTAACTGTATCTCCACACTGTTTGGTGTTTTTAAACAAGTTAAGAGGTCGATTTATGGGATTTCGATAAAGATTACTTTTTGTATTTACTGAATAGGTTTTAAAAACAATTATTATACTGATACAATATAGCCTTAATGACTATACATTTATTTAAAAAACAAGTATTCTGTATGGATGTTGCAATTGACAAAAATATGCGATGTGAATCGTTAATTTACGCAGTTTTTAAACAAGCATTTACTCTACAAAATTATTTAATCGTAAAACTTAAAATGCGTACAACGGACAACTAAAATATGGAAGCACGCATAATTTCATCATATTCCCTAGTAAAACAACTACACGTATAAAGTTGTAAAATTAAACCCAAACGAAATTAAAGTAATATTTTACCCTCTGTTACATAACGACTGAACAAAGTAAATAAAAACAGCAATCCGACTCTACAACACGGTTGGCTATCACGGCCCTTTATGGCATAAGGGATGACCAGAGCCGTAGGGTGCTGGCGCCTCGCAGCATGATGCGACATTACTTCCCATTGATACCAGTTATGTGTAATAAAGTATTGTATTGAAGGAAAATCTTTTCAATTTCCATGGAAATCTGTATTATGAGGTACAGATAGTGATAGAAGTGGATTATTCGATTTTTGTTTATTTTTCGATAGTGGAGAACGAAATATCATACAAAAAATCCCGATGGTATCCTGAATACCATGGGCCGTGTGCATACATGTCACCTTCTGATACAAAAAATCAAATGATGTGAGTCTATAGTAGTTTAGTCTGTATATAAAATTATGATGTTTATTAATAGTATTAATATTAGTATTACTCGATAATTATTTTAACTAAGATACTTTATCGATTTCGTTTTATGAAATTGTTAAAAACAAAGTAGCATATATGGATCAATCTCATTAAAATATATCCAACTTTTATTACTATCATCGACTGTACCAACCTGACCTCACAAGAACAATTTCTGATTTCCGTAAACAACAATTTGTATAACCATTTATCTCATTACTTCCCATCCTAATATTTATTTATCAATTCATCAATCAAATTACCTATTCACAAAACGTAAGTACGACGAAACTACAAACTGATTTAGAATTCTATATAACAACAAGAGGATAACAAAAACATACCTAAACAAATATAACAAACGGCCAACCCGAGGCGATTGTTAACTAAACTAAGTAACTTCGGAATTATAATTTTACTATTGACATATTTTATTAGGTAACAAGTTGTGTGAAAGTTCCGATGTTAACCTTGGTAGTTTTAGGGAATTTTGCGCAGCTGTTTTGTTTTGGTTTGTGTATAATTTTGTTTGTTTATCTGGTCTGTGCTTAGATCCTGACGTTTTTATCATAGTGACATTATTTTGTTAGAGTTTTAAGACTAGTACACCGTATTGTAAGGTTTCAGTAGTTTTTCATCGACATAATTGGGCTTTAAAGTGCTTTTTCACCAGAGATGTGTTATGTAGCTATGCGAATAAGATGTGCTTTGAAGATGCACCGACACAAAATGGCTGTGCGAGGAGATACAAAGCTCGAGTAGGCATTTATAGTAGGGAAACCATCCATAGAACACATTCATAGCACGCATCTTTTCCGTATATAAAAAAACATAGCTTAGCTGAGTCCGTTTCCACCTGTACCTATGTGTACCGATGAATAGATATGATTGGTGGAAGACAAACGCATCCACAGCAACGTAGCATTGTACATCTCTGGTATAAAAGCAACCTTATGTTACTCATTTAAGGCAGTTAGCTGATTTAGGAACTGCGTCTTTTCAACCAGACGTCGATTAACATTGAGTTATAGTCCAACAATCTTCCATAACAAACCAATATTTTAATACCAATTACCAGCTACATCTTTAAACAAAACCTTCAACACAGCCTCAAGCACTAACAAAGACAACTAAATTCTTCTTTATAGAACTCCCAACAAACTTAGTTAAGTGGATCAACAAAAAATCGTCTGGCATCTAGTCTGCAATTTGTTTCTTACTTTTTCCAATGTATTTCTGTTTGAAACAAAGAGCAGACAGCAAGGACCCGTAATGAGAAAATGACAATTGGATTTGCTTTGTCAGCGACGGGCACTATGCAAAGAGGATGAAGATTTAAAAGAATGAACAAATGGCTATACGTAATTATTTCGTTTAATTAATTCCAATGATAGTACTTGCGGTTCCGAAATGGTCTTTCGTGTTCGCGTTATTGGATTTTTGGTGAGATGGGTTACTGCAGTGTGTGCGTTGAGTACTGTATTGTATTGGAGTATGAAAAGGTGGTATGAATATATTATTTCTGGTCTATGGTCTCTGAGTTGCTTTTCCACCAGAGACTCGTCACTGGGGATGCGTTTGGCTTCCACCAAACATATTCTATGGATGTGTGATTTGGATGGCTTCTCCCTACTATCGGTATATCGCATACTTGTGCTGCGCATCTTCCTCACACAGCTACTTTGTGACGGCACGTCTTTATCTTACTTACACAGCTACGGTAGCTTAGTATCGGTGTAAACAGTAACATAGTTTTACAGCTTAGCTATTATTTCTTCCATAGACACTTAGCTTATGATTTGGTGTAAAGGCACCATGAAACAATGTTCTTGTTGAACATAAACTATAATTATAGGTGACTCATTTGAATTAACAATTACTTTTACAGCTACGACATACGAAAAATACATATGACGTCCGTCACCTTTTAATCCGGATGACCAAACACCATGTAGATTATAAAAAATAGCCACCATCCATTAATCACGAATCTAAATCATCTCTTCTATTGAACTGTCAAGCTAGCAACTACTATTTCGAACTATAAATCTATCATGCATGTAAAAGCAAACAAACCGACAGCATACAGTACTGCTATTGTTTTTGTATGCAGTTGAATAATTTAATTATTTTCGACAGGTTGATCTCTGTTGAAACAGATCACAATTAACGCTAATTACCATTTTGAATACATTTTTGTGGAAAGGCCATCTGAATACACAAGATTGGATTTTTTATGAATTTAATTAAGGATGGTGGTGGTGGGGTGAATGTTTTGGTATTCGTGCTTTTTTTGCTTTGTATGGTACATGCCTTTTTATGGAAAACGAGCAGACGGATCATTTGATGGTGAGCAGTCGCCGCCGCCCATGGACACCCGAAACACCAGAGGCATTATAAGTGCATTGCCGGTCTTTTGGGGTTAGGAATTTATAGGTTGTTGGGAAATCGGGGATTGGGAAGATTGGAAGGTAGTTGAGCCAGAATGCAAGCGTTGTTTCACGTCGGTTTTCTGTAAGGCCGTGGTATCACTCCGGTTGAGTCCGTCCATTTGTGCGGAAGCATGGCTCTCCCACACTTTAACTTCGTATGTTTTTGGAGTTTTGTTTAAGTGAATTAAAGTAAGGAATTTAAACCTAGAAATAAATTACATTTTGATAATTAATGTTACGTTGTTATTGTCCGGGATTCTGCAGTTCAAAGGCAGTGGTAATTTAGAAATAATAATTAACATTGTTACTTTATTATGTTTTTTTTTTCAAGAAACACCGTTCATGCTGTAATTAATTACCTCCGACCTAACTACACTAATTTCGTGCACTCGAAAAATTAATCCTAATAAAGCCTTATATCAAAACACTGTCATGGGGTGGGTTCCATTGTCATCAGGTCGCCATTTTGCAGAATAGCCGATAATGGAAGCAATTAAAATGTATGGAGGCTTAACTGCAGTGCCCTGTGCCGAAATTAATTTATAGTCGGCCAAAATAACCCCGGGGTGGCTACCCTCATGGATTGTAAACGGCGCGTTTAGGTTTCATGCGCGCGATGAAGACCATTCAATTATGTTCTTTTTTATGTGAACGTATGTCTGTTTTGTGTTGTGTGTGTAAGTGGACGCTTGATCGAACGTCAGTGTGTGTGTGTTGGTGTGGGTGAAAATTAAACCCTTTTTTGTTGAGTACTGAATATTTTCATTTGTTAATGAGTTTTTCTGTCTGTGTTGTTTGCTGAAACATTGCTGTTATGTAGGTACATTAAACATATACAGTTTTAGTATTTCATACATTACATTTGGTGGTTAGTAACCAAGTAAGACTCTTTTTGTTTATTCGGAGTAAATTATTATGATTACACATTATTTACAACTTAAAAATATCTTATAGTATAGACTAGATTGTTTTGTCTATATGAAAAGCCAATACACGATAAAGTCGATACGGTCTTCTTCGTATTGTTATTTGTTCCCCAAAACCGTTGCTACCGCTCGATTTGCTAAAAACGGAGCCGTGCGTTCATTAGCAATCGAGTGACCAAACCTCACGTCGCGTTGCTTTTCTATTCTATTTGTAGAGAACCAGAATTTTTGGAGTCAGACGGACATCGTAGATATGTGTTGGCACTTTTGAAATCTTCTATCAAAGCTTTCGCCTGGCAGGATTTTTAACGTGGTCTTTCTGTGAGTGTTTTGAAGTTGATGTGTAGATTTGAAGTACATACCTATGTTACATTTACATTTTAAAATAAAAACCCAAAAATGTTTGTGATAGCCAATTTCGAAAAAAGGGTCCCAAATGTCAGCAGTTACACACAAAAGGTGACGATTGCCGAGTTCACAACAAAAGTAAATATAGATTCATAACCAATAATTAAATTCCTTGTCCCTACGAATTCAAATAAACACTTAAACACCAGTTCTGTGGGTGGTGCGGCCTACACCGTCAATTGTTAAGAAAACACAACCACGTAGGGTGAACGCACCCATTCTCGGCACTTGCCAACATCGGGCATCAGTAATTAAAGCAATTGTGAAATACGTTCGGGGTTGTATGGTAATTTCCTTCGGCCGGTATCAATTTATTGTCACCCTAAAACAGCAATTTGTCCCTTCACCTCCCTGTCCTCACCCAATTAGTGGGCGCGTCAACGTTAAATGTCTCAATCGAGTGTTAGGGCTATCTAGACGACTTTATAGGTCCATTGATAGGGGACATCAAAAATAATTAGCTTTATAAATATAGCTCACCGCTTTATGGTTTCATGGTGCGGAGATAGAAGTGCCGTCCTCTCGTGCTATGGCTTGGTAATTGCCGTAACGTAAGCTTGCGAGTTCAGGATAAACGTGAAGTGGACCGTTTAGTATAAGACAATTATTCTGACTTGACTACCATTTTAAATTCCATGGTCGTATCTGAAAATTATAGATTTATATACTAGCAGTTGCTATTGTTTCAGTTAGTTAAGGGGATTAGCTTACATTCAAGCTCCGTACAGGTAATTTGGAAATTAGAACCCGTGAATAGCTAGTCTAGCCAACTATTATACACCAGATTCCATATTAACCATCGCACGTCCATACAAGACTGACAAAGCAAATTGCATGATGACGTACAAATGAAAATTGACGAGCCTGTTTCAAAACCGACTAACTTTACCTGATTAAATGTTGAGTGCTAATCGCGTCCCACTTAGCGGCCATATTGAATTATAACTGGCCAGAAAATCTGTTGAATGAGCTGTGTGAGGACTGAACGAGGCCATGACGAACAGATTGATGAATGGTCTGGTTTCACATTATGCATATTTACTACGATATAGAGCGAACTGGGAATTTCGTAATTGATTTTCATTAATTATTGCGTAATGGGAATTATTGCGTTTGTGTGAGAATGGATGTTAAAGGTGCTTTTCCACAATGTGATGTGCTATGCTACGTTTACCTGGATACATTTGGCTTTCACAAATCATATTCATTGATACACATAGCTTAGCACTGGTGGAGACGGACTCAGCTAAGCTATGTTTTTATATGGAAAGATGTGTGCTATGGATGTGTGCCCGATTGATGCTTCCATACTATCGCTACATCGCATACTCGAGCTGCCCATCCTCCTCGCACAGCTACTTTGTGGCGGCGTATCTTTGTAGCACAGTTTAGTATCAGTGGAAACGGTCACATATTTTCAAAGCTTAGTTATTACACCTTTGTAGCATAGCTATATAGTATATCTCTGGTGGAAAAGCACTCTAATCCTGTTGTGAGGATTATTTTGTTTGGATATTTGTGACTACCATTTCGCCCTTTTTATGACAATTATAATATTCATAGCTATAGATTTCAAAGGATACCTCTTCATATTATGTTCAGAAAACACTAAAGTCAGTCTACAGTAACTACATTATTTAATAAAGCTGGCTAATGGGGAACAAGTTTCACATCGATCTTAATATAGATCAAAGAAAAATATGTTTCATTTTCTATTTGTTTTGAAACAAAAAAACTTAAGCTACTTATTTCCAACCTCCACCGCCTGTTTGTTAGTACGCTGCAAACTCGAGAACATCTCATTGCAATTTCATGAAAGTCTGATAAGGTTATTCACTTTTCAAAGCAATCTATACGCCCACAAAAAGTCAAAAGATAAATATTTTTAAAGTGAGCCAATTAGGGAGGTACCTAGTATCGAGTAGGGTTCGTGTTCTGTAGTAATTCTGTTAAACGATTAAATAATTCAGACAAGTTCAAAGGAGATGCGCTTTCACAAGCAAAATGAAGGAAATCACATCGTAAATAGAGGAGGGTGAAAAAATGCGGACGCATCCCTTCGTAGTGATGTAGTAGGGTACTTGTATCGATAAGATGCGTGTTATTTATTAATAATCCTGATTTGTAAGTATTTTGTTTCTAAATGAGTGCACTTTTACCTAATGGGTAGCAAAAGCACACACAGGCGTGCTTGAATAAAGGAAAAAGACGTTAAGTTGAAAGAATAATGTTCCCACTTCTATTAATCCTATATATCTTGAGGTATGTAAGAGTCATAGCCATTGGCCCACTGTCTCTGCCTACTCCCATGGGAGACACACGTGAATTTTTAGCATGTATGTATTCTATTAATCTTCTTCTGCTAGTCCCGCAGATATCTTAAACCAAGTATTCATCTACAGAGTAGTTCTACAAGAAATTAACTATGTTCATCAATCAAATTAATCACAAGCTGACATAGTAACGGACAACTTAATTATTTCTGTATTAAGAAACATCGTAACATTAACATAAAAATTCTCTTTGACCTTTGTAGTGGCCTACAAAGAAAAGGTCGGCCGCGTTTTATCTCGAAACATTATGTAATTCCACTGGGATAATTCCTGTCTCTAAGACGAGGGCAAAATATTAAGGTGGTTCAATAATTATTTTATACCCAGTCCCTAAGTAAAGCGGCCTTGAAGACGCAACCTGGGGTGGGGCTTTACCAGTGGAGCTGGAGAAAGTCACTACTGGTACCTGTATATAAGGATCGATATAAGTCAACAGGGAATATGTTTTTGTTAATATTTCGCAGGAATGGAATGAAATCTTTTAAATATAGATTAAAAAATCACATCCATCATTTGAAAAACAATGTTCGTATTTTATTTCATCATGAATTTATTAATTGAATCTCCTTCCAAAAGTCGGCAACGTCGTTGTCGCTGATGTATGTAGATAAAAAAACGTCCATTGCTTATCATCAGGCGATCTGTCTACTTATTTCTAAATATAGGTAACATCAAAAACTATTATTATTTGTTAAAATCCAAAAGCTATCGACAAATCTTTCAAAAGCATCGACACAACCCATCACTACAACAAATCCCAACGCAGTGGCTCTGAAAAGGGGCTGCAATAAGGTGCACAGAACAAATTAGAGCAATTTAACTTTTGAACGTGTCTCCCGCGTCATACATTACGGCTGCTCTAGATGATATGTTTAATTGAAATCATAGAGAGGGAAAATTTAATGGATTAATGCCAACTTTACGGGTAGTTTAGCCTTTTAGTGTAGTACTTCAGTCTGAAGGGTTTGAAGTAACGTAATAAAGATATACTTACTTTGAATGGGTAATACAAATCTTAGAGTATAAGAAGGCTTTGATGTATTATTAAATGTTGATACTTTTTCATCTTTTTCTTGCATTAAAACATTTTTATGTTTCTAAATTGAATCTAACGCTTTTGAGGAATCGAGTAAGCGTGCTAGCACATGGTTTTAAAACCACCTAATTGTGTAATTATCGAATCAGGCATTTTGCGGAACTATTAAATCACTACGTAGTATAAAACAAAGTCGCTTTCATTGTCCATATTTCCCTTTGCATGCTTAAATCTTTAAAACTTTAAAACGCAACGGATTTTGATACGGTTTTTTTAATAGATAGAGTGATTCAAAAAGAATGTTTACATGTATAATACATGCATAATATAACACCATTGCACCCATGCGAAGGTGGGGCGGGTCGTCAGAGATAATTAAATTATCTTTTAGGGATCGTACTTGTCCATTGCAACATCTCAGTAAAGTATTAAAAGGATAATAATATTATTTAAAACCGTTTTCACATTTTTCCTGTTATCCTATAAATCTTTTTCCCATTTCCCAATACAAATTCAAATATAAATCACCTCTCAATCTATTAAGACCTTATCGGAACGCTTAATCACCCAAGCAGGGGTGCTAATTATCTTTCAATCTGGGTCGCTTAGTGAATAGGACCCGTATTGTATGCTGATTATATCAAACCTAGCTTCTTTGAGTCTTTGGCCCCTGTAAGCCTGTCTTAAGACATGTAAGTCAGTTGTATACTTGCTAAGGAGATTATTATTTATCAAAGGAGGTAATGATGTTGCGTAGAAGATAAGCAGTGGTGATGTGTATAGGTATAAACTGTTTGGGTTTGATTATTGGTGTTACCTTGTTAGTTCCGGGTTCATGAGCTGCTGAGCTTTGTACTCAGCATTACCATTCAGCCGCTTGGTTTGTGACTAAAATTGAGGAACGAGTGTAAAGTTTCTAAAAGGGTATAGAATTTAATTTATGAATAGGAGCGCGATAGTCGCGTCGTGTGTTGCGTAATGCTGCTCATGAAATGGGCTATTAGCATGACTTGAAACTAATTGAGTTCTTCGTCAAATAATGTTAAATTACGTCACATTATTTCGTAGAACATGAAGATATTCATTGTATCAGTACTTTTCTTAATTGATTTGTAATTAACATAGACATAGACATTAATGTTATTGTGAAGATATATAGACCATAATATGTTATTTTTGAAAAATATGGCTAAACCCAACAAAACTCCTCAGATAATTTCAAGGAAACGTGTCTAATTGGAAGTTGTTTAATTTTTAAATCATCCGCAAATCTTTAATGTTCTTCAGCTTCAGCTGTAATTATTTGCATCGTTCCCTTTCAAAGATCGGTTCAGTGAAACGCCTGAAGCTAGATGCCGCAGTAATTAGGTGAAATTTTTCTTTGAGACCACGGCACAAACATCCCATTCAATGGCAGATAAAAGATTTTTATCTTCCGCCCTCCGATCGTTGATGTAAATAACGAACTCATTTCTTGTTTTTTAAGAAAAAGGGGAATCTTGTTATAATTTTTTTTTCTGTAAATATTTTGGACAAACGATAGAATGTTGTGTTGTTTTGTAACATGATATTGAGGTATCCGTGTCCTCTTTGTTTGTACTTTGCTTTGGTTTTTTTGTTCTTTGTTTTAAGTATGTGTGTTCTTTTTGTGTTTAATATGTTTGTTTATTTTATACCTCTTTTTCTCGTTTTTTTGTTTGTTTAATAATGTTTTTTTTTTAATGAAGGAAACCATGTTATAAGATTGTTTTCCATTTCTGCAGTACGGTTTTTGAATTTCATTTGTTTGTGTCTTTTTTTGATGATGATGACGTCTTCCGCCGTGCGCGAAGCGAGAGGTAGTGTCAGACTCTTACTGACTAAAAACTGTCTCTTTCCTACTCCTGCCCTTCGAGCCGGAGCCCCGGTAAACCTGCTAGATAGACCACAGCTCCAGATTTGTTTGTATGTGTGAACACTAATGAGCTAATAAACTGCTAAGAATGGACTTTTCAAAATGAATTACGTACGATAGTAGGTACCAATAATGTTTTCTATTTTGCATTATTAAACTTAACACTAGTAAAGTATCAATAGCTTTATCCTCTCCCTAACTATGTAACCACAACTGACATAAATACTATTCCTACGTCACAGAGGTTCAATCTAAAAGGTTCAAATGTTAATGTTATCACTGGAAACTTGAACGGGACTCGACGGAAGTTTAATTTAGGTACACAATGGCAATTTTAAAGTTTCTCGTTACGCTATTCAAATTCAAAGTGGATTTTGGAATTAATTCGATTTTTGTTCAACTTCACAGACTGCTTTGGTTTTTAAAGATTTAACTTTGAACTGTTCCTTTGGCTCGTTTTATCTTTATTAGGGATTGTTTGATAAATTAATTTGTTTAATTTAATTTATTCGTTTTCTTCACAGGTCATTGTTGAGTTTGTTAGTGTAACTTTTGGAATTGAGTTAAGGAAGGTAAGTAATACGACTTTGTTTGTAAATGTAGATCGATATTTTTATATACTTGAGACAAAATCGCTTTAACAGTTAAAGCGTTTTTTTTATAAGAGAAGCCGCCTTCAGTTTTCTTTATTACTTACAGAAAAAAAAACGCTTTTTAGTCAGGTAAAACCTAACTCTGAAAAATACTATGCTGAAGACCATAACAAAGTAACTACAGCCAAAAGCGAGATAATCGCGCACAAACAAACGTACATACGGTTCAAATCGACTAACTAAACTAACTTTTTTGAAGTCGGTTAACAAAATATATCACTGTCATATGATATTTTTCAACCGTGTCTCATACTTAGATTCATACATTTAGGTTTTCTAACCAACAGACAGTGCTTGATAAAATATTATAAACCGAATTCAGTAGATAGTCTACTTTAAAATGAATTCATAAAAATCTCAAATACAAAAAATATACTCCACATAATTCACCCACACGCAAATTAAGTCCGTACCCTGGCTTTGTTTGAAGAAACCAGAAGGGTTGGCGAGGTAAACTGTGGAAGAACATCAGTCCCCTGGAAGGTTATAAATTGTCGCGTATTTAATGAGTTTCCTTCGTCGTTAAGCGGCGTCCCCTGGTAATAATGCAACGCTATCATCGCTCGACATTATCTGGAGACGAAACATATGTGCCGGGCCTGATGTATTTTTTGGGGTGCTGCCTGAAATATGAAGTGGTGAATTGTAATTGCTGTTGGAAAAATGATGTTATTATACAATTTTAGAGCCTATTATGTGGAAGGTTATATTATTGGGAAGTCTTATGTGTGTAAGTATAAGCGTGGGATAGCCATGCTTCAGCACGAATGGGCCGGCACGACCGGAGTGATACCACGGCCTCTCAGAAAACCGACGTGAAACAACGCTTGCGTTGTGTTTCGTTGTGTGAGTGTGGTTACCGGAGGCCCAATAGGGTATATGCGCATGATTCAAATAACGATGCTTTTTTTTCATACAATCTCTTTTCCTTTAGATTTATAAATCTATCAATAATTTTCAATATAATTTTGTTTTGAATAAGAAAATAATTATTGCAAAATGCACAAAATAAGCGGGAAATTCAAATTAGTTGAAACGCATTGCTATTGGTCAGAGTAGTTTGTGACGTCAAAGTCTATAATAACAAACACGAAATATATACAAATTATGACCCAAAACACTTTGCAGTTTCAACTGTTATTATAGACTTTGACGTCACGCGAGCGCGCCAAAATGACGGTCGTTTAAAATGCTGTTACGAATCTATTATTTTAAAACTGCTTTTTCTATGCGAATTCCTTTTTTTTTTGGTGCTGGTTTTTTTTAACATTTATATAATGATGTAAATTACCATTTAAAAACATTTAAAAAATACATGCATATACCCTATTACCAACTAAAATACAAGTCGCGATGTAACGTTATTTTTCCTACTTAACTCGTTTGCTCGTTTGCCACCTAATCCATAAAAAAAACTATTTTATGCTTTCATGAACAATAATTTGCTTGACGAATCCGTCCTTAACAATTACAACTTTCCATAGGAAACAATGTCGTCATTCCACTACAATTATTTTAATTATTTACCTCGAAGTGCAGTCGAAGGAGTGGGCAAGGCAGATTGACAGTTAATGACAGTTGATAATAGAGTTGTCAAGTCTACGAGGATTACTTAAGTATTGAAATCGTTACCTACCGTTGAAATACGATCGAGTGATTTGTGTCAAATGTGAATATCATATTTTGTAATTTATAAGGTGCATTTTTAACATATCCAGATTTTTTATCAGAAATGCTGTTTTCCGTCCCTTGAATTTTATTCGATACAAATCTGCTTTTCTCAAAATCAAAGTCTGTATGTTAAAAGTAGATCAAAAAGTATTTGAAGTAAAGAATAATCAATTTATTAATTTATTTGTTTTCAAAGGGTTTGGTATAAGAATTTGTTCACATTTATTTCACATACTATAAAAGAGCGGCTACAAAAGAGTGCATGTCAAAATTACTATAAAAGATCTTACCTAACAGACTACTCTGAGAAAAAAATGCAGAAAAAAACTCACCAACGACACACCTAATTAATAACAAAGAATAAATCAAAGAATATTACATTCTTAACTTTCCTTCTCTACACACTCCAACGTAAATTAAAATTAAAAAATACTTAGCGTCTCATCTATGCAAGTTATCAAGAAGACTCGAGGGAGGCCCTACTCCGTACAGGTTGTTCAAAGGTGCCTTCTTAAATCCACGTTGATTAATTCGAGAAGCTCATAATCCAGATTAAAAGTTACCCTACAGGGGAATGTATGAACTTATTACAAGTAATTATTTCAAGCGCCGAAGAATTTATTAATTACGTTGTATTGAATTGTTTAAGAGATTATTTAAGATTTTATGAGTTTGTTTAGGTATAAAATTAAATGGTGTTATGTTTTCGTTACATTCTTTCGTAGGTATTTTTTACTATTTTTTTAAGCAATATTACGGCTTCTTATGTGTTGATTTTTATTGTATTTCAGTCAGTAAACCATTGAAACAATAGCGCAATTAATATTTTATTTTTATTGGAAAAAGCGATTCCATATCGGCTTTACATTCACAGTTATATTTAACTTTTACGAACATATAACAAACGTTATCGTTTCGCTAACAATATCCGAAAATATCGCATAAAAGCGGTTATTAAAATTCTGATTTATCTTTTTTAATAACGCTACAAAAACTTTTTAACCCATTAGCCGCTAAAGCGCTTTGCCATAAACATACTGTTGGTGGTTTCTGAATAAAATTAAAATTGACATTTTGCGCTGCCGTCGCTTCGCGCGACGCGGAGCTGAGCGGCGCGATTTATTTTATTACAGCGATGGTAATATGGGAAGAGTTGATATTTTTTTTATTTTTAATCGTGTGCATCGATGAAATTTTACTACCATGTGCATGTGACGGGAGACAGACCTAATCATGTCATGATGAAATGACATGTTGGTACCGTAAAAGGCCACGTAAACGTTTGAAATTTTGCGCATGCGTCTTCACACACGTTACAATATACTAGTGCAAGTATAAGATGCGTGATTATGTTTCTTTTTGTTTATAATCAATGAAACTGCCAATTTGACATGTAGTGGTACTCATATTTTTACTAAGCACTACATACATGTGTGATGTGTGTAAGTGTGGGAGACCCATACTTCGGCACCAATGGGTCGGTTGATACCATGGCCTCACAGAAAACCGACGTGAAACAACGCTTGCGTTGTGTTTTGTTGTGTGGGTGAGGTTAGAAGCCCAATTGCCCACCTTCCCAATTTTCTCATTCCTCGATTCCCCAACAACCTTTAAATTCCAAACTCCTGGTGTTTCAGGTGTCCATGGTCGGCGGCGATTGCTTACCATCAGGTGATCCGTCTGCTTATAGTATATACCATAAAAAACACATGAAATAAATATCTAGGCAAAATAATTCAAGGAACTGATTCTAAAAGGATTGCAGTGTAAATCAAGGCAGTCGTGGATGTCGACCAATTGCTAATGAGCGCCTTCCGAATACCTTTATGTAGGAAATTCTGGCAACGAGCCCAAAGAGCGCTTTCCTTGAAAAATACTTTCGCTTAGACATAAGTGTCTCAATTTAGGTGCATGTTGGTAATTTAAATATTCATGTGAACGGTCTAATCTAATAGGTTAACATATAAAATATGTTTTTTTAGATTACAATTGAATTGTGAACCTCTTTTGTTTAAAGTCTGTTTAATATGACAAAGTTTGTTTTTTGAAGTGGAAAATTCAGACTGTCTGACTCTCACTGATTAAAAACCCCGTTCCTTCTCCTGCTTTGGGCTGGAGTCCCGGTAAGTATGATAAAGCTTGATAGTTATTTTATGATATCTATAACCGTCTTATTTCTCTATTTACATTCAGTCAGAAAAGTATCGGGAATGGATTATTTATTTATGGTTCCAAATTCAAATTTTTGTTTTTTTTGTTGTTGTTAGATTGGCACAACTGTTTTCCATTTTGGCGCGGAGTTTGAGTTGCATCTGTTGTTTACATTAAATACAGTGCTATTTTTAGTTATATCATATTTAGTGTGTATTGCTAATTTCATAATGGACAAAAACATCGAACAAAGAGTTTGTCTTAAATTTTGCATTGCCAATGGAATTTCGTGTTCGGAGTCACTGAAAATGTTACAGAAGGCTTACGGTGAATCGACTTTATCAAAAACTCGTGCTTATGAGTGGTACAAAGCGTTCAAAAGCGGTCGAGATGTGATGGAAGATTTGCCTCGCTCTGGTAGGCCATCAACGTCTGCAACTGAAGTTAACATTGCAAAAGTGAAGGAAATAGTGACTGAAAATCCTCATTCAACTTTGAGAGAGATAGCCACCGAACTTTCTGTATCTCACGAGTCGATCCGTACCATTTTAACAGTGTAACTAATAATTTGGGTATGAAACATGTTGCCGCTCGGCTAGTCCCAAAAGACCTGATTTTTTTCCAAAAACTCAATCGCATGAGAGTCGCTGAGGACATGCTAGAACGAGTCAATTCCGACCCAACATTCATGAAACGCATTGTTACTGGTGACGAGACGTGGGTTTATGAGTTTGACATGCAAACTAGTCAACAAGCTTCGGAGTGGCACCCGTTTTCAATCGGTAGAAGACATAAAAGAGAATTCGCGGCGAGAACTGACCTCAATTCCGGAAACAGCGTTTAAAAAATGTTTTGATGATTGGATTATTCGTTGGCGTAAGTGTATCGTTTCTAAAGGAGCATATTTTGAAGGTGATAAAATAAATTTGGATGAATAACAAACAGTTTGTGTATTATTGATCTTTTCCCGCTACTTTCTTGACAGAGTAGTATGTCCGTATTTCCGACTATAGGTACATAGGTACCTACATATTATATTCGTAAAAGTTAGGTATGCATTTTTTTTAGAAAATAGGTTAAGTAGCTAAAGTGTAAATAGGTAAAGAAACAAACTAACTTACTTTAGCATTGATTTTGTTAGACAAAATACGTTTATTATTTGTTATTACAACATATTATATATCATCTTTAAACCTCACACGCCATACACATGTCCTCACCTCATCAAAAACCTTGACGACAACTCGATTCAATTATTATTAATGCCAGTATTAATTAATAATATAAACAGCATAAATAATACTACAACGGGACGGCATTACGCATCAATTAACCAATTAAGTAATTAATGAGCAGGAATAATAAATAACATGAGCCGTTTATTTATTACTGCGAATATATTATTGTAGTTGAAACAACGATGTACTGTTCATGAAGCTCGAATAAGTGATTTATGAATTTTTAAACACTTTAAATACGACCTAATTAGTTCTCTGTGTAATTTTATTCATTAAATACTCGTTTATTTATTTTTGAAAGTATTATTTTATTCAGAACTGATGCTCGACGTTGTTGAGTATGTACATTAACTATAACGGTCGCGGTGATCATAGGAGTATGTGATCAATAGGGAAGATGACTAATTTTTATGTCCGTCTTGTAGATTATTTTTAAACTATTAGACATGTATTTTTTTATTTTCCTACGGAAACAAATACTTTCGAAGAAGTACGATTCAAATATCGCGTGACGTTGCTTCTAGATACGTTTCATATGTAGAAATGACAAAAAAAGAAATACTTATTTTATATTATTTTTTCATTACCTAACTGACCGACTAGAAATAGATTTTTAATTATCATAACCCATCATCATCCCTATTCCTTAAAAAATGTTTTGTCTCAAGTCCTTCATGAGAGTTACCATAATATCCCTGGTGAGATTTACAAAAGTAAAAGCTGTAAAAATAACCACAATCTATCACATTTCACACCCAAACATACAAGTCGATAGAAAAAAAAACTGCATCTAACGATATATACAATTCATTTTCGACCAAATGTCCCGTCGTTATTTCACATTTCCAGTATCTATATACTAAAATATAATTACCAAACAAACATAATAAACAATTTCAGTAACCGTATAGTTAGCAAAATGTTTATTTGAGCTAAGCATCCGACGCAGTGTATATTTAATTACCAGCGGTTCAACGAGCCGTATGATTGTCAAGTCAGGGCGTACTATGTCACAAGCAGCGTTCATAACCTTGGTTATTCCAAGCATCTCAACGTTTAATACAATTATGCGCTAAAATCATTTTCGGATTTAATATTTAAGGAAGGTTTTTCAATTTAATTTCTTCTTGGCTCTGGCTCTTTATTGCATGAAATTGATGTTACTTTTTTCGATATTTACTAGGTGTATGGTGTGTTGTAGTACTAATTTCTTGATTTTGTTGTACTTTTTTTATTGGGGGGAAATCATCCAATGTCTTCTCCTGCCTTGGACGAGGCAAGAGGGAGTGTCAGACTCTTACTGACTAAAAACCACCCCGTTCCTACTCCCCAATAACCCGCTAGGCAGTCCTCAGCTCCTATATTTGTTATTTAAACTTATATAAAATCAATAACCCTAGATAGGCTCTTGACTAAGCTAATGGCTATGCTCTACATAATGGTAGATGAAATTCATACTCCGTATAAGTTTTTAAACTGACATGGTCACTAACTTGAGACGAGATACATATAAATAAACATGGTAAATATCCCGTCTCATATTTTTTTTTTTTTATGGAATAGGAGGCAAACGAGCAAACGAGTCACCTGATGGTAAGCGATCAGCGCCGCCCATGGACACCCGGACATAGTTCCGTAGTTTACAATGATACTGACATTTTTATTATTCAGCCAACAATAAACCCACACAACCCTATAAAAACAACAAACATATCGAGTTAATCAGACATTCACGAGCAAATGTAGTCATTTTTGGTAACAGTTAATTGTCCTGTCAGACCTAGGGCTGCTGCGTGCGTAATTACAAAACCGGCTTGTTTCAGCTATGCGATAAATTGTTCAATGCAATTAAGCTTGGGATATGTGGTTTGTGAAAGATTGCCGACACAAACACTACCTTTACACAACCTTTAATATGTCATCGAATAAATTTTGAACGCAGCCAAGTCTCGCAACGAACATTTAATCGTTGCTTCCGGGGAAAATTACTAGATGGCGCTGGTCGTTAAGGAACGCCGGTGGCCGGGAAGACGTAGTTCTCGCAGAAATAAACGAGTTCTAGAATTGTGGAAAATCAAGAGCTTTCCGTGATATTTTATATTAGTTACGATCTTCCTTTTCTCGTGCGAAGTTTGAGATCAATGTAATTTGTGAACATATGCTGCAATACGGAAGGAGTTCCATTTTAGTATAGCTCGTATAAAACTCATCACTTGCAAACGACAGGATTTCGCTGAGATCGCGTCGAACTTACTGTAAAACACGATTGGCATTTGGTTCAAATATTTGACACGGCAAATTTTACATGACCAAAATTTGTTTTTTTTTTTTATTATATAACCAGTAAACGAGCAGGCGGATCAGCTGATGATAAGCAATCGCCACCAGAAGCGTTATAAGTGCGTTGCCAGCCTTTTGAGGGTTAGGAATTCAAAGGTTGTTGGGAAATCGGGGATTTGGAATGGGAGTAATTAGGCCTGCGGTAACCTCAGTTATATTAGAAAACACTAGGCAAGCGTTGTTTCACGACGGTTTTCTGTGAGGCCATGGTATCACTACGGTCAAGCTAACCAATTCTTGAGAAGCATGGTTCTTCCACGCTTTAATATGACCGTTTACTAGTTTGGCAGAACACACGTACCAAATTTCTTTTCCCCAATTCTTGGTTATCTCGAGAACATTATGCGGATCCTTCTAACAATGCCCGTTGATCTCATTATAGCGCACGCAAAGATCAACGTCTAACAGTATTAGGACTTAATGTCGGCGAGCAACTATCAAATTAGCGAATTACACGTACAACTTGTTTCGTACAGAGTTACCACGTAATGTTTGTATTCAAGTCAGTCGGCAAAGCGGGGTTTTATCTCGTTCAGAAAGTTGTATGGTTAATTAAGTAGAAAAGCCCTGAAGTTTCTCTTCACGTGACGCCGCGGGCAACTTGTTACTACATGTTAGAGGATTCTTACTAAAAATACCCCTTGACGTGGACTGAGTTTTGCAAGTTTTTCTCCCAACAGGTAAATGGGTGTAAGGGTTGGTTGTTGCTTACGTCATCGTGGTGTTTAAAAGACACAGGCATGTGGTTTTTCTGTTTATTGTTTTTTAAGTAGATAATTAAGTGTGGGAGAGCCATGCTTCGGCACAAATGGACCAGCTCGATCGGAGTGATACCACGGTCTCATTGAAATACGACGTGAACCAACGCTTGGTGTTTGGCGTTTCGGGTGCCCATGGGTGGCAGTGATTGCTTACCATCAGGTGATCTGTCTGCTCGTTTATCAGCCTATACTAACAGGAATGTTATTCAATATTTTTGTAGGACATTTCATTTTTAATTATTTCTTGTTTAGTTTAAGTTTTCATGTAAAATCAGTATGTTCTTGTATGGCAAACTAAAGTACGGTAGCCTCTATCAAATGAACTGAAAACTTTTCCCTTCCTAATGGCCCAAAAACAATCTCAGCTTCATTTTAATATCTACCTCTCAATAAACCGAATCGCTTACCGTTTCCCAAATACTTTTAGTAATCGAAAACAAAAAATCACTAGAGAGAAAACAAAAAGGTATGTTAAAGGTCAGAGAGTGAACCTTTCGAATCCAATTTTAGTAAAAGCATATTTAGTTTAGGACGTAGGATAATAGTAAAGTAGGTTTTACTGTAAACTTTTCCATGGTATTTTGTATACAATGGATGGAAATATATTTTAACTTTTTATAGTAGATTTTTTTCATGGTATATACGAGCAGTTAACGTTCAGACGGATCACTTGATGGTAAGCAATCGCCGCCACCCATGAACATCCAAACACGAGAAGCGTTACAAGTGTGTTGCCGGCTTTTGGCGGTTAGGAATTTAAGGGTTGTTGGGGAAATCGGGAAGATTAAGAAGATAAGGATGGGATACTCACACACAACCATCCTTATCTTCCTATTCCACACTATGTAAAGCTAATAAACTAGAAATAAACCGTTTATCTTATGTTTGAACCTAAGGTTTCAACTTGAAGTCATTTTGATTATTATTTACAGCTTTATTAAAAACTATAAAGGCAAGAAAAATACACCTAGGTACTTTAGAACCAGTTTAGTGCAGTGCACTTTTCTTGGAATTATCATTAAAAAACGTAACACACAAAATGACATACATACATACAACAAAGACGTTCACGAAAACGCATTCGAAAACACGTTATAATAAGAAAAATTCATACGCATATCCGAACGCGGACATTTCTGTGAAAACATTCTTTTTTTAAATTGTCGTCAATATGACAGGGTAGCAAGATAACCGTTCGGAAACATTGCAAGGTGTTACACATTTTTCAGTTACGCCTCAGTTCATATCGTTTCTGCTGCCAGTACTTTCGATGTATGGCGCTGTTATTTTTTTTTTTGCTGACGGTTTCAATGGGAACGTGAAGCTAATTTAGACGTGTTTTTGTGGTGTAGCAAAAGGTGGAATTTATTGCAGTGTCGTGTGATATTCTATGGAGTTTTGTATCGGGTAATTTAAAAGTGGAGTGGAGTTTGTGTATTTGGTGGTTACGTATGTACTGTGTGAGCTTATTTTGTTCGGATCATGATTAAAGGAAAGGGCTGCTTAATTTTAAAATCCAATACTGTATTCAGTACCTATTTCTTTTGCAAATATACAATTTTTCATTTTTAAAATATTTTTAGCAACTAACTACGTCATCATAAGCATGTTGAAATTATTAATTCTGTGCCACACGACACGGCGATTGTCGCGGAATGCTGCTCATGAATATGAGCGTCTAGGATGGCTTGAAACTAGTCGACTTCCCCATCAAACAGTTACGTGAGAAAAAGTTATAATTAAATCATGTTGGAATTGTCAATCGATATTCCATTAAAACAACTTAAAATCAAAGAAACAAACCAAACAAAAAGAAACAAACATTAAACCTCAACAAACCTGTTTGCTGAAAACAGAAAAGAAACGAAAAGAAAAAAAAAGAATAACATTGAAAAGAATCCAATTAAACAAATTGATAGATCGTTTGTCCGAGCTGAGATCGGTTCGATTCTCCATGTCTTTGTGATGGTGGTATCTTTGGCCATCAATCCGCGCACAAAGGGTTTCCAGTCTCCGTGATTGTATCAGGAAATTCGATTGTGTAACGGATTTTTGTTTCGTTTTTTAAATTCAGTTGGCGTGATTCTGTAATGCTAATGAGTTCTGATTCGAAGGATTGTTGCTTGTCTGATGTCTGTTTTGTGAATGGAATGGCTGTTTTGTTATTTTGATTTGTTTTTGGTTTTTGTCTTATTATTTGTGTCTTTGGGTAGTAGTTGTAATAGTTTTAGGGAGCCTTTTTACCTAAGATGTGCTATACTACATTGCTGTGGATGCGTTTGGCTTCCACCAATCATATTCATTGGTACACATAGCTAACTGGTGGAAAAGGACTCAGCTAAGCTATGGTTTGGTATATGAAAAGATGCGTGTTATGGTTGCGTGCTATAGATACATCGCATACTCATGCTGCGCATCTTCCTCGCATAGCTACATCAGTTTATTATTAGTGGTAATGGAAATTTACATAGTTTTACAGCTTAGCTATTACATCTTCGTAGCATAGCACCATACCAAGTTTCTGTGGAAAAGCACCCTTACAATTGCCTTCTACATTAGGTTTATATGCCATCATCTTTCATTGCTCATCTGAGTTAAAAGTGTTTGGCAAAAAGGTTGCACTATTTTATAAGAGGACTAATACTATAAATAATGAAAGTTATCAGTGTCAGAGGCGTGTGGAGCCAAGAACCATAGGATCAACGTGTAGGGTTAAAAGGAGGCTTTTGTCATCAGACAGTGGACGTCTTCTGGCTGATGCTTAGTAATTGAAGATCGTTAATGGCTGGGACACATTTTGTATGGAGCTTATGTCAAAATTCTACCGCTGGTAGGCAAATCTACCGATCGGTAGGTCATTGGAATGCGCCGTTAGATCGTTTTATCGAACGACCAGAGAGCACATCGATATCAAATAAGGTAATATACCACCCCCCATTTTCAGCTACAAAAAATTGGGTGGCAATATCGTTATTCTATTTTATACCTAATTTCGGCCACGCAGGTCATTTATAAAGTGGTGGGGTATAAATCGCCCGGGGCGGAGTGAGATTGAAAAATACAGCAGAAAACATCTGTCGCCTAATATCATCGAATTACCCCCGTACGGTCTACGTGATCTGTTGAAGAAAGCAGGTTGTATATGTGTTTATATCTTTATATATATCTGTCTGTCTTTATATCTTCTGTACGTGTGTATGTCACTGAACTCCTCTTAAACGACTAGACGGATTTTGATGAAACTTTTTGTGTGTGTTCAAGAGGATCTGAGAATGGTTTAGATTCACAATTTTGTCCGCTGGACAAAGTTTTTTTAATTAATTTTTAATTTATTAGTAGTTGTTGATTTTGGAATGTTTTACATCGGATCCGACAGACGGCGCTACCATCGCAGTGTCAAATATTAATGACGTTAGATATTGTCATAACATTTGAATAATAATTTTCATCAAAAAGGTCCAGAATGTTTTAGCTTATTAGAAAAATTTTAAATTAACGTGTAGACAGGACAACGTCTGTCGGGACCGCTAGTAGATTTATATAGATTATAGGTATAGATTAAATTTCTTGGTCGATTTTCAACTTTATTTTTAAGTGGTATGGTTCAAAATTTATTATATAGTTCTATAAACTGTGATAGCTTGTCGTGGTAATTTGTTTATTCGTAAACAAATAACAATATCTTTATTTTTAAATATAAGAAGCAGGCGTTGTCTGGTTTTGCATGTTTTATTTTAGTAAATATTAAGTAAATATGAATTTAAGCTGGCAAAAAAAATCTTTTGATTTTGAAACATAGGAAGCACGCATTGGTGATTTATTTGTCTTTTATAATACCTTGATTGTTGATCAGATTTATATTTCTCGATATTCCGTTATATCTTTTCTTTTTTAACGTGATTTAAACTAAATAGAGACGTATTTATTTAACAAAAAACTTTCAAGTGCCTTACGTATTTTAAAAATCCGAAAAAGTTTTCTAACCTAAAACATTTTGAACTTTGCTCCTTGTAAAAAATTCGTTGAATTTATTGTTAAAAAATATAAAAAAAGCATACCTTTATATCCATCGCCGTGAAACCCGCTAAGTCCAAAGTTTTATTCGTTTTTTTTTTGCAAAAAAAAGTAATTTTTTGTACCAACATCAATCTTACTTGAAGAGAAAACTTTTTGAAATGAGGTCACGGTTCGCCGCGAAATGCTGATGCCGACATTTTAAGCATTCTTTCTTACAAAACGCGAAAGAATTTGTAAAAACTTCAAGAAGTAGCTAAGCTTTTAGCCGTTTGCCGACCAAGTGACGGATTTTTTCATCCACCTATATTTACATGTTTAAAAAGATTTTGTACGTACAGTAGCAAAAAAATTACTTCACGGTTGATGCAGTGGCTATGCAACAAGGTCAAAGCATTTATTTCAATTAATCCATAATTAAGTCTGACTGCCAATAGAAAACTGTTGAAGGCAAATCCTCCGCTAACATTGGTCAGCGCTGCGTTCAATGTGTTAAGAACTTTTGAAACGTCAGCCTAGAGTGGGGTAACGTCTAAAAAAATTAGTAAGCATCCTAAAGTGCCTATAACATCATCTCTATTTTCATAAAAATAAAAAGCAACAACATTATATATAAAACATGCACAACACATTTCGCAAGGTAAAAACACCAGTTATCGTCATCGCGAAATATGAAAACGGCAAAAATTCGCAATGAACATTTACTTGCATTTTTAAGCATAAAAAAGGAGACAAAATGGAATATTTAAAGCGCCAATATTTTATTTTTTTCGTCCCTTTGAGAAGAACCAAAAGTAACTGTTTTATTTCAGCGCGATTACAATTTTATGATTTATGAATGATTCATCCACCGAAAAAACCCAGAGGTGTGATTATATTTTATTATAACAAACGCTTTTCCTTTATCTTTGTAACAAAGGGAAATATTCGTAAAGAAAAGAGAAGGTGCGATAAGATATTGTTTGCGAAAATTAGCTGTCTCACAGATTGATGTATGACTCTTCCGAAATAATTTGGCAAGAGACTAAGAGCCTTTTGATTGTATACTATTAATAAGAATCTTGGTAAATTGTGTGTTTTAAGCTGATTTTTTACTGTGATTTTTTGTATTAATAAGTTCTTTAGTGTAGAAATAATGGACTTAATGGTGTCTGGGTAACCGGCTGCCGCGCAACGTGTAGCGGGTTCGATTTCCGCAAAGAATTGTTGTTTCGGGTCTGGATGTTATGTGTATGTGAATTTGTATGTTTGTAAACGCACTCACGATACAAGAGAAAATCCTAGTGTGGGGCAAAGATTTTTCGAAAGCAAATAAAATGTTCAAATTATTTACATGTGTAAGTACATAAACAACAAATCTTTAATATCTGCCCACGTATACAGACAATAATTCGGAAATCTATGCTAAAACATCTTTAAAAAGATTCCACTTCACTATTTCCATATAATTTTATACTACTTCGAACAAAGATAATATCTCCTCATGTAACAAAAATAGGGAAAAATCAAAGTTCCATTCGCCAATAAAATCACTTCATACAGTTGGGCAAGCTGCCCATCACAAAAGGCATCCATTAATATTTTGTTACCTTAATGAAGGCCCATTATGGTTGCCACTCTGTCATTATACTATCATAAAGCGCTCGATGACAACCCTGACAGGTAATAGACGATTGATTGATCGGGAAATGGTTTAGAATTTCAATTGCGATTCCAATTTCGAATTTTTGATTGAATTAAAAATATCGATTCCATTTTTCTCGAGTGAGTGAGTTTTGTCGCTGCTAATGTGATATTTATAGGGTTTGATAAATTGTTCGGAATTTTTGAGTGTTGTGTAGATAAGCGTGTATTGCAAATATGTGTTATTGGGTATTACGATATTTACGATATTACGATATTTTTTTTTGTATATTTGTCGATTGATATATATATTTTAGGCACAAAATAAAAGTAAGTACTCATGCAGGTAGGTGTATGTATGTATTCCAAGAATAAATCATAAACATATTGTCGTGTTTTTAGAAATGGTGGTTTTATTATATTATCTTGTGGTCTTCCTATGACACTGAACAAAAATTATTATTCTGCAATACTTAAACAAAAGTTGACTTAGTTTTCATTCAGTTGTCTGTACCAGTACAATAAATAAAAACACAAGCGGACCACCAAGAAATATTCTTCAACAATATTCTCCCAGTAAAAACAAAGCGTACTTAGATAACACAAGCGTCACGTTTGTTTTGTCCTTGTTACAGGAAATATGTTTCGTGTTTTAAAAACAGCAAAAAGTCTAAATTACACCCAAGAGGCTGAAAAGAACTAAACTTAAAACATTACAGTGATGGAGCAAAAAAAGTATTCAAAACTTTTTAATGTTCCTCGCAACTCCGAGGTTTATTTGTGTCAGCTAACAGCGTTTTTTTATTTCCGATGTTGTTGTAGTATTATGGCTAGGAAATGTTTGTGTATCTGTTATATTGTTTGGTTTCATTTTCTTTCATATATTGTAATCTCATGACCAAAGAGCTACACCTGTTTAGCCGTAGAAGAGTATCAGTTATCCATGATCATACATTTCCACGTATACGTACGTATTTTCATAATTTCTAAGTTTACTTTAAAAATCACCAAACCTATTGTCAGAATCTGTTAACTCAATTAGCTAAACTACATACATAATCTCACGCCTGTCTCCCATGGGAGTAGGTGAAATTACTGCAATCACTATGCTAATTAGACACACATTTTTATGTGCAGAAACTTAATTTAAACTCCTTGTTTATTACAAAAATATCTAAAAATATCACTTCAGTCCTAATAAAAAAATACATAAATAAAAATATAAAACTTTTTGCTTTACTAGGATGCTTCGCGAACCGGCGAAAGGTCTAATGACCAAACTTATCCGTTGCTAATGTTTCTTTAAACTCTTGCTTCGGACCCAATACTAACAGTAGGTAAATGAGTCAGTGCAAATACGGACGCTGAGTTATTTGTGTGAATTGAAGATAGAAAATAAACTGTTTTATATAAATAAAAATATTTTAAAATGGAAATAACTGAATGCTTTAATAAACTTTATTTTTTAAAACTTAACTTTCTTAAGTAGCCTAATCTAGTCCGAAATATAATATAAAAAATTTGAAGTTTTCTGTTAATGTTTCTATTTCTATTAGTGGGCACCTGTAATTAGCTTCTCGTTGCTATGCTTGTTGTTGTACAATGTTTTGTATTAGCTGTTGGTTGCCTTAAAAGTATATAAATAATATGAAATATTGTCAGAAACGTAGACCAAAATTCACATGGACGCAGACAGGCATTATAAACATTTTAAGAAATGACTATTGTGCGTATATTTATGCATTTTTATACCATGAGACATACTAAATTAAATAAAAAATCATGGCTTTACTCACGTAAATATTGGAAACCTTATCAAAACTAAGCTCTACTAGTTTTGCGCTACGGTGTGTGTTTGTGTAGTAACACCTAGCAATCCAGTAGATTGCATGCATTTCTAGTGATTTCAACAAGTAACGAATTTGTCATGAATACTGAAACACATACAAACCGCGTGTTGTTCCTCACGTTTATGAGCAAACTAAGAATGGAAACAGATTAAGAAAGTTCGCGAGAGAATCGTTCTCTGTAACGAGGTTTGTCTGTTTAAATTAACAACAGACATCGTTGTGCAAACGAAAATGTTACTAAGTCTATAGAAGTTAAAGTTGAATTTATATTTCTATCAAGTTATCAAAATGTAAGTATTTGTTTATAAGATATTTTTAAGGGGACCTTCTTACTAGGGTTTTACGTATCCTACCTATGTCCACCACCCCATCCACCTAGATTTGTCAACAATTTATGGATCATTTAAAATTATAAACAAAAATTAATTAGTTTTGGTGAAAATATATAGCCATACCCAGCCACTGCGTCAACAGTGTCCAATCATAGATTGAATTAATTACAACATTAAAAAAATGCGTTTATACAACTACGATAAAAAGTAAACTACAATTAAATCCACGATTCAAACGTAGCCTACCTCTGACGTATGCAAAAAAAAAGAACATTTCATAAAACCATCTCATGAAATATTTAAAACGAATAAAAAACACGTGGAAATACAACAAACGTTATAAATATGCAATATACAAAACAAATGCACAGAGTTCCAACGGAAAAAAAACATGGCGGAATTCTATTTACTATTAAAAAAATGGCAACACAGCGTCGAACTATTTATTTTAGTTGCCATAGTAAATATTTTTGGTCGATCGTAAACTTGGCCATTCAATTACAGGCACAAAAAACAGGCCACTGTAAAATAAACCTTTTGATGTGCTCCGCCGAGTAAAATGTATTGACATGTACTACGCTTCAGGCGGTTTCAGGCGGACTGTAAATACGTTTCAGAAGGACCACAGGATTTTTATTGCGAGTATTATTTTGTTTATGAAAAAAGTGTTAAGTAAGTAATGATTTTAATAGGCTCATCCCCCATTTAAATGGGACTTATAAGACAAATGGTGAAAAGTGGGTATATTATATTGAATAGCGGTATGTGCACTGCCTTGCCCCTTCAAGAATTAAAGGCGTTGCAAAATTTCAACATGAACTTCGATTGCACTAGTCTCAGTTCTTATAAACTAAGTTCCCTATACATAATTATGAGAACTTGCCATAATGTCCACCCTTGGCTGGTGGTGTGGAGATCTGCTTTTTGGTGTCTGTCAAATGCAGTCCATGAGTCGACTCCTTTGAAACTATGTATAGTGTTGAATTATTACAAAATTCTTGCAATAAATGTCAGGCAACATTTTGTCAGATTATTTCTCTAGACTACATAAGTATATATTTTTTAAACATTGCCTATTAAATTAAAGTGAACCTTTTGCTCAACAGTTACTCTTTTAACCTTTAGAGCCAAATGGCAACGAAAAAAAAAAATCTTGTCAAGTGGAATTTCGTACTGGTTCTACTGTATTCTCTGTTATCATTTTAACCCGTCCAACTCTCCTCAGTTAAGGTTAATTTCATCATCGAAAAAGGTTCCGTTTTATTTAAATTAAGTGTATTTACTCAGTTTATATTTTTATTGTGTTTTAATGACGCCGGTCATTAAAAACACAATATGAGATAGAATTATTTGTTGTTGTGAAGTATCAAATTACGCTATTCATTTTGTAGTTGTAATTTTCCGAGCTATGTTACATTGTTAATAACATTTGTAATATCTCTGTCACTCGGTCGTAGTGTAGTAGAAACTACAGACAGATCCATAATACGACCCTAATGTAGGTTATTTTGTCCTACATCTAGTTTCATAAAGTTCTCCGGTTAAGAGTACTTAGTATCTAATAAAAACATACTGTTGACTATCCTGTTAGGAATTCGAATGTTTCTTCATAAGGTCGACCTTTTAATTCCCATATAAAAGCCTTATATACCAACCTAAAAATAGTTTTAATTTTCCTCGTAGTAAAACCCACCATTAAATAGGAAATACCTCTTAAATTGCCGCTAAAACAGCAACAGCAACATTAACATTCGCCTGTTTCGTTAATTTCGCACAAAGCAGAGCATTAGAGTTCGTTTTCAACAGAATTTGGCCGCGGGCTAACGGACTCGGCGGCAACCACAACACAACGGCTTGTTTAGACCGAAACAGCTAAAACTACAAATGGATATTTTGATGTACAAACACGTTTATTAGAACATTCTAGAAATTTGAATGTGGAAATGGAATGGGATTGGTTTAGAACACGAATTCTGTTTTGAAAAAGGAATGTTTGCTCTGGTTGGTAATAATTTAGTTTATGGTAGATCGCTGCTATATTTTAGGCCAGTCTCATTTAGTTGTCACAGTTTGACAGCTAAATTGGTTTATAATTGAATTTGTTTGTTATTAATTAAAACAAATTAATAAGCAAAAGTTAAATCAAGTAGTTCGAAACGAATTAGGCAAGAATGTTCTTTTAGTATTGTTAGTAGTAATTTTTTTCTGGCAAAATCTTAATGAAATTAAACCTCGTTTGTTTCCCTGTGGGCCCGTCGACACACATACATAACCAAGTCTCAGCTGTTATAACAATAGTTTACCGTACAGTTTCAGTTGAAAATAAACTCCAACTTGCGGTAGAATTGTGTTTCACATTGTTTATTCTATGTCTCGAGGCGTCGAACTCTTTACCTTTGTTCGAAACTTTTACACTACCTTTCTTTCCAGACAATTTCAGTGCAATAATATCGAAAGTTAGAATAATAGAGATGTTTTTAAGGTTGTAGCTCATTTGGTTGGATGCATGTGACAGTGTAATTGTTGCTTAGGTGAGTTTGTTTTCCCTGATGATGTGGCTACCTACAAAACAAGGATAACCAATAATGTCTTTGTAGGTGTGAATAAACCAAGAAAAACCTAGAATTTCTTTGTATGTCTAGATAGGTACTATTGTAAAGGTATTTGCTAAATTGTCACGTTGTTGACTACTACTTTAACGACGATTTTTGAGCTAGGGAAACACGCAATAAGAACCGAATGTAAATACGATACTAATTTGGTGTATTTATACTTCGAAATAAAAATATCAATAGTAAGGCACCTATGTCTACTTGGTTTTTATTGGAAAAAGACGAGATAGAAAAAGACAAGATTAATATGTTTTTCTTTAGAATATTCTAGATAAACTAAACTTGAAACACACAACTTTTTCGACGATATAAATTCATCCATTAGTCCTAATTGCTGCCATTAAAGAGAAAGGTTGGTACTTTTTTATAAAGAAAATACAGATTTTCATTTACAAAAGATATATGAACCTCAGTATATAAAACATAGGCCGGTTGTGGTGGACATTTCAATACAAGTTTTAGGAGACACTGATATAAAAGCTACTCTTTGCAAATTACAAAGAAATAAACTCACTGGATGTAATTATCCTTTTTGACATTTTAATCAAAACGATTTAAATGTTTTACAGGAGACGACATGTTGGACGCTTTCGGAAAAGTTTTAAAGAAAGTTTACACGGCAAATAAATGACTTGCAAATTGAATTGAAAATTCAACTCAACTTTTATTTCATTGTTTCTGAAAATACTTCAATATTTAATTTTCTCAACATTTTTCTTGTTCAAAACAAAAGAAAATAATGGTTCTATGTTTCATGTTTCCCAGCAAATAACTGGCGACAAAACTCTATAACCCTCAACAAAAACGGGACGCCACGAATATGAAATTCTTTCATAGGCATTTCTAGCGGACATATTTCTTTAACTTGCGGCGAAGGAAGGGTCAAGTCTGCATATGATATATGAATTGAAGTGCCCTTTCTTTGTCCGGGCTAGATAACCGCCGAGGATTCGTATTGTCACTTAGCACATTAATCATTAAAATAGCTCTGAGGTTGTGCCGCAAAGTTTAGGGGCCTTTCAGATGTATTGTACCTACTGGCTAATACGGAATTCTGATTCTAGTAACGTTTTAGATATTTAAATGTATGTTTTGTATTGTACGTTAGAGGTTAACGAAAAGCTCATGGTTTCATTATAATTAAGAACAGCCAATTAACAATATTCTGTTATGTTTCAAAATATAAAAAATCTTAACGAAAAAGATTATATTTCAGATCAAGGTCTTGAACTTTAAAATTAATTTCTTCTCTTTATCAATGAGCTAGACGAATTTATCTAAAAGTCTCGGCTTTCTTTTACTTGGAACTAATCCATAAGAAGTGCTTACTCTCAAAATTTATCTCTAAAATTATTTTCTTTTGCACCATCCACTATTACTCATGCAAAAACACACCCCTTTTCAAAATCGATCCTTTTATTTATGTACCACATTTTGATATGAACGTGTTAATGAAAATATATGACGTGGTATCGTATGTTCCAATTGACTGAAGATTTTTCTTGAGGGGATCAGTTGTTCACGGTTCATCTGGCACTCAATTTGCTTCTGAAGAGATAAAATGTACTGAGAATGCTCACACGCTTCTTTATTACTGTGAAATATTGGTTTAATCTTAATCATGCCAATATTAAATCTAATATTTTTATAGTTTCTGGGTGAATGGTTGCAAGTTCGATAAGGGTTGGGATCAGGTCAAGGGTAAGTATTATGAATACGTACCTAATCGACGAACTTACATGAAATATTCGAATTTGGTAGAAGGTAAAAAAGTGTATTAATATTTTGTGAATCGACACTGTTAATATTCTCTGAATAAACCGACGTATAAATGCTCGCGTTTGTTTTCGTTGTGTGAGTGAGGTTACTGGAGGCCCAATTAACCCCTTCCCAATCCTCGATTCCCCAACAATCCTTAAATTCCTAATCCACCTAAAAGGCCGGCAACGCACTTGTAACGCCTCTGGTGTTTCGGGTGTCTATGGGCGGCAGCGATTACTTACCATCAGGTGATCCGTCTGCTCGTTTACCGGCTTATAACATGAAAAAATATTCTGTACAAAGATCGCAGTAGCAGATAAGCTCTGTATTTTCTGCACACAAAGACTGAACTATAAGTTGATATGAAATTCAGAATTTTATGTCTAAAGGAAACATTTTAAGGTGTTTTTTTAATTCCTAAAACCTTAGAGTACACAATGTCTAGCTGGTTAGGGTCACCTTCTTAATTCAAACAGCCCAGGGCTCTACAAAAATATCAGATAAGAAAGCTTGACTTAACCTTAAATGTGGCTTTACCACCTTTGCTTAGTCTTGAAAACGATACATCACCAATTACCAAACCACTTCATCAGATACCTCCAAGCCAAAAACAATATTAAACACTCCAGAAAAGAGTCTAAAATTGCCTACTCAACTTGAAGTTTAATGAAAATGTTCGCAACATTTGATGATAAGGGAATGTTTGAGGTGTGTACCCACGTGTTGTTTATCTTCAGCTTTATAACTCATCAACAGGTGAATCCGTTCCAACGATGTTTTGTCGGGAGATTTTAATTAAAATGTTTTAATACTCTACTTTATATGAGAGAAGAATTTGATTATAATTGACGTGGGATTAGTTTGGTTTTTGATGTGAGGGTTTGAGGGTAATTCGATTAGCTTTGCGTTCTATTTATTGTTAGTGTTGTAGCTGAAACCGGGTTTCAGGACTTTTAATTTTGAAATTCTATTGTAATTTGTAATCTAAGGTCCTGTTGTAAAAATATGAATTACGAAAATGGAGTAGCACACTAATACGTTACTGATCTTTTCGAAGGAATTCGAGACTCCTTGCAACGACAGCTATCAACGGGGATTTTACTAAGCTGTACTCTTAGTATAAGTTTGGTTTACGTTTAAAATAATCGCAACGTATGGCGCTCTGATTAGCCGGCTTGAATAAACCAACCTATTAGAGTGCCGAACGCGCTCATGTTTCGATTACTTAAAACATAAAGCAAACTCATACTAAGGGTACAGGTTATTAAAGTAAAAAAAAATCAAACATTTTTCAGTTCGGTCTACAATGTCCTCTAACTAAAAAATAAGTGCCCGCTTCTTCGTAAACAACAAATACGTGAGGGCAATTTATTTAAAAGTGCAAATAAAATTTATAGCGTGCAAAAAATATAGCAACATAAAGATAAAAGAGTAAACAGCGAAATTGGGACATCTTTCAAAAAATTACCCGTCGTCAACCTCGTGAAGAAGACTTACAATGATGGCCAAGTTGTGTGGTACAAGTTACAAGATTATTGCTATTTTTCTTTAAATAGATATTCAATAGAGTGCAAAAGACCTGTGTAAAAAAATTAGAATATAAAAGACATTATATGTATGAAAATCATATCACATCACCAGTCTATTAATGGCCACTGCTGACCAAAGCCTCTTCGCACATGGAGAAAGTTTGGCCATTAAGCACCACGCTTGCTCAATGCGGGTTGGCGATTTCAAACTTATTATTAGAAATTATAAGCTAGGTTTTCCTTTTCCGTTTGTCAACAACAATTTATGGATCACACAAAGAGTTGCTCTGTGCGGGAATCGAACCCGTTACACGTTGCGCGGCAGCCGGTTGCCCAGGCACCGCGCCAACCGTGCAGTAATTACATCCATTATTTGAAAACCACATTCTTACTTTAAACCTCTTTAGATATTTTTATAGGATCAGCTCATCCCTTGTTCCCCAGCCAAAACGTTTCGGGTTATCCGGTATTCGGGTCACGAGTTCCGGCTATGGGCCGTGTCCGATGGATAGCTGCTCATCCCAGATCAATCGCTGAACGGAGGTGTTCTTAATGGAGATTTTACACGTGATATCCGGTGATGTCGACGTTTCTGCCAATACGTCTATAGGGCCCATTAAATTGAGATCTTTGACCCTTTTTTCTGGTGTTAAATTGCTTTTGTTTTTGTTAAGTCATTGAGGTTTTTAGGGTAACGTGTCAGTGGGGAAGAGATTTTTGCAAAATTGATGTTTAATGTAAGGGTTCGATGCGGTTATCTTGTGTAGAACAAGATAACGTTCCTAATTACATACTTTACTGGTTTCAATATCAACTGCATCTCTCTCACTTACCTATATTGGAAATATTAGGCCGTAATAAGGCCGGCAACGCAACTGTGACTTCTCTGGTGTTGCGGGCGTCTATAGGCGGCGCTGATCACTTACCATCAGGTGACTCGTTTGCTCGTTTACCACCTATTCCATAAAAAATATTAATTATAAACTATAATATCTACTTTCAACAACAGCAGGACTGTCTAAACAGCGATCTGCTAACATGGATGATAATCTCGATTACTCGATTGATACGACAATAAAATCTAAAGTCCCAGTGTCACTCACTCAACAATTAAGTCACGCAGCCTACAGATAACAAGAACACCAGCTAAACACTGGCCAGCCACCGCGTCTCTAACTTAACCGCCAAAGAATAAAGCTTCAATATTAAAAAATGATAAACGACTTGATCCCTAGAACAAAATACCTTCTTTCCCATAACGTAAGAGAAATAAGCCTCGTCATGGCTGCTTGAATGACGTTTTGTTGAAGCTGTGTGCGGCCAACGCAGATTTCTGAGCTTTATTTTTTCAGGTGATGGATTGCTCCTGTTTTCTTGTGTAATTTCCGGGCACTAATTGCTATGGGCATCCGTCACGGTTGCGGGGAAATGGGAGGAGAGGAAAAAACCTGCTAATGCTGGCCACAGCTGATAATAAATAATTGTCCATGTTGTGTAGTGTGGAACGTTTGTCGGTGCTACCTTCGCTTGAGATGGATTGGTTACTAGGATTGTGCAAGAGGTGAGGGAACTTTAAATTGTAGTAGGTACAACTACAAGTACCACTAATGGTAGTTAATAAAAATAATTCTGTATTTACTTGCTCTCTCTGGTTAACCACTGGTTTTACACTGCACCAATCAAAGGTTTGACTGGTAGAAAATGCCTACGGCATTAAGCCCACCTTGTACACATTGATGTGCATAAAGAGTAATAAATAAATAATGGTTAAAGTAAGGCTTTAAAACCAAGGAAATGATTTTCGGTGTTTATTTACGGTCAAATTACTCAAATGGTTCAATTCAATTAATCAAAAGGTTGTTGATCTTATCTTATCTTATCGTTCTGTACATTTACCTACTAGAGATGGATTTTTGACATATTTTGTATGGAGCTTATGTCTAAATTGTATCTCTTGAAAGCTAATCTAGAAATAAATAGGTTATTGAAATTGGCCGTAAGTCCTTGACTGTTATTAACCATGCGCATATGCAGTGCATAAGATAGTTAAGGGTTATAAAAATGTTACATCATATCAGTAATTCGTATAGCGCCAGGGTAAAATAGGAATAGATGTAAGATACAATATGATTCCTTTTTATTGAAGTGTGTGAATACGTCGTAAGAAGCATGTTAACTTTTTGATAATTTTCATTATCTATATATTAATACGTGATGCAAAAACTTTGGACCGCTTTTTACGAAAATTGCGCGGACGTAGGAGCATAAAATTTGGTACACTTATAGTTTATGTGTAGGAGAAGTGCAGGACGCTAATATTTTTCAAAAATATTGCTTATAAAGTACATTAAATTAATAAATAAAACATTACACACACATGCATAGTATCTGATCGTATTTGACAAAACGTCAAAATCGATAGACATTGCGATGATATTGACGTCTCATATGAATAGAGTTTTATTAAAGAGTTTGTTTGAGTTTGAGTTAAATAAAAATTATCCTTGAACGTATGTTAAGTGGTATTGTAAATTAAATCGTATATGGTTGAATTTCAACCACTCGGCGACCACTAGTGAATACCATGTAATTTGGCTAAGTTCCTCTATCACCGCTTTTATATAAGTGCCTGATAAACTTATGTAACGGATAGTTCATATAAATTACGTTCCTAATTCATAGTTATTTGATACATAGCGGCTATCCAGACATTGTGAATTAAGGCTTTAGTTTCTTCACAATTTATAGTAAACTTATAGAAAGCAATATCCTCATTAAATGAAGATTAAGTCTAACAAGAATCTACATTATAAGAGGACCTAGTCTAAGAGCCTACGTAACAAAAAGCTTTTGTAACTAGATGTCTGAACACTATAATGAAGTAAATTGGTACCTTTCTTAGAATACGACGCCTCCAGATGTCTAAGAAAATAAATAACTATGAAAGGAGATGTGATGAAAATATTTATACTGTTTTTTTATGGTGTAAGCCGGTAAACGAGCTGATGGATCACCTGATGGTACGCAATTGCGGCCGCCTATGGACACCTGAAACCTTTGGAACCAGAGGCGTTACAAGTGCGTTGCCGGCCTTTTGGGGGTAAGAAATTTAAGGGTTGTTGGTAAATTGGGGATTGGGAAGATTGAGAAGGGGGGTAATTGGGCCTCCGGTAACCTCACTCACATAACGAAACACAACGCAAGCGTTGTTTCACGTGAGTTTTCTATGAGGCCGTGGTATCACTCCGGTCGAGCCGGCCCATTCGTGCCGAAGCATGGCGATACCACACTTAAAATAATATAATTTTCTTTATCTAGCTTCAATAATATAATTGTCTTATCTGTAAATTACTGAAGTGAGAGAAAGTTTTATAATAAAGTCTTTTGTCAAAATAACATTTACTAAAAATAACATTGGTATAACATCGAACTATACAAACTAGTTTATCATGGTCTCGCTTTGTATGATCTTTTTGCACATTCGACGGCCAATTTATACTGGTTTTGTACATCTTGATGTGTGGTTTACACCAGTCATAAAACAGGAGAGTCGTTAGATCCGGTCCAGACGTATTATTAAAAGATAACATCTCGGTCAGTTATAAAAATATTAGATTGCCTTTACGTTGTGCGAACGAGACAGTTCGTGTTTTGATTGTAGTCTGGGATTTATCTTGATCTCTCTCCGTTATAGGGATAGAAGTAACTTACCTTCGAGTTTTTGAGTTATAGCATAATTTGACGTATTTTCTCCGTCATTTAATTATAGGTAGACATTTGAAAACAAATCTTAAGCATGAGAAAATGAGTAAAATTATTACAACACTAGTCTGACACATGGCATTTGACAAAAGACAAAAGTTGATATACAATGGACGAGTAAATCAACGTCACATATGAAGTTTACATGCGAATAAATAAACATGGATAGAAAATTCCAACGAACTACAGTTGGACAGAAAGCCTGCCAGAAACGATCACTTCCCCGGTCGGAGGATCTCCTCATATTAGGGAACTTTACACTAGTAATACAAGCTGCATTATCGTTTACCACCAGGTAAGATAAAGGCCAAACGTCGACCCATTTTGAGTAGTCATAAAAAATACTAGCAAAACAATTGTACTATAAGTACACATCCGTTCCATTCTGCAATTAACTTTTATACAAGCTAACAGAGAACAAAAGTTTTCAATTAAAATAAATTAGAATTGCAGAAAAATCGAAGTCAAGAAGCATTAATTAATCATGTAATAATTTAACAGTAACAATTTCAGACACGGATTAATCTGTTCACGGGATACGAAAAAGAGAGTTGCAAGCGGGAAAAAATCTTGGAATAAAAGAAAAAAGTATTTTCATTTAAATTGCCAGTAAACTTTGAATTGAGTTTCGTTGAAGCAAGTAATCTCATTCGTGAATTATTCATACAATAACGATTTATTTTATACCTTTTGTCGTTTGAAAAATTACGGTTTAATGGATATTGTTCGGGAGTAATGCCATGTTGAGGTTGTGTAGCTGTGGTCATGTGTGTATGAGGTCGTGAGGTCTATTTATTGTTAACTGGCTATTGCAGTTTCACTCGGTGCTCGGCTCCTATTAGCATTAGCGTGATGTTTCGAGCCCTTCTCAATAAAGTGGTTATGTAACACTAAAACAATTACTTATTGATTTCGAACCAGCAGTTCCAGAGAAAAGTGCGTTTGAACAAACAAACGCTTCAGGGTTACGTATGGATTATTGTCTTGACTGCACGGTTGGTACGGTGGCTGGGCAACCGGCTGCCGTACAATGTGTGATTCTTGCACGGAGCAACTCTTTGTGTTAACCACAAATTGTTTTTTCGGGTTTGGGTCACATGCGTACGTGAACTTGTATGTTTCTAAACGCAACCACGATACAGAGAAAAATCCTAGTGTAGATCAACATAAAAAAGAACTAAATATACACATTGATAAGTTACAAAAATATCTCAACAAAATAAGGTAACAACTATGCGAAAAAAACATCAAGTACTACTACTACTGCTACTACATATTTACAAATACGTCGAGTATCTGTATACAAACTTAGAAATCCGCCCTTCTTCTGTAAAATGCAAATAAAAGTGTTCTCCCAATCGATATCGCATCGTTCCATTTGAAATTCCACTCTCAATACTTCAAAGACATCATTACGGCAAATGATTACCATACAGATATAACCTGGCTTTGTGTCCTCGATGGGAAATGGAAAACTCTTCATTTCAATATCTAAATCGACGCGAATATTATTATATCTTTCAGAGATGAAAATATTTAAAGATTACCTTTTTGTCTACAGCTTCACTGCCTATGACTTTTTTTCAATCTTCTCATCATCTTTGTCCTTTGTCAGTTGCTTTCTGGACCATGCTGAACCTTTTCTAAACTAGGGTTTTGATATATTACCTTTAAAATTGACAGACGGGTTGGAGATCGCGTCTTAAAATAGTCGGAGACAACATTAATTCTACCAAAATTAATATTTAGTTTATGAAATTCAATCAGGATAGTGGAAAGTTAGTTTGCTCTTAGGTTACTTGTTTTATACCTACTATTTTATGTAATCACTAAATGACAAGCTTCTAGTGTATGCTAAAATATATATTATATGTACATGAGAAATTATGGGACCAAATCGCAACGTCACGGCTCCGGCAAGGCTGCATAAAATCGAGTATGTATCAACTTGAAGTTTCAAGCAAACAGCTCTGGAGTTGGTTAGGTTTAAAATATGAATATAAATTGGGAAACTTTAGGGTTGCTCAAATCCAGTGCTAACTTTAAAATTATTAACACGACATCCTTACAGATTTACGTGCTATAAATCTGTTTTGGTGTCCACAGAATCATGTTGGCAGAATGTAATGTTGCTATTGTGTTCAAGAATGTTCTTTTGATTTAACGGGAATAATTTTCGTGTGTTATTTTTGCATTTTTCTAACTACAGAATAAATTGCACATTTACTTTCACGGCCTTATTTTAAAGCTGTATTCTACTTTTATTACGCTAATATTATCTGTGTTCACTTAAAGTAATTTCAGATTCGTAATAAATCAGATTTTGATATACGTCACTGTATAACTGTTTCATGTCAGAATAGTCGAACAAGTTGTTATCCAGTAGTTCTTGACAAGACTAAAGAATTCGTAACTTTCATTCTACTTGGACTGGCAACGAGACTCAAGTTTTCGTAGACGCTACTAAATATTTGTCGCACATTTCAAATAAAAGTTTAGTTGAAATAGTTGATTCGGATCACGTGTGGTCTGCGCGAGTGAACGAGAGTGTACGGAACCCGACGATTCGGAGACGGGAATTTATTTGTGTCTCCAATCAGCCCCACTGAGACATTTGAAGACAAAGCGCTTTCTAGAATGCAAGGAATTACTCAGACGTTTTGTTTTTTTTTTAACTTGTTCAAGGGATTTTTTGTGACAAGTAAATTATAGCCAAACTTCGTCTTGTCAGCGAGGACGACTATCGTTTTTCACGGATGATATTATTTGTCAGTGAATATTTCACAACAACAAAAATATATCTATAATAACATAAATAAATCTACAAAGCAGCTCTGACTTGCCATTTATCATTCATTATCACATCGATTGATTACATTTCTACCTTTATCCTTTTTTATATAAATCAAAATAAATTCAATAAAATCTCATCTGAAATCCACAAATTAGGGCCCCAATAACGGGCAGGTTAGGTTATTATACGAAAAAAAAACAATAGTCATCTATCAAAAGTATCATAACTGGGTCAAATACCGCGCAAAATATTTTTTTGCAACCGTTCATACATCATTCTCTGACGGCCAATTTTCTCTACCTAATTTCATTTTGTTCGTTCGAGTCTAGTTTACCTTAATTTATAAATATTATATTTTATTACACAGATAGCCATTGATCACTGTATTTTTGTTTTCCTTCAGAAGTTTTTCTTATTAGTTGATTGATCACGAGTGCAGAAAAATCAAAAGGTTTGGTAGGTAACTTATTAGGAACGTTTTGAGAAATATAAAAAAAAACTATAGACCTAACAATTGGGCTCAAATAAAAGCTACACAATACCCCTGATAATATAAAAAATAGCACTTTACCTTAGTAATATAATTTATATGGTAAATGAAATTGATTACGTTATTAAACAGAATTAAAGATGATTTTATTGTAACTTTCGTGAGACATACTAAATTAATTATTATGTTATCGGCTTACTCACGTACTATTTTGACGAGGAACTCGACTAGTTTCAAGCCATGCTAGAGGCTCATATTCATGAGCAGCATTCCGCGACACACGACGCGGCGATTGTCGCGCTGCTACTGGCGATTCGAGGATCGCGCCCATCGCGCCCTCTGTCTGGAATCGCGCGCACTATCTGGCGCGCGCGACGATGTTGGCTCGTTAGACTCGTTCGCCGGCGGCTGCGCAGGTGTTAGATTCGATTCTCGGGTCGGCGCAAAAACGGTGCTACATACCGCGCTCACTGTGTCACACTCCAGACCCGCAACATTGTAGGTTGACGCAGATTGTAGACTCGGCTTCCAGGCAGGTGGTAATGCCCAGCCACCGTCTCTGTTGAAGTTGGGACGGCGACTTATTTCGATGGCCTCACGTACTTTCCGCGGTACAAAGTATTTCTCCCTCGCTAGTACGGAGACCTTGTCGAAGCGAAGGAAATGAGCCGTGCCCGCGCTACAAGCATGCTCGGCTACTGCCGATGTATGGGTGTCCCTGTTCTTCACACTGCGTATGTGTTCTTTGAGTCTGGTTGTGATGTTGCGGCGAGTTTCCCCAATGTAACTCGAGCCACAGTCGCACGGTATCATGTATACCCCGGGAACTGCCAGTGGATCCTTGTCCTTAGGCGAGCGTAACAAGTTTCGTAATTGACCGGGTGGGCGGAAGATCGTCCTGATGCTGTATCTACGGCGTAACAGGTGTCCGATGGTGTCGGTTACTCCTTTCACGAATGGTAAAAATGCTGGAGTCCGCTCCGCAACTGCCGGTCGTCTTTTACCTGATGAATTACTCGCCAGTCGAGTACATTGGCGCCAGTTGTACCCATTGGTTTCCAGTACCCGTCTAAGGTGATCAAGTTCTGCGTCAATGTACTGGGGATCACACAGGTTCAGTGCCCGGTTGATTAAAGTACGGGGAACAGAGGCAAGGTGGGAGGGATGATGGTGTGAGTCGGCTCGTAGGTACCGGTCTGTGTGTGTCGGTTTACGGTAAACCGTGTGTGACAGGCGGCCGTCTGTTTCACGTCTCACGAGCACGTCCAAGAACGGCAACATTCCTTCCTTTTCATCCTCAGTGGAAAAATAGTACGTGAGTAAGCCGATAACATAATAATTAATTTAGAATTAAAGATCTTGATAGCGATTTGGTACTCGTAGATAGATAGCTTCACTGGAGAACTGATCGACAGACAGACATTTTTAATATTATAATATTTGTTTTGGCGTTCAAAAGTACGCTTTTGGTCTATTTGAAACAAATAATTTAGACAATGACTTTAGATTTTATTATAAGCATGTCCACAACACCAAACCTATTAAAATGTCCCATTACCTCTCTTCTCCTATTAAACAACCTCACCCAGACATAAATTAACAGCAAAAAACACAGTTGTATAATTAGGGTGCATGATAGTACTTGAATTTAACTTAAAGTAATTTGCATTTACGTAGCAACAAGGAGCTTAAATTACGAGCCCTAACTTCCGTAGTTGGTTGCGGCCGAGTTGTATAATATGGCCACAGACCTACTTGCAAAACATGCGTGTACTTATACCAACTATTAAATCTTAAAAGCAGTTACAACTGGACAGTTTTTTCTGTATTTGTTATAAAGTCATGGTTTAAGCCATGCATGAGAATGCGGGTCCGAAACCTACCAACGGCAAGTTCCACTGCTACTTGTTTCGAGTAATATTATAATAATAAATAAGTAATATTAATAGTTTCTATGATGTTGGTGAAAAACATTGCGAGGAAACCTAGGCTTTATAATTTCTATAAGTTTGAAATTACCAACCCGCCAATGCGGGTTGGTAATTTCAAACTTAATCACCACACTTGCTCAATAGCAAGTGTGGTGATTAATGCGCACACTTTCTTTGTGTGAGAAGAGGCCTTAGCTCAGCAGTGGCCACACATAGGCTGGTGATGTTAAAAGTCTACACATTACATTGTTTAAATTGGCATGCGCATGATTTTTTAAAGACAATATTTTATTTTTATATTCATATTGGTTTCAAATCCTTAGTAATATTAACGTACCGGGAACCAAATTCAAAAACCCTTGCTTGGTAGTCACTCTTGCGACTATTCGAATAACGACTTATTAAACCGTGATGTATAGATACTATGATTAACATATTTCACATCGACATCAACCATCATTCAACCCATTACTATTTCATGAGTAATTAATTAATTTATTACCTCTACACACTCTCAAGTACACATTAAACCACTATAGCGCCTATATCTACTTACCATGTCCAAACTTAGCCTTAATTCAGCAATTTAATGGTTAACACTGTTGACAATCCCGTGTGGAGCTTACGTAGCGATGTGCGATGCGGGTCATGCTAATAAAATTAGGGCATTGTTTGAGTGGCAATGGCAACATCGTTAAGGAGGCAATATTGCTCGATAGCGTGCGCTTTTAATGAATCCGCTTCGGTTCGCAATAGTGTGATATTGCAAGTTTGTAATAGAAGCAGGTTTAGTGCAATATTTGATGTTTTTCTTCGTATGTGCTGAGGATCAGTTGTTATTTAATTTCTTTTTCTATTGAACTATTTTCTGACATTCTTTACTTGCGTTTTCAGGATAAAAATAGTCTTAAACTGTCTGAGAATACGATCAAACAAATTACAACCAAAAAGTTACATTAATGTCTATGAAAACGCAGAATTGAAGAGGACAACACAAAATAATTTCGTTCCCTTCACTAATAGAAATGTGAAAATCAATTTCTTATTAACGTTTCATTGTGTAACTATAAAGATTTTTGGTACTGGGATATATAGACAAAACATTAAAGGTAGAAAAAGGCTACAAAAATAAAAATTTGCATATAAATGTGTTTATTTTTAAAACCAAACATTGATCGTTAAAAAATAAATTATTCATAAAAACGTCCAACATATCGACGCGACGCTTAAAAGTAATATTTTTTTCGCATTATGACCGATATTATGTCCACGTGGGCAAAAACGATTTCACTCTGTAATAGGATTACGGATTTTATTACATGCAGCTGAAATATCGTTAGGAAGGCAATTTTGGCGGTAGATATTGGCTATTAGCGTTCGAGGTAATGCGTCCTCGATATTCATGTAGGTATAACGACCTAAACTTAAGCATATTTGTGGCTTACTTCTATGTGAATGTATACGGTTTTCAACGTGATTATGTGGACCCCAGAATGGGATTCCACACACAAAATCCACGTTTAAAGGCAGTAGTTTGATCTTGTTGTGGTAAATAACACCAGTTTAATATTGTGCTCTGTTTACGTAGCGAGTGTTTAATGCGATTCCGTGGAAGTTTCTCGAATATGATGGCTTTGTAAATTGGATTAGAGAATGTTATTTCCTACAGTAAGTAATGGTATGTGGAACTTGTTGCGAGATATTTATGCAGTTTATCTTGTGTGTGATTACTGAAGTGCTAGAGATCGTATAGCAGGTTTTAGGGTGATTTTCCACTAGAAATGTGCTATGTAGCTACGCTACTAAGATGTAATAACTAAGCTGTGACACTATGTAACTAATTCCAGCTCGAGTATGTTATGTATCGATATATATATAGGAAAGCCACCCATAGCACGCATCCATACCACGTAACTAAATTGCTACGCGTCGTGCTACGGCGTAGCAAATTCTACATGTCTAACATTTTACTACAATTTAATGTAACGACTACAGTGTTTGCTATTTATTGACTTAATCTCCACTAAAAACTAAGACACACTAGTAAAACCCGCAAACACAAAACCAACTAACCAATTTGCCAAAAAATAAAATAAAATAATTACCGTACTAATATACTAAAACATGACAAATTACAATTTAATGGACACACAGCTTCACAAGTCTCGTTAGGACGCTAGTGTTCAGTATAATCGATCACAGTGAAAGGTCAGGTCCTCATTAACTTCTTAATTAAGGGCCAAGAACGTGATCCGAACAGTAATTTTTAACTTTAACAGCCGGGAAGCAACTGCGTTGATACAATTTGAAAACTTTTATTATTTCGTGTAAGTACTTTAAATTCTATTTGAGTGCCGAATGAAAAAGTGTAATGAAAATTTTGTTTTAGATTCGTTAATTTACATTCTGATTGGGAAATTCGAATTCGATAATGTTTAATTTTGTTAGTTGGGTTCATTATGAATTGACTCGGGATTTAGGAGACTAATGTTCAAGATTATATTCAATTCATTTTCCTATTCTTTTTTATGGGATAAGCCGGTAAATGAGCATGCGGATCACCTGATGGTAATCTCTAAAACCTTCTCTTTTAAAAAATGCCATACTGCCCATGGATACCATGGACACAACAGAGACGTTTCAAGTGCATTACCGGCCTCACTTTGGAGGCACTTAAAATCTAAATTTACATCTTCATACATATATCAATGCAAAGCTAAAGGCATTATATGCTGGATATGTGTTACCGTATGTTTCTAGATTTAATCTTTTTGTTATACAATAAAAAGTAACAAAATAACTCTGGTGTCCTCAACTGTTTTGTATTATTGGGAATTTAAATCTACAACAGACATAATTAAAGGATATTTTTGAAAGTCACTTTAATAATAGCCATTCTGTGGGCGTAACAGTCGCCCACACAAACAATAAATAAAACAGAATAAAAATACTAAACTGGTAACGACATCAGACCTAGTTTAAGGTCAAAATGGACAAAATAATGTCATTGTATATTTAAACTTATAAAAGACGCAATAAAATTCTAACTTTATTGCTATCTTATTTAAGGAACATTTTTATTTGATCGTTGCTAAAATAGAATTTATTTTACTATAAAATAGCGTCTTTGACGTTTGCTCCAATTGAGTTAGTTTCTGCGAAATATTTATGATGTATCTAGAATTAATTCTGTTCAAATAAACTACGAGTAACTTAGCAAAATCAATGTCAGATTGCATAACTACAGGTGTATTCAACATCGAACCGACAGTTCATTCAATTCAAAACATTCATTTTACTCAAATAACTAGGAAAATAAATACAAATCCAAATATCCGGGAAAAAGCAATTTCAAATACTCAATCGGGTGGTCACGATTGAGCTGGCCAATTAGTGAGGTGTGTCGAAATCTGTTGGGGCTGCGTGGCTACTACACAGTACACCTCTAGTTTTATATAAATAATTTCTACTAGTTTCTGCTTTGGTGTCACTTGCTATATATTATTTAAGCATACGGTATTATCGAATAATCATAGTTCTTGACGAAAGTGTCTCATGACTGTTTACTTTGTGTACATAGTTAGTACGTAGTCTAATTAAGCTCAAGGTTTTGATTGTATTTAATTGTGAAAAATACTATGTCTATTGCAAGAATGCTCTTTCAAAATTATTCTTCTGCATTTGAAAAGAAATATTAAAATAGTAATGTCAGTAATGCAATAAACCTATAACTATCAGAACAAAAAAAATACAAAACAAAAAATACTTAGAAATAAATTAAAGTTTCACTACAACTTAATATTGAAAATCAAGCCAAAATATGTTTCAAACAAACAACACAACCGCATAAACTTGCCACTATATAGATATGGGTGTTTTAATTTGTCTGGCCGCCGGTTTTATACTAGTTCGAGTCCCAGTACGATAATTACACGGTAGAGAACCGCGTTCTCGTAATTGCCGCACGAATTTTCTGGACAGCACTAGCCAATCAGTTATGGTAATGATGCGAGCGATGCTATTGATTGGTCAATCCATCTGTATACGGCATTTGTACAGACATGTTCGTTTTTTAGTGACAGACAGATTTACAAACATAGATACGTCGATACGTTTCTTGCATAGGTGGAAATTGGTGAGAGGCGTTGGATAATTCCTTGAGGGAGGCATTACTGACGCTAAAATAATGTTCTTATTAAAAAAGGAAGGTGTTCATAATATTCATTAATAGATATTCAGCTTATACATATAAGTCTGGTAGGATGAAAGCCCCTATAAAAATATTTTAGGGCTTACCAAGACTTTCTGATTTTGCAAATGAGCTCGCAATCATTACAATAGTATATTAATGGTTAGAATGTCTCAAAAACGCATTACATTCAGCTGTCGACGTCGTATGACTGGAATTGTGATGATGCCTGCAGTATAATGATACACGTGTTGTCTTTAGTTTTTACGCCAATAATTGTTACAATATTTTCTATTTATGGAAATTCTCAGTACTAAGTGAAGAGTATCTAAACAATACTTGGAACTACAGATATAATATGTAAACAGCATAAAATGGGTGTTACATTACTTACCAGTTTCTAGGAATAAAAGTGATATACGTCAGCGCTTTCGGAAAAATAACTTCTTTATAGCGCAAAATATTGCAAAATTCTGTGAAAACTCTATTCTACGTGGAAGACAGACCGGTTATCAACATTATCAAATAATTTTTCTATTTCTGGTGACATCTTGCATTGGAGAGGGATAAAGCGTTTTTATTCTGAAAGATTGCTTTAATTATCATTATTTTAAACCTCATTTAAACTTAATTTTAACCAATAAATATAACAACTTTATTCACAATTCTTTTAAATTTATTCACCATTATTGTACAATTCGCAAAATATTCGTACAGTTTAAACTATGAAACAAAACGAACGTCACGTCACGACTGATCCCAAGGGCGCTCCCAAATAACATCGCTAAAGTTATCACACGATTCGTTGCGCCCGTACTAATGAAATTAACCCCCATTTCGGACGGAATGGAGTCACATGAGTAGATGAATAACAGAGACTAAACGTTACATGGAGTTTCATATAAGGGATTCTTTTTTGGTGCATACTTTTTCATTACTTTGGGATTCTTCTAGCGACTGTTGTGTAGTCTTGCTTTCTGGCTTGGGTAAAGTATTATTATATCCTCGTTTTCAGTTCTCAATCAGTTTAAAATTGTGCCTAGTCCATAACGAACTCTTTAGGTACAATTCGGTAAAGTTTTATCTGTTCTGTGGTTACAACCTATTAAAATCGACTCATAACTAGCGTAAAGTGTATGGATCGTGGCTCAACGGGTTGTCAAAAGAACAATCACACATACCTTTATCATCATTTCATATTAAAGCGTAACCACTAAAGATATCTCACAATGTAACTTGTTCACATTGATATTACATAAAGTGCAGCCTCTGTTTTGTTCATACTCTATTGCCACCCGTAAGGTTGGTAATGAGTACGAAATACTGGTAATGAGATGTTTGTAACAACACACGTTGGACTGACTATTGTTATTAACAGAATGAAAGCACATAAATGCTGGCTTTGTTACGTAGTAATGTCTTTATAACGTGCCTAGTTTTCTTTTGTTGTTTACTATATAGTCCAGTCATTTGGTAGATAAAAAGGGGGTTACCTGGAATGTTTTCCGGGAGTTTTGAAAATTGGTGAATTTATAGATTTGGATATGCTCTTTTCGAATTTCAACTTTGCCACCTCGTACACCCGCCGCTCGCGCCGCCATATTGAAAAAATGGCGCCTAAAAACGGTTTTTTATTAATATCTCCGTTCCGACGCATTTTACGAAAAAATATTTATCTACAAAATTAAACTAGAAAAAATTTCCTACAATTTATGTATTGATAACTTTTTCATAAAATCAATAGTTTTTGGCGTACGAGCGCCGCAAAGTAATATTAGTCCAGTCAAATTAGGATTTCACCTCGGAATTTGAGATACCCAGCTGTAATTTTGTATATACTTGTATATTGCCTGCTTGAAACTTGTCTCAAAATCTACATATGGTAGGGTGTAAGCAACTATTAAATTTTAAGGTCCAAAGGTCCCAAAAAACGTTTTATTGCGCTTTTTTGGAAATATCTCATTTCCTATGGGTTTTTGGTATTTGCATTTAATACCAATATTGTAGAATACAAAATTCTCTACAACTTTTGTCTAAACTTTTTTTATATACGGTGCACCGTTTCCGAGATAGAGGGGGGAGAGCGCGCGGTCACTGCACCTCTTCAAAAATTTTTTTTTCGTCTAACCTATCCGTGATGGTTGTCTATGGATAGAAATAATAAAAATACGTCATGGTTCCTAAAACCATTTTTCGTCAAAATCAATTGTTTGAAAGATAGACACTTCCAAAGTGGAAAAATGAGGTCTATCGAATGTTCCTGCCCTCTAACTTTTAAAATAAGTGAGTAAGAAAACTAAAAAAATTATATGCTGTAGATTTTAATGGAAACTTTCAAAGAAAATTGGTTTGAACGAGATATAATAATTAGTTTTTAAGAATTGATACATTTAAAAAAACACATTGTTTGTACACGTGGTGGTGCAGATGAATAATACTTTGCGGCGCTCGTACGCCAAAAACTATTGATTTTATGAAAAAGTTATCAATACATAAATTGTAGGAAATTTTTTCTAGTTTAATTTTGTAGATAAATATTTTTTCGTAAAATGCGTCGGAACGGAGATATTAATGCAAAAAACCATTTTTAGCCGCCATTTTTTCAATATGGCGGCGCCGGCAGTTGTACGAGGTGGCAAAGTTGAAATTCGAAAAGAGCATACCCAAATCTATAAATTCACCAATTTTCAAAACTCCCGGAAAACTTTCCAGGTAAAACTACCAAATGACTGGACTAATATTGTTTTAGTACAAATGAGTTGAATGTTAATAGTGTATTTTAGTCTGAGGTAAAATGTACAAAACCTTTTTGTGTCTATAAAACCATTGTTTATCTTGCTGAAAATGCTAACATGTCTAAATATATTACATTTATTATTAGCTGACTCGGCAGTTTGAACAGCCTCAAACATTATTTTCTCACCTTTTAAACCTTCCCTGGACTTCCACAAATAATTCAAGACCAAAATTTGCCAAATCGATCCAGCCGTTTTCGAGTTTTAACGAGACTAACGAACAGCAATTAATTTTTATATATAGAGATTATTTAATGCTGTTATGTTTGCGTAAAAAGCGGTGAGCCTATTTCCGTATACCAATCCAGAAATATTCCATAATAATATCTTGAAACCGGAATAAACAAAAATTGACCTACAAACCTTATTCAGGCGACTGCAGAAATGAAAATAAATACATCTCCAGAACATTAACAGAGTAAAATTATAAGTCATTCCTTTTAGTCCTCATTACCTGGTATTAGAATACTTATTAATATGAGCTGTTATTTTAAATTAAGTAAGGATGGCGATGAGAAGCTTAAATATGAATAAAAGAGAATTAATTAGCAAGTAGGACGCTGTGAAGGAAACAAATATTCTGCGTTTGAATAACTGATTAGCTGGGAAGGACGTGTGTAAGGATGTGTTTATGCTAACGTGTTTTTTGTACTGAATGGGATACAATTTTTATATGAACTTTTTGATTTAAGTCAGGATTTAGGGTTAATTTATTTGCGGCTCTGCTGACGGTCTTCACTTCACCCGACCAGAACCACACCTGACGACGCGTCACTCGGGACTCCAGCTCGAAAAGCAGTAGTAGGAACGTTGTGGTTTTAGTCCGTAAGAATCTGACACTCCCTCTCATCTCGCCCAAGGCAGGAGAACTCATTGGATGTTCCCCCCAATTAAAAAAAGCTTTTTTTAAGAATATAGAGGATAAAATATTGACTGCCTGTCAACGTTTCACAACGTATTTTTAGTTATTTATTAAATAGTCTCTTGTGCCTAGTAATAAAGAGAAGTCAAGGATAAGACAATCAAGTGTGCTATTACTAAGAATTTTGAAAAACTCTAGGTTTTGTGTCATCACCAGCTCAAACAAAACAATAGCAGAACTTTTAATTCAATTTCAAAATGGAACTTTCAGGTCAATGGTAGAATACTAAACAATTGGACCATTTTATCCACCTTGATCCGTTTGCAAAACTTCAAAATGTAGTCCATTGTCGTTGATTCCATTCAAAAGTTAGGGTGTCAAATTAATTATGAATTTCCCTATTTTGATCCCGAAAAGTTTTTGTTAATCTCTCTTTAGAAAAAAACTGATCCATTAGATCCCTTTCAATTCCTCTTGACGCCTTCATCACTAAGACGTATTGTGTCTACTGGGGGAAAATAATGTAATGGATTTCTGCTGAGAACTCCATTATTTTATTGGTATTGTATTTTGGATGTCGTCAGAGATATTAAAATAAGAAATTGGCTTAAATCTTGATCTAAGAGTATTCGTTTTTTTTTCGATGATAGATTTTCAATCTGTTTAAGTGATGGGTGATCAATAATTTATTACTTTTTTCCGTTAAAATGTTTCGAATAATAAAATTCTGTTGATATTTTTTCTAAGAATTGCTTTTTTTGTTACTAAGTAGTGCCCCACTTCTAACGCCATATTGATCGCCTGCCTGTATAAAAATTTCTTAGATTCTATACTAGAATTACGGAACAATTTTTTATCATAGTTTACATGTCTGACTTATAAAAAATATTGACGAATGGGTGTTTCTTACAACATTACTACCAATAAACTGGTAAATCGAACAATGTCCTACTTATTCTTCAAATAAAACCAAATCCTTATATCTTAAATACCGTCCAGTATTGCAGGAAAAGCATCATTCAGATATTTCCTCAAAGCTAACAGCCTGTAAGTACCAGGAGGATAGTTTTAGACAACTTTTCGACGTGATTCTGCCTCACCAGTTGAAGACAAAGAGCTTTCGAGACTTCCCTAAGTCTTCGCGAAGAGTATTAAAGTCAAACCAACGAGCTGAGAGCTAAAATGTTAATAGTTAAGTAACTATAATAATGGAAATTGGTATAGTTCTATTATTGTTTCGCTTGCAGTTCACTTGTACGTATTTTTGTTCTACAAAGTTTCAAGACTTTATATTATTAAGGGCGGTGGTTATTTATTTTTGTGGGTTTTTGGTTTTAGTTTTAGCAGGGGCTGTTGTATTTTTTATTATAAAAATTAAAGAAAAGGGTCTAGAATATTTTTTTGTTCCTTACATAATCACGGGACCACAGGGTCCCGGACCTTTGGAAGGCGTACGAGGGGCCGAAGCCAACTCGCAGAGGCCCGTTGAACAATTTTAATCTAAATGTAATGGGACATCAGCCGGCGATTATCCCTGTATGCACTATTATTTACATTTTGATAAAGATAATAAAATTTTAATATACATTCGATTGAATTCCTTTACAAATTATTTTTTATAGGTACATCTATCTGTCGACACAAGCAATTCAACTGCGAATCTCCACTCCATATTCTGGACTAACCGGAGTCAAAAAAGGGCCTCTCCCGGGAATATTAACTTTGTATACAAAAGCACACGATCAAAGAAACCAACACACCCTAAAGCAACAAGAACAAACAGACCCACTTAGATTCGGAAACAATAACCATTTAACAATTAGCTATAACTATATCTACACCCACTTTAAGTATCCCTTCTCACCTGTACATCAGTCAAATACAGCCTTAAGACTGAGGCTGATCAAAGGGTGTGTAAAAAGAAACATTTGTTAAGATCAGTGAGACGGAAGTGAAGCCTTTTGAGAGTAGATAATAACGTTTCAGCCACAGACGACGGGTCCTTGGTCAGATTTGGTTAGGATGGTATTATGGATATCATGCGATATAGAGACGAGTGGTGTGTACAGTCGCTCATGGATAGATATTGTTTAAACGCTGCGTTGCGCTGATCAAAGACTGGATACAACGTCTGTATGGATTGATGTGGGTAAGTACCTTTTGTTGATTGTCACTGTCAGTGTGCAATAAAGTAAAATGTGAAGTATTTTAGTTTGCTTTTAAACTATTGGTCGATCAAACAGAAACGATGTAGTTTATGAGATCTCATGCTCTATTTATAATATTTTTGGTAGTGATAAGTACCGTAATTTGTTAGTTTCTTGGCTTTTAGAAAATCTTCAACACTAGCTTTCACGTTGATGCTGTCAGCTGTCAATTGTGACAGATAAGTAAATTTTCCTGCGCTAACAGATGTATTCAGTTTGGTAGTTTGAATGGGCATACGTTGTTTTGTTGTTTTTTGAAGTTTTTTAATATATTATAATATTCTTTCAAAAACCACAAATCATAAAAATTCGTACACGCACACCAAGTTGCAAGAATAGTTTCACAGGAATAGAATCGCACCACTGCCCCGGGACAGACGCCTTTGTTCTTGCGGATTAACCGCGCCTTATCTGCAACGGGACTTATCGCGTACCTACCTCTGACCGGGATCCCTTTAGTTTTAACTCGTAGTTACTATTACCGAGTCAGGCTCTTTGAATAATGTTTCACATTTGCTGATTACTCAACTAAAAGCAGTTCTAAATGTTGGTTTTTGGTGTAGTTGATGATTCTGATAACCTGGTTAGTGGTCAGTGGATTTGTAGATATTTACTTAATATCTATCTAATATTCAGGTATATTTTTCTGGATTCAGGTATGTAATTACTCATTCATACACATATAAAATTTGGTAAAAATAGGTAAAGCCGTTTCGGATGAGTACGGTAACTAACATTGTGACATGGGAATTTTATATATTACATTTTAGATTACAAAAGTAGAACTATTTGTTTTAATTTGTACAGAGCAAAAGTAACATAATTATGAATATAAAATCCGTAACACATAAAAACATATTTGCGTTTATTAATATGAAAACATCAATAGCATAGTTTTATTTATTTTACAGCATCATACTATTAACAGATACGCAACATAAATGTTTTAGTTCAAATTAAACGTGCGAATGGTTCAAATAAACACAAACAAAGTCGGCTATTTCAAAGCTAATGAAGTGGAATGTTTATTTAACTTTATTTATATTTATACAGAACATTTTAAACACAAGTATTTAGAGTTAGTTGCAATAAATTATTTGGATAAAGCATTCATTATTTATTAACATTTGCTAAATATTAACTGTTATCATAAATATTGTTCCCTATTAATGATATTGTTGTATTGTTCTGGTCTTAATTAGCTTTTACTGAGTACTTACGTAACTGTTCAACGAGGGGTAACAGAGGTCCAAACAATAATTAATAATTGTGATTAGCATAAATATATTAAATATCGCAATGACAACTCTTGTTTCAGTTTGGTCTTGTAATCCATCGTTACTAGAATTGGTGGGGAAGGTATATTTTACGGTTTCACTGCCCAGATTGGAATCCTAATTTCTCAATAAAATCCAATATGTGAAAATTTTCTGTTAAAATGGAAATCTTATCACCATTCAGTTCTCTGAAATTTAAGCACCCTCGCCACGATGTTTAGAAGTTTGATACCACTACAGCGAACGTTAACATCACCTACCTGCTGCCTACTAACTAGAATAACAGCCTCAAAATAAACAATAAAGACACATTAAACTTGATTACTTCCTAACATTCAAGGCAAAACCTTTATGAGCAAAAGTTTAAGGGTTATGACTAAACATAGAAGTACAGTTCTAACCTCAAATCCCTTAGGTACGTGTACAATACGCTCAATTACATACATATGTACAGTCGCACACAACGTATTCGCATGTGGCTAATAAATCATGTGAGTGTGGTTTGCCTACCAGTTTCAATTTAACTTTTGGCCCGACAGCACAGTTGTAACGTGACGTCATAAAATTGGAAGTTTGATACTAAATTCGTTGTACACGTCAATGTTCTGTAAGCTTGGAGTTTGCATATGTGAACTCTCTATTGCGATTCGTTTTTCTGAAATAAAGTGTGCCCCTGGAAGTTATACTGATTGGAAAAATCGTACAATTTTAGTAGAGAAAAAGGTATCAGAAATTGGCTGGAATAATTGGTTTTAGTTCATTGTGTATTTTAATCTTGACCGTCCATTTTGTTATTAAATTTTTGGTTTAAAATTAAACCTACCTTGAGGTAATTTATAGTTTTTGGAACACAAATAATATAGACAAAAGGGCCAATATTCAAAACGGACGTATTAGTGATAGCTCTGGTGCTTTTCAGATATAGATATTTAATCGCAAAAATTATGTGTATCTCATTGAAAATAACAAAATAATTCTATTAGAATATCATTATTTTCAATGACATACATAATTACCATTAATTATATTTGAAACGCGTCAGAGTGATCCGTTTTAGAGATTGACCCAAAATATTTTTTACTACGATGCTTTGGTTGTTACTCTACACAGTTAAAATTATTCTAAATAGAATTTTGTATAACTGTATACTGTAACATATGTATGTCTAAATAAAAGGCAGCAGTCCTTTTTCGGGCCGCTATCGCAAATATTTTTGTTTCTTTTTCAAACATCGAACCTAAAAACAATACGGGCCTGCGTACAGTTGACTACAAAACTGTTGGTGTTTAGACAAAAAGGGATTTTTATTTGTTTATATTTTTTTTCATAAATGTGTTATTTTACTAATGAATAGCTTTACTTATACAGGACTGAAATACTGGTCATATTTTTATGAGAGTCTTATTGAAGTTTTTACACTTAAAGTGACGTTATTTTATGAGGCTTTGAGTTTTTTTTTCATTATTAACGAATGGTTAAAGTATATTAAATGTAAATAATATAGTTAATTCAAAACCATTTATGAAAGAAAAATGTTAATATTTAATTTAAAACATTGTTTTTCTATAAATTCTCCAACCGAACCGAATTCAATATTCGTTTTTCTCTGTACCCCAAAAACCGAAGTACACGCCAAAAAACAACCACGTTGCGTACAGCCGCGCACAAAAACGTTACTATACAAATTCAGATTTATGTTTGCTTCGGTGTATCGTGTGCAGGTAAACAATGGCTAAAAGCCGAAAGCCGCATCAGAATTAAGCCCATTACGGCGGGACCGCAACAATCGGACAATGTTTCCGGTGTAATGCACCAGCCGGCCGCACCGTCGCCGCACCGCAGCCGCACCGCCGCCGTGCCGCTGCGTTGTTTGCCGATTTTCCGACTTCTGCTAACCGATATTTGAATTAGATTGGTAAACAGTGTCGTACGTAGATGTATCTACTGTGTAATTAGGGGTGTTGGGTAAAAGGCTGTGTGGCTCGCTTTAAGTTTAAGCCAATTAGGTTCTAAACAGAACTTCTATCCTGTAGTTGTTACAAATATTGAAGTAGACACGAGTACAATTATAAAACAGTAAATTTTAAATAGAAATTTGCTTAAATGGTTGTTTTTTTTTTAATGATTATCTTCTCGTAACTAATCAAACTCTATTAATAGCCTTTTTTAAGCTGGGAGAATCATCCAATGACTATATCCTACACATAAATTAGCATAATAATTATGTAAAAATATACCTACATAAAATCTTTTCTAATAACTAAATTTCATCAAATGATACGAGCGTAGCGCTACGCCGTAGCCGCGCTACGACACCGCTACGCCCCGGCTGGCCATGACAAATTGGGCGCGTCTCTTGTGTGTCGCCTCGTTAATTACATGCTGTAAATAGCCGGTTGCAATTATTGCTAAGCGGTACCCTGGCGTATGCTCTTGTCGGTTATTTTGTTAACTTTTGTAGTTTTATAGTTATTTCAGTTTAAAATTTCTCTTGTGATTATTTTAGCTATTTTTAATGACATAATGTAAACGTCGTTACATTACTGGAATATAAGTTAAACGATACGGTAACGATTTGCTTTACAAAAGTTTTATAGGTTTTACAGGCTTCGAAACAGATTGAATGTACCAACCTTTAGTAGTAGTATGAATAGAAAAAAATATGAAACTATTTTTTTTATTAAATTCATGATGCGATTTTAAATTTTAAGCTCCACATTTTTTGTCTATCCCATACCAGAGAATCCAAAACACATTGTTGCAACAAACTTATCGTCCATCCTATTGATCGGATGGGTGTGGACTAAATATAAAGTTCAATAAAAGTCCCCCATGCCATACAAAGTCCCGGATTTATCGGCTAACCCCATGTAAATAAATAAAGTGGAAGAGCATGCATTTCTTATGAGTTCAGCCGGTTAGAAAAACTATCGATTTGTACTTTGAAAACTTTATTGTTATGATTGACAGTGACTCTTATAGTCTATCATTATTTTTTTAATAGAAACGTTTACTTGTTTTCTGTTTGACAGCCTCGACGTTGTTGCGTTATTGAAGTCTTCATTTTTATACTGGCAACTTTCAGTTGAATTGACTTGTCAATTTATAGTTTTTAGTCTACAATTTTGAATACTGCGATTTTTTTGCTCATCTTTCCTGGGATAAATAAGTATAATTTAAAACATACTTTAATGGTAAACAAAATAATCATGATTAAGTACCAAATCTTTCAAGCTATATAATGTAAATAAAACCATCAACCTGAAAGCAGCATTTTTCATCGAAGAACCAACACACAACACAATACACGCTCTTAACAACTTCAGACATTTTAAAACCAACGTCGTTTACTTCAAGTGATTTATCTAAGTCGCAAGTTCAATCAGATTAAAGTACATTTAACTGTAGGTAAAAGTTCAATTTGGGGAAAACCGGAAAAAGAAATATGGCTGCCAAAGAGGGGGTTCAATTCAATCAGCTCCCTTGGTACCTCAGCCGTGATTTGATGGGTTTGTTGAAAATCGAAACATTCACGTATGGTGTACGTATGTAAGTAAGGGTGACGTTACTTCCATTGATACAGGTGACGAAAGAATTGGAACTCAGTTTGTCGTATTGTTAAGTGCAGATGCTGTCTTGATCGTGTGGGTAAAGTTTTTCTAGCGATGCATTTTGACATTGTAATATGGTGCAGTTATTTATTTTAGGTACGTCACGGCAGAACATCTCTAGGCTGAGGAAATATTGGTGCTGTTAGAAAAGTACAAGTAGGTACAAAAGTAAATAAAGAAATCAAACTTAAAATTTTATGCTATTTTGTGAAGAACATTAGGATTGATATTAAATACATAAAATATTGTTAAATAAGTTTATAAATTCTAATAATAACATATCCACTCCATTTTTATCATACATTTAAAAACTATAATTAACCTATTATTTTCTGAATGTTCCTTCTAAGTAACTCAGCTTACACAGCTAAGTGACATTCTCGTCAGTCTATTATATTCCTGGAATATACGCCACATTTAAGTCATAAAGCGGAAGCATACTTAGGATATGCACCAGTACTTGATGTTGCTTGGACCTCACTCTAGGTTGCACCCAACACAACATTTCCATTAGCCATTGGGTGTAACTTTTCTTATACTGCACTGTTATGTATCTGTGTTATGTAATATCATGCATTACATAATGTCTTCTATTCCCCAAATGTACGCCTTTCAGGAAAGGAGAACATATTTAATGTAAAATTTAGTTTTCACCTACTAAGGTGTAGGTACTTAAAGTAAAATAATGAGCCTCAAAAATATAATGTTGAAATGCATTTGCATTTGACATTTGTGTTTAAATTGCACTTGACTTACAGCTACTTAATCTATAAAACAGTCATCTTCTTTAGATTTTTAATAAACCACATATTAAAGATTGTGTTGTGACATAATTAACCTAATCACATAATATAACCAAAATAAGTTAAGCTAACCTCTGAATAATTAAAATAGAATCTGGAATACCTGGAATTACACCTAAGGAGCTAAATTCGTGCTTTGCCTGAATTTATAGTAGAGCTGGTGATCCAACTTTGTATTTACTATTTACATAATGGTTAATAGTTATACAGTTTAGCTAATATTAATTTGTAATGAGTAATTAACTTTAGTAACTACAAGTTCTCGCAATTCATGTAAATGTAAAGACCTGTATAGAAAGTTAGCATTCCTATTAATGTTTCAAAAATCACTTCCATCTACATTGACGACTTTTTTAAACGTTGCCCCTGACTAGGATTTTCTCCTTTGTCGTAGGTGCGTTTACAACCATACATTGTCACATACACATGACACCCAGACCCAAAATAACAATTTGTGGTTCGCACAAAGAGTTGCTCCGTGCGGGAATCGAACCTGCTACACGTTGCGTGGCAGCCAATTGCCTAGCCACCGCTTCAACCGTGCAGTCCTTTGATATTCAGCTAATAGGAACCAATGGGAACTAGTGCGTAATAATAGGGATATGAATTAAAAAAAAAATAGACCGTCCAAAAATTGTTTCACAATTTAATTTTCAACATTTTCACACAAATCACCAAAACACACTCGCGTATGTCGATCGCGAATAAACTTTTATCGAATGAATCGAAACATTCGAGTTTATCGAGAACTCGGATCGTTCGATAACTGCGGCTAAAAGATCGAACATCAAAAAGGCGGGTCGTTGTGGCTGGTCGATTTGTCAACATCATTGTGGTTATCCGAATGTCGTCCAAATAAATTGGATGGGGTTTAAAGGTGCCTAGATGTACTGTATAATAAATGAGTTCCGATTTTTTGTCAACTGATTGTTTAGTATGACAAATTAAATGGATGAAAACTTTTACTGTGGCTCTTTTACAAACGTAACGGGACAGTTTGGAAAATCGATATTATTTGAATGCAAAACGAGGATTTGGCATTTTGCGAAACAAATTGATGACGCGAGAGAATAGGAAATATTTTTATTCTCCTTTGTTTTGCAAAAATATTCTATCTTCTTTTATAAATATTTCAGATAATCAGTTTTGTAATACAAAATATACATAATGATGTAAAAAACATGGAAAACATCGGAAACGTCTCAAAAATAAAATAAATAAATCGCCAAAATATAAAAACAACAACTCGTTTGATACTCAGTATCGCATTCCAGACGCATCGCCGGCAAAGGGTTTCGTTTCCCCAGCTGAGGGTGGCTACGTGGTCTAAATGTTTCAGGCCCGAATTTACATAGCACATAACATGATACGATACTAAGCTGAATATTTATTCGTCTGCTATCCGGTAGTTTTGGGGACTGCTTTGGTGGTAAAAGGATTTATAAATGTTTGTTAATCACATGAAACAATGTAACCAAGAATTGTATTGTGAACCTGATTAAAACGAAGTAGCCTAGTAGTTTCTTGCTAGTTATTCTCAATAGATACTATATCTACCCTTTGAAACGAGCAAATAGCTTCACAAAAGGACTGAACGATAGACAGAAATTTTTCTTTCTATATTATTTGACGTTCAAAAGTGCCTTCGGTCTATTTGAAGTAAATATTTTTTACTTCGACTATGAAAAAGTGATTAAGGTCCATTTCCCATATTAGTTCTATCTCATAAGTTGTTAATCACATACTATTTGCAGTATAAATACAAGAGTTCTTACATACGAGCAACCATCTTAATCAGGTTTTACTTATATCAAAATCTATTTTCAATACAACATGTTAACAAAAGAAAAACAACACAAAGTTGCTCCACACTTTAAACTAACATCAGCGCATTCAAACAACGTATTCAACTACATTTTAATCCTACATCGATATCCAACAAGATTCTTACGGGAAACTTGTTCCTAGCAATTTGATAAATCCTAGGTCCTCGCTTTTAATGTCTCACGTACCAGCTGCATTTCACATTCAACTTCTTTGTGCATTAAGGACTATACTTCATTTTGTTTCCTTCATTCGGTCCTAATGGTCCAAAACGAGGAACGGTCCTCGTATACTATAGAGGACCATTTGGTCCACGTACCGAAGTGGTCCCGAGGCGGGGAATGCATTCAACGGTTGGTATCAGGTGTCACTTTGAATAGCGATCGGGTTTATACTTTCAGTAGGCTTGGTTTCTACGTAATGTTTTCGGATAGGGACTGATTTGATGTTACACAGTTTTATTTACTTTATTAAATATACACATGGAAATTATACAATACTTTACATATGCTCAATTTTAAAATAAAAATAAGGATTTTAAAGTACGCCAAAAATGCGGTTATTTGAAGACTGATACGTACAAATCATCTAGATTTATGTAATGTGCTTTGCGTTTCATGTCAAAAAGAGCTTGAAACGAACATAGACTACTTAGGTTACGACGGTACAACTAGTTTGAATTGTCAGATTTTCTAAAGTAATTCATGAATTACACTATATTTATAACTAGCTGGTACGGTAGACTTCGTACCGCCTCAAACATTTGCAAATCGGTCCAACCATTCTAGAGTTTTATTGAGACTAACAAACAGGAATACATTTTTATATAATATAAAGATTATTATACCTACCTATATGTCTTAAGCAAATAAACAGAAATCACATTACTTATGCGATAGGTCCATAAAAAGTACAAAGTTGACAAAATTAAAAATGGCGATGTTCTTAAAACAGTAGGAAGTAGATAGCACGCCAGTAGGCACCGGGGTGCAATGAAACGAGTGCTATTGCCCATTCGTAAAGTTCTCAACGTAAGGCCCCGAGATATGATGGTTGGAGGGTATGAATGAGACGAAGTTTATGGTTTCTTGTTGACACTACTAAAGAACTATTTATTTTGATATCTGAAAATTAGATTTGTCAATATTGTTATGAGGCTTAATAGAACTCTTTACTGCTATCACTATCAGGTTTTCAATATAAAACATAATTTGTATGAACTACACATAGGATTTAAGTTTGATCACGAGGAACATGCTTGGTGACTTACATACGTGACAAACCCCGTTCCTGGATTTAAACTAGTTGTCGTAAAAATTAAAGTGGTAAGCCACGTTTTAAATAAGTAAGTTTCACGATGGATATAATAGAACCATTTAGCTATTTGAAATTTTGAAGCTTAGATATTATTAAAAGCGCTCTATAAGAGTTTTATACCCATTGGTTGTAGGCAGTAGACATAGCGTTATGGTCCTTATGGGACCGGTGATGAAGCTCAGCTTATGTTGGGGCGTCAGTGTCAAACTGCCGCTTTGTGGACCGAAATCTGTAAGAATAGTACTTTTATTTTGTGGGTCACAGTTGTACGTCTTCCACATTTTTATAGCTTGAAAATATACTCAAATGGTATAGAATAATTAAATTTGATATTAGATTTTATTCAGTAGTATATTTTAACATTTATATCAATTATTATGTTATCGGCTTACTCACGTAAATGTTTGACGAGGAACTCGACTAGTTTCAAGCCATGCTAGAGGCTCATATTCATCAACAGCATTCCGCGACACACGACGTGGCGATTGTCGCGCTGCTACTGGTACAGTACGGCTTAAAACTAGTCGAGTTCCTCGCCAAACATTTACGTGAGTAAGCCGATAACATAATAATTAATTTAGTATGTCTCACGAAAGTTACAATAAAATAACATTTATATTAATTTATTTTAGTAATAAAGTCTTTATAATAACTATCGTGAGACAAATAACGCGATAAAGTCCTTTATTTGTTTATCATGTATAGAGATAAGAGATCTCGTGCTGACGCCATATCAATCCTCCCCCTGTCTAGTCCAAGAGACACGAGATGCCCTCCCAAATCTCTTCACAAACTTGGCCATTCTGGGAATCTTATGAAAGTCCCTTTACACACACATTTATGTACTTTTTATTACTGTCTAATATGAATAAGTTATTTCTCGTAGACGCTATAAAACGAGATATTACTAAGATCTGCGGAGATTCGTGTAATTTCGGTATTAAAGGTTGAACTGAATTGATTAAACACACACAGACATTACATTTTGTATTCCCATTGGGGATGGGCTCAGATTTATAGTGCACTCATTGTTCGCTAGTTATGTTATTAGTGTTGTAAAATATACCGGCAACCCGGTTTTATGTGTAACTACTAAATATTATTACGACATCTTAACTACATTTTTTGTTGATGTTGTAAAATAACAATCAATTATTTTGCTGTGGGAAACAATAATTGTCATTTGTTTTTCCCACCCAACTTCATGCTTGTATCTAATCATAAAATCATAGGATGTTGGATTCTGTGATAACTTTTATTTTCTCTCTTACAATAAAACTAATTGTAAATGTGTTTTTGGTTGAATCGCGTATGATATTAATCAAATAAAAATACATATCTGTTCCCAGTACATTATTTACAAGATCAACATAAGTCACACCCTTTTTTAAGGCAAACTACATTCAGTTTATCAGTAGTAACCCTCAATATTCCATCAACGGAGTTATGATAAGTTGGTCCTTCATAAGCCAGTCACATTAGTGGCTTACAAGCGAAAGCTTTTCGTTCGTAAGGCGACCTATAATCGGCTTTCTGACCCTTCCTCCTTTACTATAAATAGTTCGCGATATCTGTTGTAGTTAGAGGTGAAAATCGTGTATTTAGGGAGTTGCTATTTCTGTAATCATTCGAATAGTGCTAGTTTTTTTTTCTCGTTTCTTTGTTGGGGTAATTTGTTTGTATTTTAGGACATGACGCACATCTTACATGTCTTTTGAGAAATCTTTTGACGACAAAATAAATCTGCATTATAAAATATGTATTCACATAAAATCCTGTGCTGTGCCGATGTACTATGTAATTTATAGATTCTCACTTTAGGTAGTACATTACAAGCTATAATCACTTTTACTAAATCAATAATTAGTACGTCATCTTATATCAAATACCAATAGACTGATAATGCCAAATCTCAATAAAATAACACTTTTCTATCAATATTACAAAATTCAAGAAACTTACAGCTACTGCGACATTTCCTTGAAAGATTTCGATGCACTGTGCACTTGTGAATAACGACTTAAGAGCATGCTGCGAATTTTAAGTCGGATTTTATAGCGCGATGAATTTCACATGTAGATATTTTAAGCTTGAATAAGAAATGATAGTAGTTTTATAGATTATTTTATGGGTATTACATCATCCGTTATTTTATGAAAGTATAATAGTGGTTGTGCTTTTCAAATAACAATATCAGAGAACAACAATGACAATATAGAGGTTAGGTGCTTCTGCATGTTTAAATCTATTTGGATACACTTTTTGTTTCGTGTTTGTTACAATAACCTCAGAGTCATTTAAAGGTTACTTAACCCAGTCCTTAGCAATGGTTTTCAATACAAAATCGTTACTAAGGAATAGTTTAACTAATCATTAAATGTCTCTGAGTGCGGCAGTATATATTAAATCCTAACAAAAGGAAACTGTACAGATTCTGAGTCCTAAGTTCCATCTCAAAAACACAAAAACTAAAAACAATTCTCAACTCTCTTCCAAACACTACATTTACCTCAAACACAACAAAAAGAGATGTAACCGCTAAAAATAATCCAATCTTTACGAGAACACAAATCCGATTATATTTACATAAATAATAAAATGTATTACTCAAATAAACCCAAATAAACAAAATACACAAAAAGATAAGCAACTTTAAAAACAGGGCACGCAACTCGTTCAACTGGATACATAACCAAGGAGGTTCGAAACCGAGCCCAGAATTCTTTTTTTATTATTTACAAGTAATTTTCCGGCAACTACCTCTGAGCGAGGTTTTGATTCGAAACGTTACCAAACTTGGATGGAACGTGTCATGTGCCTACTAAGTTTATTTACTTTTTATTTTTAATGTTCCTTTTTTGAAATTATTGTTTACAAGTAATTTTCCGGTAACTACCTTTGAGCAAGGTTCTGATTCAAAATTATTATTTATAAGTAATTTTCCGCCAAACCTTTAAGCAAGATTCTGATTCGAACGTAAACTGAAACGTTTAACTAACTTGAATGAAACGTGTCAGGTTGTTACGTCATTTTTTTTTTTATTTTTAATGTTCCTTTTTTGAAATTATTCTGAAGTGAAACTTATTTTTGTTTCATGTTTTTCCTTAATGTTCCGTTTTTGAAATTGTGCCGAAGTAAAAGTTTGTTGTTGACCGGTGACGCAGGTGGTGAGACAGTTTGTTTTTTATTGTTCTTTTAGTATTTTTTCAGGTGAATCGTTGAATGTCTTCGCCTTAGTCATGAAAAATCTACCTTAAAAGAATATAGACAAGATATATTTATCTGTCTGTTAACTTTTGGTCAGGCTTCTAACCATAGCCGTAGTTTTTATTTATTCTTCACCTTGTCTAACTTAACTCTATGTTATGAGCTTTTCCAAGTTATACGTACTTCCTGAGTCAATTTAAATACTACTGAATAAAGGGTAAAGGAAAAAATCGTGAAGAAAACTGGACTTGAAATTTCAAATTAGAGGTTTGAAATCGCGTTAAACTCGCATTGACCAAGCGAATGGTTATTTATGCTCAAACCTTTTCCACGCGAGAAGAGGCATTTGGTCAGCAGTGCCCATTTCTGCATTCATAGGCGGTTCATATATGGTTTACCTCTTGGTACATGAGTCTGTTGATACAGAATTAACACATACACCTCAAGTCCTCAACCCAAACATTATCTTAAAGACCTCTCAAAACATGACCAGCAGCGCCCCAACACGTACCTAATACAAAATCAAATATTATAACCGAATAGCTACTGACATCGCTTCGCCGAAATCATGTTTGCATCTTCCTCAGATGTAATCTTGTACGTGAACTTCCTAGTTTATTTTCTCTTCCAATTTCGCAGGAGTGCCTGCCAAGGTGTTGTCTGATGTCGGCTTATGTTCACAATATACGGGGTGATATTACGACTAGCAATACGCGAGGAGACATAAACTAAAACTGTTGCTTACTGCTTCTGTTGTAAAGGTGTTGTACGTATGGATTGGCATTTGTGATCGGTTCTTGTTGTTCAGCGTTCGTCAATTTAGAGGTGTTGTCTTGGACTTTATTGCAAGTTTGGATTTTTTATATAAGTTTATGTTTTTATATTAAACATTATTTATATAAAAGAATGTACTTCATTGTTTAAAGCATTCGTTTTCTGTTAGTTTGATCATAAGACTAACAACGCAGTTGTAACTCCTCTCTCCTTTTCAGCATGGGCATGTTGCTACTATGTTTGTGCTATTTATTTTTTTAATATAAATATTTTATTTCATGTGTTGTATTGTAACAATTATTACTTTTGTTTGTGTTGTAGTTTTGATGCATCTTACCTGGTGCCGAATAAATGATTGTTATTTCATTTTTTCTTTCTGATTTATATACATACAGATATCTATTGGTAACGTTTTAACCACTTATCACGAATCTGTCTCATCTTTAGTTCCCTATCTCATAAAAAACATTAATAATAATAGAATAGTAGTTCATCTAGTTAGAATTAAAACCCGTACGTACACCAGCTTAACCAGCTTTTAAGTTTTCTGACAGTTTCACGCCAGCGCACAACTTTGTTTTTAAAATCTACAAACTTCGCGGCTAGTTCTGTTTACCTTTATTGTATTCTGAATAATGAAGTTAAATTGAAAAGACGTTCATCTTCTTAATTAGTTTGTATTGTGAACTGTGAAATTTAGGTTTGAGTGTCAATGTTTAATTTGAGACATCGGTTTTGTATAAAATGGATCGAAATTTTTAACGATTTTCTTCATAATCTTCATGTATTTGTGTCGCCTGAAACTAGTAGACGATCAATAAACATGTACATGTTTGTGTAGCACTAAGATCTATTAGGATGCGAAGGAATCGGGTTCGATTCCCGCACTGAACTCTTTGTATAATCCACAAATTAATTTTCGGGTCTAGCTGTGATGTGTATGTAAACGCACACACGATACAGAAGAATATCCCAGAGTCAGGGTAAAAAAAAACAAAAATAATTATATTTACTGAAAATCCTTGCGCTATACTAAGAAACTACAGTATCATAATCAGTACTTGAACAAAAATACTTATTACTCTTAGACACAAACTAGTCTAATAAAAGAAGTCACGTATCTTTCTTTCTACCGGTTTCCGAGGAAACAATATAAGACAGTACTTGTATAATATTTACTGAAACTGTTTCATATTAATGAAAGTAAGACAAATATCATATCGTTTCTCGGTCATAAATAACAAAACTATATCTTAATATTATGACGACCTCGCTTCATAAATAATGTTACTTCTTCATAAGTCAAAGTTATTTATTATTAGATCTGTCCGTTATATACTTAGTGTTGTTATTTTGGTTTCTATAATGAATAATTCAGTGTTTCCATAATTATAGTTAGATTTTTTGTAGGTATATGGTACAGCTGGCTGGATAGGTAAAATTGGCGTAATACTTTAAGTAACTTTGCTGTTATGTATTGTTAAATAATCGCCATAACCTAGTTAGCCGCAGTTATCCTGAATTTCCACAATGATTTCCAGTACAGTCAGTAGGTTGGGTTATTTGCGTCGGACAATCAGAACGCTGAACGAACTCTCGTGTCGTTTTCGTTCAAAGTAAAGCAAACTTGTACTAAGTTACAGATCAACTAGTTGAAAGCAACTTTATCTAACAGTCCCAGTAGCCCGCTAGGCAGACCGCAGAATGATAGATACCCCATAATGAGTATAGGCCTCCTAATTAAGCACTGCACTGCATTCGTTTTTATTAAAAATATTTTCTGTAATAAGATACTCAGTTACGAATAATAAAGTGATCTTACTGTAATCGTACTCATAATCTGTATAAGTGTATACACACAAAGAATCAAAGTGTCTCACACATCACACACACAGTCGTTGACAGTTGTGGTAGAACATTGTTCATGTTAAATAAAAGCCACAGCCTAGCAAGAGTTGGGTGCGACAGCTTCAGGTCAGTTGCCCGAGGGATGATGAAGGCGAGTAATTTACTGCGTCCCGGTTACACTGTGACAGATGGGCAGTCGTGTCGCATGAGGAGGAATTGGAAGTTGGAAAGGATTTTTTGTGTGGATGCGGTAATGAAAGGATTACGAATGTCTATGTAAATAATTGTAAAATTTTGTCATTTAATATTATGACATTAAGCTTGTATACTAAATAATGCCACTGAAGTAAATCTAGGTTTAAGTTTTGAATATCTTAATTTTTTATAAATAATCATATTATATATAATTCGCTTACTGAGAAACGGTGTTTTACATAAAAGCAATTAAGATCTCACAGTAAATAGTCCAATCTAGTAATTGTTCCTAAATAGATGTTTCACTAAGTAAAAAATACCACTGCTCTGTTTATGGTTCTTTAATTAAGTTTTGGATAGAATCATAAGTTCCAACTTTCAGTCTAATTTCTTTTGTAAAACTAACACACACATATTATCCTCTAAATAATGCCAACAATTGAATCTATATATTTATTTCTTCAAGGCGTAATAGTGACGAGTGAACGACGAAGACTCTTCAAAATGCCTTCTCCGTTAATCTCAATGTCCAAACTATGGTTCGTAGCTTGAATTGAAACGTAGGCCTCATTTACTAAAATATCCGTACCATCTGCGACCTCATGACTGTTTAAGGATATTTGTCATTTGTGCCGAGCCGTTTCAGGATATTATATTCTTAGATTGCAATTTATTTGAGTGGTTATATGAATTTTAATTTAAGATAATGAGGTTTTAAGGTAACTATGTAGGTATGATGGATTATTTGTTGTGACATGTTGTTTTAGTCTAATGAGGTATGAGAATGTGTAATTATATTCTCGAACCACATTTTCTTAAAATTAGAAAATGAATATACGGAAATAAGTTTTTGTAACTAATTACTAGATAAATACTAATACATTGTATAATATTAAATACTAATACACCGTATAATATTTATTCTTCTAACGAGGAGCGCATAATTAATTCTAAATAGTTTTAGGAAAACATCTTTAAAAAAATCAGTTAAGACTTATATTTATAGCACAAAAAATCTAAATATAAGCACTAAAAAAATCTATACATATAATAAAATCGTAGAAAAGTGCTGTCTGTACATTGAAAATAAAAATAAAAAAAATAGCAGGGGTTATTGTTATGTCGATGTCGAACCCAAAAATGTAATTAACTTTTTTTTTGTCTGTTTGTCTGTTTGTCTGTTTGTCTGTTCGTCTGTGCGCGCTAATCTCAGAAACGGCTGATCCGAGTTGGATGCGGTTTTCACGAATATATTGTGGGATGCTTAAATTTACATTTAGTGTTTGTTTCATGTCAATCGGTTCATAAATAAAAAAGTTATGTCAAATTAAAGAATCACGTCGAACATTCTATGCTTATACCATTAATCTCCGCAACTATTTGACGGATTTGGTTGAAATTTGGTACAGATATAGTTTAGAACCTTAGAAAGGACATAGATATATTTTTATTTCAAAAATCAAAAAATAAAAATAAGAAATAAATTATTTATAAATAATTCTATGTCGATCGTTACACGACTTCGGTTCATGTTATTGTTTTAATTCATCGAAAAAAAGTAAATAAATAGTAAAAAGGTATGAAAAAAATAATATCAATATAATAAAACATTTAGTACAAAGAAAATGCTCTAACGGAGTATAGATAATTCTATGTCGATCGTTACACGACTTCGGTTCATGTTATTGTTTTAATTCATCGAAAAAAAGTAAATAAATAGTAAAAAGGTATGAAAAAAATAATATCAATATAATTAAACTTTTAGTACAAAGAAAATGCCCGAACGGAGTATAAATAAATAATCCAAGTTGTCTTTATCCTCGATAGATGGTGTTGGGATCGAAATAGATCGCGCTATGGTTTCGTTACATTCATTTGGTTGGGTATCGGCCGAGCGCTTCGGTACTATCGTAGAAAAAGTGTATTATCAGTCGTATGATTATTTGTCTGTAGTGGTCCTGCTGTTTCGTATATTCTAAATTGGTTTCGTTGTATTTGTCAATTAATAAGTTTATTTGTTGGGTTTTCCTGGTTTTTTGGTTAAACTTAATGGGTCAAACGTAATTTTTTCAAATCGGTTGAATGATAATTTTGCTATTTCATCATAGTTTAACTTAAACTATTTAACGTAGGTTTAGTTTGATATCGATTATTAGTAGTTACTGTAGTTAGTTTTTTTAATAAAATTGTAAGTCTAATTTATAAATTAATTAGATTAGATTTAAGTCGTTTCTTTTAAATTATTTAGTTTAAGCTTGGTTATTATAGCATAGAGGATAGGTTGTAATATAGTTTCTTTTTTAATTGTTATAAATTCGTAATTCGTAGCTTTCTTTAGTTTTAAGTTAGTTTAAGTCCGTTTTTAAACTATTTTTTCAATGCCCTAAGTGAGTATACATCTATTAAATTCAAACGCAGAGCTCATTATGTTGATTTTTGAAGAGTTCCCTGGAATATATTCCACATCTCATTTTTGAAGAGATCCCGCGAGATCGGGAACTATATTGGTTAAAACCAAAAATTTGCCGGAAGTCACTATTCCACGCGAACGAAGTCGCGGGCAAAAGCTAGTCTAAATATAAAATTCTTGAGCTGCCTAAAAATATCAGAAGGAAAACGGGTCACTGGTTGCTTACTCGGCTAGACCCGAATTCGTTATTAATATGTGACCTCAAGCGACACCAGAACGTAAGCGCCTTCAATTTTCTTAGGAAATGATATTAGGATACTGCCTTATGAGCATTTAATGTAGACCTATTTTGTTGATCGAATAGTGCTATATTTTTATTAGACGTTATTGTTTCTTTTTTATTAAAGATTAACCACTCACGTTTAAGATACATTTGAGTATGAAGATCTTAGTAGAATATAAGTGTTACTTAAATATTATATTTTGTATATTAGAAAGTGAATATTAAGCAAAAATACATAGGCATTAAAGCCATTAATAATAATTTATATTCCAAAAAAAGAAACATAAATTCAAGAACAGTAACTTTGTAGTAAAATTCCATTTAAATAGTTCCCAAAGGCTTTATAAGTGTTAGATGCCTGCCATATATGTATTTATAAGCAAAAGAAAAACGTTCTTCATTCTTATTGTTCCGAAATAATCCAAACAATTACTCCAATTCATCGGCTGTCAAACAAAATAAAAGACACACGAAGTTCCAATTTTCTTATTTCCGTCATTCAATAAAGGGGATTTGGATATACAAAATGAAATAATTTCCTCCTCACAAACACGACGAAGTGTGAAACTGTTCTTTATTAAAATGTATCTTACATCTGTTGTACATTCTTTATTTAAAAATAATGCTTCTATAGAAATAACAATACTTTTTCAAATAAAGAAATCTTTTGTTCCAAAGAGGTTCTATGTTTTTGATTGCCAGTTTAAAAGAAAAAGTTTTAAGGTCACCGTTTTAATTACTATTGTCTTTCTAAAGACGTTTATTGTCATAAATCAGACTCAAAGTAAGATTTTTTTAAGACCTATACTTTTGTTAAGGGGAAATCTAATTAGTCTTTCTTAGTCCTTTTGTTTTCTGGTTGGTTAGGTAGTTTTGTCTAATATAAAATTGATTAAGGTTTAAAGAGGTAAGTAAAGCACATCATTTCTATTGTACCACCCTCTTGATGCTATTCTAGACGATACACAGAGTTTACTGTTTTTCAAGAAACAAGTCGTAAATTTACGATATCTGATCTCTTTTTTTATCGAAAGTATTTTATGGCTTGACGATCACAAAATAAAACTTAATCATACTTTGATTGAAAAAACTAAAATGCATATATAGTAACCCTATTTATTTACATTGAAGCCCCTCTTGTTCCCAACAAACTGCACTTACTATTTATTGGACGAGGATACTCTGCGTAATTGGTACGCAGGTACTGGCAGCAAGCCAGCCGCCATCGTAAACTAGTGAAAGTTAAGCGAAAACATGGAAATATCGTGACGTCCTTCTTTATTAGTTGTGCCGGTGAATATTATCTGATATTGGAATACGTAACTCAGGTAAGGGCTTGGTAAATACTAGAGTGGTGTGAGTAGAAGACTTTTGTGATTACCCCCTTTTTTAAGGGCGGAAAATCATGCAATGACTTCCCTCGCCTTTGGCTAAGGCAAGAGGGAGTGTCAGACTCTTACTGACTAAAAACCACCCAGTTCCTACTCCTGCTCTTTGAGCCGGAACCCCGGTTAACTTGCTAGGGGTCTTAATAGTAAGATAATAATTTGCACTACAACTACCACTTATATTACCTGTTTTTACTCATTTGCGTAATATTACGCAAGCCTACAATTTTTTATACCTACACTGTACACATTAATTCGTTCATACATTTATAAAACATATTTCATTATTTCATTTTCTTTGACTTTTTGAAAACACGATGATACCCTGAATTCACAAAATTTTCATTGCTAAGAACAAAAGCATTTACTATGACACGCCAACATTTCCAACCTTTTACTGAACCTTCAAATACATTGCTTGTTTAATTCCATACATTTTGAAAACTTTCACACTTACCTAGCAATGGAAGACAAAGCATTTGAAACGTGTTTTCGTCAGTTTCGGGGTAACAACGTCTGATAGTGATGCGTTAAGGAATGCTCAGTGTTGCATTGACAATCCTCTCTATCTCCTTGCCTTCAGAAGGGAATTATCCAATAAACATAATGAAAATTTAAGCCTATAGTCGCTGACGATACCGGCGGGACGTCTCCTCCAGATAATCCTTACACAGCTTCTGTCTGAGTGGAAATAATGCGCAAATTATACTGAAATGAAACGCATTTCGAGATAATAACGACATCGATTGTGTTGTGAGGGAAACCGGCGCGATTGTCAATTGTCTCATTGAAAATTTGACGTGAATGTTTTATAGGTAAAAGGTTTAAGTTGTTGTTGTTCGAGTTTATTGTTCTAATTCGTGTTGAGTACTTGTGTTTATTAATAATATTTTCTACAATGTGAATAGCTCTAAGAAAACTTAGCTTTTTTCAATTTATTAGTATTTTCAAAACATACGTATGTGAGAGTGATGTTGCCATAAACACATTGTTATTATTGCAGCAGTATTTGAATAATAGACTGCCTCATTGGCCAAGTGGTCGCAAGTGCGACTACCGGGTAAGGGGTCTCGAGTTCGATTCCGGGGCGGGCAAAGTATTACTGGGCTTTTTTCAGGGTTTCAAAAATTTCTCAGTAGCAGCACGGAGTCTGGAATTGTAGGCAGTACAAGGCAATAGATTCATTCACCCCTATTACATGGGACTTATAACACAAATGGTAAGAAGTGGTTGTACGTTGTACAGTAACATTACGTGCTGTAATGTGCGTTTGTATTTTTGAAGTGTTCTGCCTACTTCTTCGGAGATAAAAGGCGTAACGTTGCGCGTTGCGATATGACAATATTTGAATAATAAATAATAACAAATCATCTTAGATCTAAACAAACAAATAAAACTATAAATCACCTTACAAAACATCGCCAAAAACATAATAACAAGCATAATTGATTGCTTCAAATTAATTGCACGCCTGTAACATATAACGTGACAAGATTACAGTAATCCAACCTCTCGTTAACGAATAAAACATTTACCAGGGTCCACTACGTATCATGAATATTAATACTTTCCTTCCCTGAAAGTACCTGAAGGCCTGAAAGTTTATTTCATTAGTGAAACTCCATGGTATACGGTAAAGTTTCACGTGGTATTAATATCTGTTGAATTCTGTTTTTCGTTTACATTTAGAGATGAGGGTTGCGAGGTTCATTTTATTTGAATTTAGTTTGTTGGAATGTAGATTTTCTAATTAGGTTTATATAGTATCACAGTTTTTGAAAGAAAGAGCGAAAATGCATAGGTTTTTTTCCATAATTATGGAAAAAAATAAATATAATATATTCAAAAAGTATGTTCTCCATGGACAATGCTTTGACACGAATGAACCAGCTCGACCAGAGTGATACCATGGCTTTACAGAAAACTGACGTGAAACAACGCTTGTGTTGTGTGAATGAGGTTACCGGAGGCCCAATTGCCCTCTTCCCAATTCCCAATTCCCGATTCCCCAACAACCCTTAAATTCCTAGCCCCCAAAAGGCCAGCAACGCACTTGTAACGCCTCTAATGCTTCGGGTGACCATGGGCGGCGGCGATTGCTTACCATCAGGTGATCCGTCTGCTCGTTTACCGGCGTATTCCATAAAAAGAAGAATTACAATGCGTCGTTTGAATACCACGCTTTACTAACTCTAAACTTGTATATCGTGGCAAATAATAATTAATTCATATGCTTACGTATCTACTTAGCACTTCATAGCACGTTACATAAGGTTTACAAACGAGCTGTATATAAGCTCAGTATCGTGCGCTGTTAGCACCGCGCGGCCTATTTAATTATGCTTATTAACGTAATGGCTATAGTCGGACCAACTTGATAATTTATTAGCAAACGAATTAGTGCTTACTAACGATGGAGATTACTGGCCTTTTGGTTTCTTGGTTTAGTGTTTGGCCTTATTTCCTTTGAAGTTTTGTAGATATAATTATAAGTAGATAGAATTAAGTAAACCTATAATTTGTTTCATTTTTCAAGTGAAACAAATATGATTAACTAGCTTCTACCAGAAGTTTTGTCCGCGTTCCCGTGGGATAAAAAGTATTCTATCATCCAAGTGAGCTACCCTATCTGTACACCAAATTTCATCAAAATCTGTTCAGTAGTTTCAGCGTAAGGGACAGACAAACATCAAAACTTTCATCGTGGGCGAAGCCACTAGCAGAAGCTAGTATCTAGTACTATGGTTCAAAGCGCACAAAATGTAAGTATAAGTATAAAATACGGTTCAGGAAATTTTAACCTACCGCCTGCGCCTTACACCTGCAGATCAGGAAACGTGGCCATTATTTCACAGACTATCTACTGGATAAATCTCTTTTGATAAATACGTTCTAGTACACGGCTAAGCTTAGGTGTAAGAAACATAAAATGTACGAGGAATATGAAGAAAATAATGTACTGAAAGGGAAGAGGAAAATTTTTATGCATTGTTTTTAGTAGATACCTTACTATTATGCCTTTCAGAGTAAGTTGAGATTGAGAGTGATGTATTTTATCTAATTTTTAATTAATTTTTGTAGTATTAGGGGCAGCTGAATAGAATTCATTCTGTCATCAGGAACCACTCTTATTTCTTCTTGGCCCAGCGGTATCCTTAAACACACAACGAAACACAACGCAAGCGTTGTTTCACGTTGGTTTTCTGTGAGGCCGTGGTATCACTCCGGTCGAGCCGGCCCATTCGTGCCGAAATATTGCTCTCTTACACTTAACTTAAGAAATTATTGTTAAGCGGTTAAATATTGATCAACTATATAAGCGAGTTAGTTTTATCTCTTAAAACTATTAAAAAACTGACACAATCCTAATAAAACCAAGCTTAATTTGCTCCAACACTAGTTTACCTAACATTGTTCTTTTAAAACGTCCGCCATTTTGGATTTGTTGCAGCTACCAACTTGACGTTATCTGAAATGAAAAATAAACTAAGTACCGTACCGTGTGGGTACATTATGTATTGTGGAGATTCTAGTTAGGTTATAAACTAAAGAGAAGTAAAACGAGGTATGTTATCTAGACTAATAAATAAAATTTGAATGTATTTTTGTAATATTGATATAAACGCTTTTTACTACATGCATATGAATACATATGATACGTACCTATACCAAAATAATAGTTTTCTTTTTAACTATTTTAATCTGTCTGTCTATCTGTTTGTTCCAGCTTATCTCTAAAATCCAAAACGATTTTTGATTTTTTACGGAACTTTTATTGGCAGGTAGCTGATGTACTAAAGAGTAAGCCTAATCAGGCCTAAGCCTAAACAGGTGTGGACGTTTTCTTTCAGATTGATTATAGTGATGATGTACCTATAAGATTTTTAGTTTTTAGAATATATGGCTAAAGTTTTCTTGAAGTTTATTTCGTTTGATACCAAAAATCATCAACGGTGGTTTGTCTATTCAAGCTATTTATTACAAGATTTGATAGTAGTCTTTAGAATTTCGATAGAGATATTAATTGAATAAACATCTTCTTCAAAGCAAGTTGCTTACTCAAATAAGTCCAAAAACTAACAAACCGCCATCTATAATTAAAAACAAACTACGCAATATTCATAGTAAGAATGAAGAAACAAGTTATTGTCTAGATACGGTAGACGAGTACATCCACAATAAGGCTATAAAAACTTGAAATTACGCCGGCCTATTGTTGTCGAGCGAAGTGCTCTTACTACTCCTCGTCCCAGACAATATGCATATTCACAGTACGCCCGTCCTTGTATGTGCGTGCCTACAACGCTGCATCCTCAAGGAACATTTTTTAATAAAACCCTTCTTACTTTCTGATGATACTACGAAAGTTATGAGGACGCAATGCAATTTATGAACCTGTTTATGTAACTACTTTTCTGATGAAAAATTGCATCGCAAAATGTCCTTAAAATACTCCAGTTTTTCAAGTAATAAGGTTTAAAATTGTATAATCAGATTTTCTTGTAAACGTGTTAAAAGAAAATTCATTAAACATAATCGTTAATGTTATTACAGAGCACGTTAGCACATGCGCTAGTTACTGCATAATTATTGTGGCAAAGCCCATTGTGGCCGGCTTGGTCATATTTTCTAATAAAAGAGCCTACAGGCTGGGCCAAACGGGGCAATTATGAATTATATATGGTCGATTTTATGGTAACTTGGTAACTATGGTTATGATATTTGGTGTTTCGATAGTAATAGTGTTTTTAGAAACGGTTTACGTAAGGTAGAATTCTTAAAAAAAAACACACACACAAGACTCTTTCATAGGTTAAACACGAACACTATAAATACACCACAGAACATTTTTCTAACAAAATAACTGCCTGAACATGTACACACTCCATTGCAAACAAATCTTCCAAAAAACGAAACCAAATCAATAATTCAACAACGCCAAAGAAATCCTGAACCAAACAACAAAAAGCAGGCCTTAATACCGCCCATCTATATTCAAACTTAGCACTTTTAATATTCGTGACATAGCGTGCCACGCCACACGTAGCAAGGAGCACCAATAACCTTAGGTAACGACATAAGCCCACCACGTATGCTACCTACTTAAAAAGCATTTACATTCATACAACCATATTTACATAGGATCCCCCGTAACGCTAGCAAGTTCCATTTCTAAGGGTTTTTGTGGAATAAACTGGTTGGGTAAACCGATGTCGATAAAGATAGAAATCTGTGTGATATGTGTGTGTATATGTTGTTTTTGTATGCAATAGTTAAGATTAGGATATTTAAATATATATTGGTCTTGAGGTTTGAAAGAAGAGAGTAGTTGGGAAATCAAATTGAGTGGCAGTAACCAACTAAATTGATTAATATCAATGTGACTTTTTCCAACTTTAAGATTACTTAGGCACCACTGACAAATGGTGAAAGTAAACATCGCGAGGAAACCTGAGCTTATAATTTTTATTTACAACTTGAAATCGCCAATCCGCGTTGAGCAAGCATAGTGATAAATGCTTTAAACTTCTCCGTGCGAGAGGAGGCTTTGGTCAATACCTTCTTCTGCTTAAAGCTGTCGATACTGAAAATGGTAGCTAGTTAAGTATAAGCTACATAATACCAATCTTAAACTTAACAGAATCAATAACATTATACCAAAATCAACTCAGATTCCCATTCACATAAAGCAATTGATTAAAAAGCTGCAACTGAATTGAAAATATTCACAATCCTAAAGAAATTGATTCGAAATACTCTCGCAGTGCTTCAATAACTTAGAAACCTCTTGAAACATCATAATATCAATGGTAGAGCAATAAAAATCACTGTTTCAAATATCTGTGGTTGAATTATAGTACCGACGGAATGTAGGAAATGCAATAAGAATGTAATATTGAACACAAGGACTTGAGATATTTTACAAGAGAATTTTATAACCAAGATACAAGAGTTATTTGGAGAGTATAATCTGTATTGTAGGTGAAAAAACTCAGATTATGACCAAAGCTAAGCTTCTGCCAGCATTCTGCGGTCATCATATCAGCGGCTTCGTCCGCATTCTCATCAACATCCTATTATTGGCTACTGCTGACCAAAGACCTCTCGCATGGAGGTTTGAGCATTAATCATCACAAACTTGTCCAAAATCTTCGTTTTGACAACTTAAAACGTGGCATCTATAACGAAAATATCAAAAAGTTTTGTTTACAAATAAATAAAATTCAGTATAACAAGATCAGTTGGAGCATTATAAGGAGATAAAAATGTTAGGAGACGCGTGCAGAATAAATTGATTTGTCATAAAGGGATTCTATTCGCTGTAGTTGTACCATTAGTGAAACGAGGAGTCGTCTGAGTTCCGTAGACGTGCACTAAAAATATCCGAACGAGAAAATGCATATAAGAATACGACTGGATCTTCGGATCCTATAGAAAATGTTAATAAAACAATAAACCTTTGATTTTGGTTGGAATGTTTTGTATACTTCTCTCGAATGTTGAATGCAATTTTTTTGTGATTAAAAAGTAAGTATTTGTATATGGAAATTGGAAACATCATTGTCATAATCATATCAGCCACAAGACGTCCACCGCTGAATATATGCGACCCGGAACGATTTCTAGGCCAGCTGAAATATACACCTATCTATTCACAACCACAACTAAATAAAACAAATACTTAATAACAGCTAATCACTAATTAAACCTACACAACCAAACGCATTCACTATCATAAATTGCCGGTAGCCAGACAATAGGAAATACCACTTTTAATTAAACACAGAACAAAAGCATCGAGATCACGTATAGGAAAAAAGGATAACAAAAACCTATTAGAATCTTTAATAAAAATACGAGAACCGCTTCCATATAGAGAAAAAGAGAAAGCAACGTATATAATAGAAGCTGATAATAGTATTACAATATTAGTTACGGGAAACAACGTTAGGAAGGCAATTTTGGCATCGCATATTGGCTATTATCAAGTTCTTGTTCTTTGTTTATTATTTTCGATGGAGCCCTGAATTGATAGGGGCTTGATGTTGATGGCCAATAGAAATAGATATTGGATTTACGTGATATTAAATATGAGTAGAATTTATGTCAGTTATATAGAGTGTCTTAGTAAGATGTATAAAGTGATATAACTACTACCATTTTTCATTCTGATTTGTGACCGTCACTATCACAACAATATCAAAAGTTTACACTGAAATTTTCTGCACCATTTGTTTACTTATCTTTTTCTTTGCTTTGTTCACAAATGTGCTATGATATTCATAACAATACGAGCACGTAATTTATTGCTTCGATACGTTTTTTCTTCCAAAACAAGACGTTATATGACACAAAGTAATATTAAGCACACGTTTAGAGTAGAGTGTTAAATTATGACGCAATAAACGTGCCACACTGTTGAATAGGCCGCGTTCACAGTAAATAATGGGCTCAAGATATAAGATCTTGAACAATACATTTCGTTCTATCTGCAAAATGCTCCAACTCAATTCTCTTACAAAAATATGGCAACTTAGCAAATCGTCAGCACACCTGCGCTTGAATAACGCTTTCCCATTTCCCTGTAATATCCTTAATAAATCTGAGTAAAGTTGAGAATGTACCTATTCATATTTCTTTTATGGTTATCAATCGTGACAAAGTTTGTGCTTTTAAATAATTTATCCTGCGTCACACTCGGTTACGTTCGAACCAATTTCGTGTTCGCAGCGTTTTGTTCAAAACATTTTGTGTCGAATAACTTTGTTGCCATTCAAACAGGAGTTGATTCTCAGTGAATAATTAAAATAGTTGTTTTAAACGAATGCATGGATGTTGACCGCATATTTTCAGCACATACCGCTTGATTAAAAACCACAGACGGAATTAATTACAAAATACAACATCATTCTGTTGGACTTTGTACGCCTTTGTTTGATCAGATAATTATATAAGGACAAATTGATATTCAGTAATAATGATGCTTGTATTTTTAAATGAAAAGTGGTTCATTCGATTGTTTGGCTATTATGAAATGCAAATGTAATGTTTGCATGCGCCACGACCTCCTTTCTGCAAGTATTATTTCGAGTTTACTACGAAACAATTTTTAGTATTCAATGAAGAGACACTAAACTTTTAGGGTAAAAGGTTTCACATGTTAGCTCTTTTGGGTATACAAGCAAAAAATAAACAGGTCGACCAAAAATCAAGTAATCAATAACGTGTGTGCGATATATTAATCAAAAGATATCCCGTTTTTTGCAATCAAAGGGTGCGTTTGAATGGCACCCCTTCCAAATATTGGTTTTTGTTAGCCATACCCGGCGTCCAGTAAGAGCAAAGCCATGTTTTTCCATTTACTGCGATACGCACGTTCGCGATATCTTACGCAATGGATAAAGGCTTTCACTATGTTTTATAGTGCTATGTCATTAAGCTGTGAATATAAAGTGGGGTATGACAAAACATGAATTAATTTGAGATATGTCGCACGGTACGATGCACACCCTAACACGTGATACACACGGGTTTAAGGGTTTTGGTGCAATACAGAGAACTCTTGCGTGGTGGAACTTGGTCATCTAGTACAGACTTATGTCTTTATAAGGTCTACCTCATTTATTAAAATACTTTTTTGTGTTTTGCTCATTTCTGTCATTAATAAATAAAGATTAAAAAGATAAAGAACGATTAAAAAGTTGGTAATCACGAAATTATTTTGACATACACAAAACCATATTTCAAAATTGATTTTATTACAGCTACTACAATTTTTCTTTAAAAATAACCAACATTCACATCTTAACCAATGACGATCAACATAGCATGAACTCAAGACACTTCAAATATTGACCGAACTTCAGCTCAATATGTCACAATTGTTGGTATTCACGGTAACACCGCCCTATGAAGGAAAGCAAGGAAATTTGCTCAATTATAGCACCCCTACAGCTTTTTAGCTTATTTATCAATCAATCTCCGATCTAGGGTCGATAAACAACACCTCAATGTCAACAGTAAGATGTCGATTCACTAAAACTAATGGATTTTCATTATGTTATTGTAATGCATAATGTGTTTAGGTGCAGCCCTATTATGGAGGATTTTGTTAGGGATTTTCTTATTACCATAATAGTGTATTGAGGTGTGTCCTTGTAATTATATCGATTCAAGTAAATGTTTAAAACGTAGAGACATTTCGCTGCTTTTCGTAACCTGTGGTACATACGTAGATTTAATGAAATTTTCAAAGGCTTAACCCTTAAGAACATTATTTTCCGGAGATGTGGACTACTTAGCGGGTTTACCGGGGCTCCGGTTGAAAAAGAAGTAATAGGAACGGGGTGGTTTTTAGTCAGTAAGAGTCTGACTCTCCGTCTCGCCTCACCCAAGACGGGAGTAGTCTTTGGATGATTTTCCAACCTAAAAAAAAACAATATCCTTTTAAATATACAAACTGAAAGCACTGAAAGCATATTTCTAAAACCACTTGATACCCATAAATGTAATTTGTATTTCTTGATCTAGACCAAAATCAACATGAAACATAACCAAAACCCTTATAAAACTAAAAACACTATCCAAACCTAAACCCTTCTCTTCGATCGAGAAAACAAATCAGTCTTGGCAATTTGTGGAGCACTCTAGACATGCTATTACACATTAGAGGTTATGTACGCGCGTGCGGGACACGTGTCTCAACGAGAACACGTCATTAGCCTCACGAGTCGTCTCTAGGGAACGACTATGACGGTTTTTTGTTCATAACTTGGAATGGTGCAAAGTAGGGATTGATAGCGATCTTGTTATTAAATTCTCTCGTCCGATTTTTTTTTTGTGTAATAATAAAGCTGAAGTAAATGTCAAAACCTGATATCTAGCCTAACGTGACAGATTGAAATTGGTTTGCTCTATTGAAAAAATGTGGCGTCCGAAATTATTAGGCGCTAGTTTATGTGTTTCAATATCAGTTTTGTTCCAGTTTATTAGTATAAATGACAAATAAAAAAAAAAATAATAAAGTTTGTTTTAACTCCCTATTTAAGTCAATTAAACGGAAAAAGAAACTGAACCGAATTTAAAAATATAACATACCTAACAAAATATATGGAATCAATCTGGTTATCAACCTAGACCGATATCAGAAAATCTTTTAAATAGCTACTAATAAATATCGATGTTATTACAAACATTTACAGCCAATTTTAATCATTAAACCTTGCATCACTTCATTTTTTAAATCATCGCTGCATCGCTTGTAACTTAACGCTACAAAAAAGTTAAGAGTAAAAAGCAGTTCTAGCTTTTTGAATTTCCACCGAGGCGATAGTTGGAGTACTCTCATTACTTTGTAATTTTGTAATTAACACTAGCTCAAATTAGTTTCCACGTATATTTTATTTACTAGACCTGTTGACCAGTCTGCTTTCATTAAGTTTTTAGTTTTCAATTACAACATGCTTTTTACGACCGTTTCATGTCTACTGCTTAAGACTTTTATGTCTGTGACTTGGGGAGCATTTTAAGTGAATGTAGACTCGACTTAGCGTGTGTTCCATAACCTTTATAATATATGAACAAAATATTATGCTAATTATAAATTAAATGTGTTTTTAATCAGGAGAAACAAACTATAACCACAAAAAAATATTTTCTTACCGTACATGTCACTGGCTGCCTTTGCTCGACCTAGCACGCAAGTTCACAAGGCTTCATGATACGACTCTCTCAAGCACTATACAAGTTCTCAACTGACCCGTAGTTAGAGACAAAAATTGGTAACAGACTTAAGATCTAATAGGTCATACAAAATACGTTTTTAATTCAAACTAGTGGTCGCCTGGTGGTCGAATTTCGACCATATACGATTTAATTTACAATACCACTTAACATACGTTCAAGGATAATTTTTATTTAACTCAAACTCAAACAAACTCTTTTATAAAACTCTATTCATATGAGACGTCAGAATATCATCGCAATGTCTATTGATTTTGACGTTTTGTCAAATACGATCAGATACTATGCATGTGTGTGTAATGTTTTATTTATTGATTTAATGTATTTTATAAGCATTATTTTTGAAAAATATTAACGTTCTGCAATTTTCCTACACATAAACTATAAGTGTACCAAATTTTATGCTCCTACGTCCGCGCAATTTTCGTAAAAACTGTTACAAAGTTTTTGCTTCACGTATTAATATATAGAAATCTGGTACATATCACCGCTATCGAGACATTATGATACTGGCCGTAAGAATCAAGTCTACAGATGCACGATCTGTGTTAATGAAGAAAAAATATTACTGATTTGTTTGTAAAGGATACAAGTTATCACTATCTCTCCTAAGTATCAAGATAATAAATCATTACCAACCACTTATTCACCAATCAGTATCACAATAATTCACAACACCTTATCTCTCACCATGGGGGTGTATCGCCAAAAATAATAAGAGCCACAGAGTGACGGAAGAACTCCTTTCCTGAATAATGGCTGTCGACTTCCTGCGATATATTTCCGCTATCTCGCCGCCAACATGGCGTCCACACTTCCGGTTGACCGTTATGGAGTGTTAATCGAGCATTATGTCTGAGCAGATGAAAAACTATCGTTAGAGGTGCTCGCTTGGATAATGGCTTGAAGATGATACATTGTGTTTGTTTAAAGGTACCTGTCTACTTATGACGTAAACTACTTATGCCAACCTTAATGTTCTAAGGCATTAGTCTGTGTCTCTTCTTTATTGTAATATATCATTTGAGAATTTGCATAATTTTTGTATATAATAAGACAACGGGGCACGGGGTTTGCCCATTATTTTCAAAAAATATCTGGTGAAAATTGTATGTTGAATTTTATAACACCACTGCTAACCACTTCAAGTATCTATTAAGACGCGTATTATATTATATGGATGTTCCTTCAATGTTATTCAATAGTTACATAATATACGAGTAAATATGAACTTCTAACAAACCAGACAGCGTGGAAGAAACCTGATGCACACAATTCCCTCCATACATAATTAGACATTCTTTAAGCTTTTCATATCTCCATCGATTTTGGATGACGTGAATGGGAAACACCATCGAGCTATGGTTTCATAGCAGACGTCATTGTTTGCTTCCCCTGCCGAGGCCTTTGTTATTCAGCCTTCCTCTCAAACAAAAGAACTTCCTAGATGAACAAAAACGTAATTACAGGCAAGGGCTGCAGAGGAAAAAACCTTAAGATTATTATCTAATTTTTCACCGCTATCCTTAACATAAATGTTTCTTTTGTAAAAGTATTTGATAAAGAGAAAAGATCAAAAGCTGGATTTTTTGCTTCAAAAATGTCTTTGTTTGCCCTTTCGAAGTTTTCCGTTTTGATAATTATATTAAATTGTAATATTATCTTGCTGGATTGCGAGCATAATTAGAATTTCGATAATGATGGGTAATATGACAAGATCATGTCGCATGAGGGTTTGTTTTCCTGTCTAGTTAGCAATGCGAATGTTTGTTCGATTGGACAGTAATAGTTTTTGCATCAATAAAAATCAATTGCGGCAGTAAAGGTGATCAACCTTTGACATCGTGGGTACGCTTCGGCCTGGCACAGGTTGTTCAACAATTTTTCCAATTACGCCATTGTTCGTAGTCTATAATTTTGCAATTTTTATACTAAGGACGGTTCCTTTTGAGCGATTACTTACCTCTTTAATATTATTTTACTGCTTGTTAGCTGCTTGTCGTAATTTCATGGTACGACAGAGAATTGCAAGAGTTTCTACTTTATTGCGTTGAAACGAAAATTAGCATGTTGGTTACGTCAGTCCTTTGTCGTCTTTAATTCAATTTTCTATTTATAGACTTGGTCTATTTAATATTTTATGAGTTGTAGTAGTTCCGCTTATGAAAGGATTCGATACGTAATGTGTTGCTGGAAATGTTATCGATATATTACAGTAGATGCATTTCCTGGTCAGTTATTGTCAGTTTGCATTGATATGTAAATAAGAATTTCGTATATAAAGTAACAGTACTGTAATGTTCGAAAGCGAAAAGTCTTTTCTGATCTCGAGTTCACACAAGTAAACTAAGTATATTATATGAAAAGGAACAGGTACTTAGTTAAATATAGATATGTAAACAGAAACGTACCTTAAGCCTCCACCTAATCAACACAAAACCACAATAGCACATAAGCAAAATCCTCATAAAACGTCAAAATCTATGTAAATGCGACCTACTTTTAACTCTTACATGAACCATACATTACTGTATGAATATTATATTAAACACTCACGAGTTTCTCGTTGTTACATGATTTATAATTCTGTGTGACCCCAGGCTTCGTGTCAGACCCATGATATACATGAGACATGCCAAAAGATATACGTAGTTATGGAAGATTATCCCCGCACTGGCCGGATGGATTGCCCTCGTGTACGCACGGACAAACATCATGATATATTTATGGTGGTGCTGGTTTAGGTTTTTGAAAGGCGGATTTGACCTCTTCCATGTTCATGGAATTTGCATAATTATGTATCGTGTGGTCGACGGTTAAGTAATGGTTATCTGTGTGCATAGTCTAATTTTGGTATTGTGTTTTTTATTTTGATTCACGTCATATTCTTTATCCGGGAACATTTTTGATTGTGATTTTTGTAGCTTAAAGTCTAAAATCGAACACTGTGTTGATAGCGCTCTTATTGAAAACGTCACTTTTTATTGTATTAGAACTACGAATGTGTTTTTGTCTAACTAGCTTATCTAAGTAATTGAGTTTGACTGCACGGTTAGCGCGGTGGTTGAGCAAACTGCTGCCATGCAACTTGTAGCGGGTTCGATTCCCGCATGGACCAACTCTTTGTGTGATTCACAAATAATGTTGTTTCGCCTCTGGGTGTGTTACGTATATGAATTTGTATGTTTATAAACGCACCCCCGACACAGTAGAAATACATAGTGTGGGGCAAGTTTTTATTAAAAAAGAAATAACAATTATGTTACGAATTCTACGAGTACGATGTTAATGACAGGTTATTTTCTTTACAACATAAATACTACAAAATGTTGTATGAAGGGTAAATTACCCAGCTTAGTTAGCCCCAAATTATAATTACCTAGGCCTCAACCACGATACAGTCCGCTAATCTCTTTAGTAAATACCCTTATCCTTTGAAACTAAAACTTCATTATACCACTACGTAATAGAAACATACGACCTATTAATATTACATTAATCTAATCCGAGGCTCACCGCTCGTAACTAACTCTAAGGCTCAGGTCTTAAGGCTGGAACTTGGCTTGCTAATCCAGATGTGAGCGTGACTTAGGAACTAGTCTTAGATAGCCATTCTTAGGAGCTGTGAAAATCGTCACACGTTTTAACCGACTTCAAAAAAGGAGGTTCGCTGTTTGACCTGTATGTATGTTTGTGCGTGATTATCTCGCGTTTGGATCAGCCGATTTGATGTGTTTTTTAAATATAAGTTTGTGACACTTACAGAAGAAAGACGCATGCAGATTGCGATGGATGTCAGCCACATCATCGCTTACCACCAGGCGAGATAGTGGCCAAGCACCATCCTATTAAGTGGAAAAAAAAAGAGTAGCTCTTAAAAATCTTAGAAACTTTGCAAATCGAACAATCAAGTTATATTGACCCAATAATCGAACCTAAAGCACTTTGTTGGACACTCAAGCCATCTACCACTACCACATAACCAACCAAGCAATATGCTCGTCTGAAAAGCTTAATTAAAGGCCTTACGTCTAATTACTGGCGCACAATACGCTCCAAACTTGTAAGACAGTTGAGGGAAGTAATTAAAATATTACCGTACAAGTCAGATGTTTTCGGCCGCTTATTACAGACGTTCAACAAGTTGGAATAATTTTCTAAAGGTGTTCGTTTGAATTGAGAAAATTCTTTAAGACATATTTTTTTTTTTGTTTGAAATGTCTTAATTTATTTTTATTGAAGGAGCGCTACAGAAATGTTGTGATGCGAAATTATTAATACTTCTTGAATCGATAAGTGTGTTTGAAATCTATTTTTGTACGTTCTTATTTTTTTTTAATTGACAAAGTAAGTTTGTCATTTATATACCATTTACTAAAGCTACATGAGTAAGTATAAGTTACAATACAGTTTATTACTTTACGACTAAAAACCTAATAACATAGAAATCGCAAAAATATAAGGTGAAAACAGTCAAAAATATCAATCGACTTTGAACACATACTCTTTGAATGAACTCGTTGCTTTTTTTATTCATACACCGTCATACAAAGCGGTAACCTATTTTGTTTGGTTAACCCACTAGGAATTTCTCTTTCATATCTGAAACAACACGAGTCAACATCAACAGGCTTTATTTTTGCAATTCTGTGTTTTAGTAACGTCACAATATTTTCCGGTGGTCGAGTCGGGTACAACCGCGCACGGTTTGTCTCGCTGTTTGCCCACGTGTGCGCTCCCACGGGCCCCAGTGTTAGCATTATGCTAATACTGTACATACACCCGGTATTATTGTTACAAACTTTGTGCGTGACGTTACTTTTTGCACGTTATTTTAATTTTGTTATTTTAAAGCCTTTATGAACACGTTCGTTAATTGTTTTAAAGGTAACAGTATTTTTTGACATCATAAAATTGTTATCTAGGGTCGGTTTATTTTTCGTTTTTTTTTTGTTGTATATTAATTCGGTGTGGACGTAACTTTATTTTCTGCTGGCTTGCTAGAGTGGAGTTATGTCATTACGTTGTATAAAAAAAAGAATAACGCTTCTGGCATTGTCGATTCTTCGAATTAAACCAAAATGCTACAGATTCTACATATTATACTCTCAGATTTTGCGGATATTTCGTACATTTTTTCATGAAAATTTTCTCGTTTTATTACATAACATCATTCCAGTCGTTCCGTTCCGTTTTATTTTTATACCTTATGAAGTGTATGTTGAACTCAAAATCGGTCAATTCAACGAATCACGTTATTGGAATCATGCCCAATGGATCAAATTGGTTCAATGTGGCACACGTTAAAATGATTCCTGTATTGGTTTTACATCGATTACAATGGCCGCCTACTACCATTCTGGTCATTATAGTGGACATATTAACTTTAACGATTTTATCTAGTTGAGTGTATGAGTATGAATGGGTTTGACTATGTAGAATTGGTTATTTTGTATTTACAAATATTATGTTTTCATAGCAAACAAGCACTATTCATTTGATTTAATAAACATTAGGCATTATTTATTTTAAGCATTAACACCGCGTTACTATTAAGGACTTTAGACGCGAACAGAGAATTGTCCGACCCCAGAATTAGTATGAAAAAGGGCCCGGGTAGGGTCCTAAAAATGCAATGTGACCTGAGTGATAGCTAGTAGAATAATTAATATTTTTCTGTGATAAGATATTTAGTTTTTATTCCGCTTATAGTCTACATATATGGATTCCGTAAAGTAACGCCTGATTCTATTCTATTCTATATATTTTTCTGTAACCTAAATTTTCTGTACTTACGTGCGTAATACGCAAAAAGACCAAAACATAATATTGCACCAACAATCGAAACTACTTCTGCTTTCCCACATCCCAACGCTTCTCAGTGTCGAATTAAACGTGTAAAGGAACCAAGTTCCCGCATAACCGTCAACCCACAATACAACTTCCTGAACAACTTTTATACCATGGAGTAAGAATAAGTGGAGTACGCAAGACTCTCATCTTGATTTGCACTATTTTAAAAATGGATTTGCAGTTTACTTGTGCAAAATAATTTTAATAGATATTGTCTTATGAAAACGTTACCCTGTCATGGTAGCGTTTACAAATATACAAATTCAAATACATATGACATCCATATGATATGACATTTTGAAATTTTATTTCTTTTATCGCCTTATTCTAACTAGTTGCACTTAAAATACACATAATTTCACATAGGTACACGTTACACCTGAACTCAACTGAAACAATAATGCATGGATCATACAAAGAATTGCGGAGCTGTTATCAAACCATAATGTTGGTGTTTTTCGTTGTTTCTTGTTATTACATCTTGTTAACCTTACAAACTACATTTTGAATAGAAATACGAGTCACATTCTGAATGTACTAATATTGGACTAATTAGTTATTATTGTCAGAGAGTTTGAATTTCTAAACAACAATTAATTTAACAGTTCATAAACCTGTCGTAATAAACACTTAGCACTCCACTATCTACCTAATCCGTGTAACATGATCAGAAACTTCCCCGTATATAAACAATCGATGTCTTTGTGTGTGATGGGATAGAAGTCGATCGGAGAATTGGTGTTCTATGTTCATGTTCCGTTTTGAGTAGTTTTGATTACTGTATTATTAAATGAAATCTATGATCTTTGATTAGGTTGCCTTTTAGGGGTTTTGGTCACTTTGGCATAATAGGGTAGATGACTAATTTTTATTTTAATGTCCGTCTTGTAGATTATTTTAAAATATTAGACACGTATTTTTTATTTTCTTACAGAAACAAATAGTTTCGAAGATATATCGATTTCAAATATCGCGTGACGTCACTTTAGAGTACGTTTTATACTCTATAGTGACGTAGTTAGCTCCCACTCCTAAACTTTGATTCATTTTATCTAAGTATTGTTATCTTATATGACAAAATAAAAAATACGTGTCTAATATTTTTTCATTACCTAACTGACGGACTAATTACATTTTTAATTTTCATACCCCGTCATCATCCCTATTATATTTAGAATTGGATACCACATATTATTAAAAATATCTGCTGTTTTACTTGCAAACTCTATTCAATGGGATTGTAACATAGTATTAAACTAAAAATATTAAAAAAAAACGACTTAAAACTTGAAAAGTGCTATAGGCCTTCAAAACAAGACTTTTATCCTAATTGTGGTCTGTTTGGTAAAATATTTATTTTTCTTTATCTATATTTTTTTTACTGCCAGTGAATAATATCACAGATGCTACGATTTTTCACCAAAAAACGCCATGTATACAGTACTTACGTAAATTTTTATAGCGTGACTTTATAACAGGTAATGCCTGACTTAAGAATCGGGATGGGTGTATAAAATCCGGTAAACGTGCCTCGAATACAAGTTTAGGTTAGTCTTTCAGGAGCATTAGCGAATAAACCCAGGGCTGTATGCAAGCGTTATTTTGTTCTAATGTTCATAATAGTTTTTTAACCAAATTAAGAAACACTCGTAAAATCAAATCGAAAATTAATTAATAAATAAAGACTTACGATAAATTCCCAGATGAAGTCAGGTATTTTACCTAAAACCTTTTCTCTCGTAAGTCTGAAAAATATTATGCTGATAAAAATCACATCTAAACTAGTTTACTGAAACGAGAGATAATCGCGCACAAACATACAAACATGTAGATCAAACTGAGAACCTCCTTTTTTGAAGTCGGTTAAAAGATACATTTTATATGCCATCACCGTATAACGTCTGATGGTCCGCCAAAGCATACTGAAGTGTAAAATACATAAAAATACTTACTTGTAAATACGCAACTGCCTACGCTTTCGAGGGATAACTTTATGATCAGCAGTCACATTGAAACCAGGTATACAGTATTCCACCCTTTTTAAAAAATACTTGAAGTATTTTCCACCCCACGTGAATATTAGGGCTGACGTCACAACTGCTGCAATATTGCGCCGCTGAATCTCGCGTAAGGACCAACGGACTATTATTTAGATAGGTGTAAATTTACCCTCCAAGAAATGCGGTGGTTTAATTTTAAAGCTAATAGCGATTAAAAATGGGTAAAATTAAAGCAATTTTTTTACTTAATATGGATACAAAGGATAGTTGGTAATAATACATAATTCTACGCCTGTGTCGCTTGTGTCTCTGAGAGAGATAGGCAGAGAACGCCAATTGTTACGACACTTATATATCTCTTCTGTTCCATCAACAGTCAAAAGTCATTTCATATTATTCATTTTTACTAACAGTGAAAGATTTTCATGATTAGTTTGTATGTAACCCGATAATATGTACAAATAGTCACTAACTAGTTCTAAAATAAATCTTTAAAACAGATCAAATCGCTACAGCTCCCAAATTATACCAAAACTAAAACTTACCGGTAGTGCAGGGGCGCATCAAGCCGTCTCATTTGCCATAGACAGCGAATAGGCGGCCCCGGCCGACAGCGCCGCACAAACTATTCACTTATTTACGATAATTGACGACCACATTCATAGTCGGTAAACGGTATCGGGAAACGGTAAAATAATGAAGCGTTGTCAAAATTCACAATGTTGCAGTTAAAGTGATTGAACTGTGATTGTTTGGCTTTGTTTATAAATAAGTAATAGGACGAAGACAAAATAAGTGCAAAGAATCAAACATTTTTCTTTTCAAATTGTGGAAAATATGAATAACTCTTTGGAAAATTATAGGTGTAGATTTTAGAGCTTTGTATTGTTAAATATTACACCTAGTTATGAGAGCAAGCGTAATGATGAATGCTCAATCCTTCTCCGTGTGAGAAGAGACCTTTGATCAGCAGTGGCCACCTATATGCCGATAATGTGATGTGATGTGACACCCAGCTGTCTTATTTTTGTTTATAGGACCGACCTAATCATAGATTTATGAAAAAATTATAAAATATAGACTACAGTTTCACTAAATTCAAAACATTATAGTGATTTAATGACTGTGAATACTTCTATAATCACCCCTTGTGACGATTAGAAGCTAGCTCAACAATAACACACAAACTATACGAAACTACTAAATCATTAACAAATAACCAGTTCCTGCAACTAGTCCCAGACTGGCCTCAAAGACACGTGCAACTGGAAACGTGTCGTCCAACCGACGGTCGCAGATTGCGTATATTATTTATTACTAACACACGACCCTAGCAATTTCGTCTCGAACTTTCCCTTCCTTTTATACCAATTTCGCGACGTTAGAAAAAAATATGACGATATTATTGGACGATTCGAGTTATGAGGAGCTGCGGTCAAGCGAAAGGGCGCCTTTATTCAGATCCGTGATGCAAAATGTCTGGACGTGTGTCTGGAATGTATATTAATCATATATTGGTCAGATGGTTTCGGGTTTTTGATGGCCGAAAGGGTTGCGATGCTGAAAAGTTAATTAGATTTTTTATTTATAAAAAAAATGTGGGTTTTCGTTGTGAATGTATTAGTTTTTACTGCTAATGGAAGTTGTAGACGTGACGGATGAAAAGTGCGTAAACACGTACATAATTATGTAAGGTTGTATATACGTTTTTTTTCCTTGTAGTTTATAATCTAAAAGCATTATGATCATGTATGACATGACATAGTCATACTCACATACATTACTACATTTCATGCAAGCAACATACATATACATGTATGTTGCTTGTTATTAAGCCAATTATTGATCCCCGATTCTCCAACAACCTTTAAATCCCTAAACGCCAAACAGAAGTGTTGCAACGCACTTGTAACACTTCTGGTATTTCGGGTGTTCACGGGCAGTGGCCATTGCTTACCATCAGGTGATCCATTTGCACGTTTACCGGCTTATATCATAAAAAAAAATATAAATGTTTAAACAAAAATACTTAGAAGTCATTACTAAATAATTTACCTCTCACAACAATGAATTGAACAGAACAAAGCCTTCTTCAGATTTCATTGACCAACTCTCAACAAAAATTCACGTTTTTCCCCTTCAGATGTTGTCGTCGCATCTTCTCTTTTATTAAAGGCGTTTTGTTAACCCTGCACCCTTCGGACGGTATCCAAATTATGTTTTAATATGTTTCAACGCAGACTCGTCTCTGTTATTTTAAAATTAAACTACCCATTTATTTAATACCAGTAGCGATTCGAGAGTAAATTAAATTCCAAGACCTCCTTTCTCATACCATAAGCAATGGTATTTTTAACGTAAATAAAATGTTAAATTTTAAATATTCTCAGCATCTGTTACGGATGGTATGGAAGGAATTTAATAAATAAGATCAAATCGTCATTTTGTTGAGACAACGAGATTCCTTTGACCTTTAAAAAAGTCTTGGGTATTTTTAACGTGGATGTCTTGTGTACTCACTTTGAGACTGCCTCAATACCTTTCTTTACCTTATACAAGAGTTGGGACTGAATAAATAATAATAATGGGCTTTACTGAGAAGTATCTTACTATTTTTGTTTTTGTTATTTACAGATCAGATTATGGGTTTAGTTATACATGAGTAAGATAACGTATGGATGACCTATCGTTTGCAAGTATGTCTCAAGTAAACATAAACGAAACATATACATTTATTTTGCCAATTGGCAACCATATGAAGAAACTACATTTGTTTTTTAAATAAGGCTGATGCTTAAGAATGCTATAATATTATTTCCTTTTCAGAGAGAACTGAAGCAAATTAGATCCTACTACACATACTAATCGTGAGTCATTTAACACCTTTTATAAACAGATCCAAAAAAATTAACTGCAAATGACAACTTAATTTAAAAATAAACAAATTGAAAAACAAACCTTAACAGAGGTAACTAAAGAGCAATTTCAATCACATTTCCACTTAATCAACCGCAGACATAAGCGTCTCACAATTGAAGCTGACCTGTTTACGAAAGGGAAGCCGGGATGCTTTGCATAGCTCGCGGAGCGCACCATTACATATTTATGAACCGAGATCGCGGGGAGAAAGTCAAATATTAATGAACGTTAATATATTCCGTACATGTATAGAAAGAAATGAATTTTTACATCATAATGGAACACAGGAAGTATTCGGATGTAAATCGAGTTTAGCTGGACTGTTGTTTTCGATTTGACTTGGTTTTGTTTTTAGGAAGGTATCTACGAGTAGGTATAGTGGTGGTTGGATTGAATGGTTTTGTTTGAGAAGTTTTTCATTTTATCTATGAAATCTGTCTTAATTCAAGTGGTGTATTAAACATTGTACACTACACTCAAAGTATGCTAAATGTGTAGTATTCTCTTTTTTTCTTTAAACAACAACAATTTTTGGATCACGCGAAGAGTTGCTCCGTGTAGGGATCTAACCCGCTACACGTTATACGGTAGTCAGTTGCCCAGCCACCGCACTAACCGTGTAGTCAGTTTTCTTGTGTTAGACAAATGTTTTTGATTCACATGTTCACAAATTATGTTTTACTCCAAACTTTTATAAAGGATTTATATGAGAAACTTAATCACCCTTCTCCTAACCCCCTAATCAAATACAACACCACCACAAAATACATACGTACCAAAACAAACACAAACATCACAGAACCATTACAAATATTTATCACCAAACATCGAAATCAAAACAGTTATAAATAAATTTTAATTTCCTCTATAGTTACCTCTACGGAGGTAAAAAGCTAACAAGACATTAGGACCAAAGCCTGATTAGCTATGATTCATTGAGCGGTCAACTGACCGTGGCGATCGGGCACACACAACCGGAAATACATTCGCCGGATGTGGTCCGCCATAACTCAAAGAGAGAACGTCCGGTTTGCACTGATAGCGCATCCTAGTTCGACCTGAGAAACCTCCTTTTGTGGTTTTAAACGGTGTAAGGCCATTGATTTTATAGCTGCAATAAAAATATATATTTTTCTCGGAAATGTTTCGTTTTAAGGTTCCGTTTCATATTTTTGTTTAAGGTATTGAAGAAGGGAACGACTTAACCGACTTTAAAAAAAGGTCCTCAGTTTGATTTGTATGCTTGTGCGCGACTATCTTGTGTTTGTCTGAACCGATTTTGAAGCGGTTTTCATCATAGTATTTTTTAAACTTAGAAGATTCAAAAGATACCGGGGTTCCGACTCAAAAAGCAGGAGTAGGAACGTAGTGGTTTTAGTCAGTAAAAGTCTGACACTCCTCGCCTCGTCCAAGGCGAGAGAAGTCATTGGATGATTTAACCCCTCAAAAAAGCACGGTAAAACCCGTTCAAAACACAAACTCAAAATCTGCAACCATAAATAAGGTCAACAAACAAAAATTTAAATAAACTTAAAAAAAGAAACATAAAATACTCGAGAGATAAGAAGAAAATTGTAAAGGGCACTCCAAACATATTAACGCGGTACCTAATTTAACTTAATCTTAAGGAAAATCGCTTATTTTCGCCACGTTTTTCAGCTAAAAATATAAAAATGTTTTGGTACCAGGGTCTCTTAAATAATTACCTACGTGCTGTTTGACCCCTTGTTCTATTTCAAAGAAAGAACGGGTAAAGTGTTGCTAGTTTATTGTCTTTCCAGATTTTAGTGTTAATGGTGTGGTAAATTGAAAAAAGGATTGGAAAGGGTTATGTTGGAAATATTATTGTTGGTCGAGTTTAATGAAACTTCAAGGGCGGTTTGAAGAAGACTATTTATTACTTTTTTCATAAACATGGTAAGAAAGTTACATACTGTGACACCAGATGTCGCTACAAGTAATTAAACTAAAAGCTTTGGTATTATTTTGTTATAATTATTGAGTAAGGTACCTGTGTTGACTAGTTATCTATTGTTCACAAGACCGATTTTCGAAATACCAAATTAGCTTAGACATTCAAAGACTAAAAGATGTTAAGTACAATTTAAACACTGATACTAAAACTGACTAACTACTAACAATCATTCACAATTTCAATATCCACAACACATGAGCCACACGAGGATCATGTCGGGCGAAATTAAAACATGATAAATAAGTCAAACGTGGCATGTTTCAACTTCTACTCTGGCAACCCCGTGGAACACCGGTCGTGCGTAACAGCTTGCTGTAACAGCTATTTATTAACCCTTAAACTGGCAAGCACTTTTATTTCTTAAATTTGTCATTTTAATGTTATTTTTGTATTTATTATGATCCCAGAGGAGTGAAAAAAATTATAGAAAAAATCTGTATATTACAGTTTTCGCGAAAACCTGTGTACTTCAGAGAGTACATTGCCAATTATAGTGTAAACTACGTATGTACTACGTGTAGCACACTGCCAATATATCATAAATACTCATTTTGTGAATTTATTACTTTATTTATAAAAAAATCATCACAAACAAAAAGTATTTAGTATGAAATTGACGTCATCAGTCACGTTCATACTTTGCAAGATTATTTCGGAGATTGCGAGGTGGAATTGCACAACTTGATTCCCCTTAGTCCTTTAAATCATCGAATCACAAGACAATCGGCGAAGCGCCACCGCTTCATGGTAGATATCCCACCCACTCGCACCAAGCGCTTTGTTTCAAGCTTCCTTATGCGAACTGCTAGAGAGTGAAATTCTTTGCCGGAATCTGTGTTTCCTGATGGGTATAACCTGGGTGTCTTCAAAGTCCGAGTGAATAGGTTGCTTATGGGCAGACGTGCTCCATCGTAGGCTGCATCATCACGTACGAACAGGCGAGATAGCAGCCAAACGTCAACCCATCAAACGTAAAAAAAAACTCAACTTTTGTTATTATAATATATAAAATATAGAAATAAAATACATATTGATTAACACTATGCATTTGGCAATGTACTTCGTGTATACCAAAGTCTATTTCGTACTGATCTGGCAACGGTATTCACGGAGTACATACTTTGATTCTAGCTTATAATATTGTTATTACGTAAATTAGAGCAATAATATCGAATATTTTATGTTACTTGTTAGGTCCCCATGTGCCTCAAAGCCAAAAACCCAGAACTTCCAAACGAAAAAGTAAAGAAAACAATAAAAACCTTACCCGGGTCGCAGAGACACCAGACCGGTTCGAAAAAATTTTGAATTTGTCAAATTATTTTCGATTTTATCACAATTTACAATAAATTTCTACCGAGATTGACAATTATTGCTACTTATTTAATATAAAAAATTTAGGTTTTTTTAAATATTTGGGTCATTAGATTTTTTTAAAGTTTATGGTATTAGTGGAGTACAGTGCCAATTTAAGGGTTAACGGACCCCGAGATTTGGGCAGTTAAAAAAAGTTTTTCCATTACGAAACTTAACCGAAATACGGAGCAAGACACCGAAACATGAATAATAATTAAGTACGATTTCATTTTAAACGTGAAGTTACAACTGTAACTTTTTTAACGCATTAAGAAAGTCTTTACACTTAAATACATTTTAGATTGTGTTTACAAAATCTAATCAACTTGAATAGCCCAAAAATATCCCATACTGTAAACATGTTTAACGTATAAGCGTAAAAATTAGCGCCTGTCCATTAATTCATAGCAAAAACGTAAAAGTGTGTTATCATATTCATAGTTATATTCCTACAGGCGTTGTCATCTTTATAGCATATACTTTTATATATGTAACTACCTTGTCTGAAGGCTTCTTGAGAATGGTAGTGCCTTGAATAAAACCAGATGTGCCCTCCGATGAGCGAGGCTCACCCTACCACATAAATTATGGCACGTTGGGCCCCTTCTCTTACGTGAGCGATGTCGACTATATCCCATGTAACAGCAATCTGCTAAATTAGACCTTACGAGATAAAGATAAAACATTAAATTAAAGTAAATTATTTATAATTAGTATCTTCGCGTTTTATTAAGAACCTCTTCTCGAGTAATAAATATTTTGTTGTAAAATTACGAGGAAAATGTCGAATTATTGTGGTTCCTAAATCGGTAACTTAACCTTAATTATTTTTATGAAGGATCATTTACTTCTTGACTTTTTTAGTATTAATTTTGTTAGTTTTAAATTTTTCTGTTTTTATCATTATCATTGTAGTATCGTGGACGCAGGTCGCAGCTTGTCGTTCCGTGTGATGAGCTAAGGGGAGGCCTTTGTTCAACACGTCTTTTGGCTGATGATGATGGTTACTTACTTACCTATTTTTGGTGGTATGGTGGTACTTACCTATTTTTCAGTCCAATTTTGTAACTATCTTGCAGACACAAAGCCACGGTATGCCAATTTTTTCCACAAAACTACATTAGCAACTAATACTACACTCAAACTCTCACAATTAAAAATCTAACTTCTAAATCCTCAAAAAATTTTAACTTTTTCTGTAAAACCTGCATAGTTTGTGTGCCAAAAAGCGCAGCATTATGAACAAGTTTGTGCTAACTAAGTAGCTGGGTTGTTGTCTGGCTAATTGTGTAAAATAACATGGCGGTTGGCTCATAGCCGGCGGTGACGACAGAGTGGGAAGTTTCTACAAACTTCCTCCAAGATAAGATGTAGGTGGAAAAGACGTTGTGTACTTTGTCGAGGAGATAAATCTTTTATCTTGGATTTATGTAACGTGTAAGGTAAAGTATGTAGTGTGTGGTCGGTTTAAAGTCTCTTTTGGTTTAAAATTGTATACAGTGGTAAATATAGTGTTTTTTAAAAAGGGAACCCGTCTTTAAAATTTACAGTGTAAACATCGATTTTTTAAGTCGGATAATAAACCTAAAACCTTATCCTAAGTCTGACAAATACTATGCTGAAAACCGCATCAGAGTCAGTTCAGCCAAACGTGAGATAATTGCGCACAAACAGGTCAAACCGACCTCTTTTTTTTAAGTCGTTTAAAATCTATATTTTATTTGAAATTTTTACTCACCAAAGAACGGTAAAAATTTCCAGTGATGGATTTGCACTTGAATGGCATGTGAATATTAGATCAAGTTTTTGATGAAACAACGCTCATGTTTGTTTCATTTTTAACCTTATAAAAGACGCATAAAGCCCCTATTTCATTCTTAAGACAGCATACAACATGTAAAACATATTCTCAAAAGCATAACAGTTTAAAGTGAAAGCAACAACAAAACAGTAGTTTTCAATTTGTGGCTCCATTAAGCTCTTAATTCGATTGTTTATCTACAACAGCGCATAACAGAAGTTGTCTAAACGACTTGGAATTACCGATGCACAGTTTAATTCTCTTTGCTTGCCGTTAATGGGTGTTTTGTGGGTCCAATTTACTATCAATTTACTGCTCGAGGTCAGTCTTTGTTCATGTAATGGATATTTTAAGTTAAGGCTCAATGGAATGGTTTAAGTTCTATTTTTATGGTCGTTAGAATCAATTTTGGGGTCATCCGATAACCTAATGACCCAATGATAATAAAAATAATTATGGAATTTATGTCATCGTAAAATAATATTACAGTTTACACACGCTGACTCGTTGGTCGATAGGTCGCAAATGTGAAATGTGACAAGGGGTCTCCAGGTCGATTCCCGGGTCGGGCAAAACACAATTGGCGAAAAGTGTCTGTACATTGTACAGCGGCATTACGTACCGTAGTGTGCACCTCTATCCCTTCGAGGATGAAAGACGTGACGTTGACGTCGCCATAAACTACGGTGCTTAAGTTTTAAAAAGTCCACAAAACCCAAAAGAGTCAAAAGAATCTCTCGTCTGAAAATAAATTTTCCTTTTAAACGTAATAGACATACATTTATGTAAACAGCTTTTGAAAATGATCTAGAAAATAATAAGACGGCAGCTAAGCTCTAAGCGAAGGCAGAACGCAGTAAGGTTACGAAGGCCTCTATCTCTGGGGACTCGTAGCGCCAGCTACGCCGTAGCACAGACGTAGCGACTGACTACGGCTGCGAGTATAGACCGAATAAAATGGTAGAACTGAATTTTGCGAAGCTTGTTTTTGTTCTTGGCTATGATATTAGAAGTGAAATTAGGAATTTTATGCTTCACTAGCTGGTGTCCGCGACTTTGTCCGCGTAGAATAATAATGATATGAGATTAAATTTTTTTCCAAAACAAAAATTGCCTAAGTAACTCCTTAGTTCATCAGCTAACCCACCAATAAAAGTCCCGTCAAAATCGGTCCACCTATTTCAAAGACAAGCCGGAACAAACATACAGACAGACACAAAAATTGTAAAAAATATATAATAATATATAATTGTATAAAATTCATATCCATGTAGTAAACAGCGTTTATTTAAATATTATAAACAGACACTCCACTCAATGTATATTAATTTTAGACTTGATTAAACTTTTATGGTTGGCAAAAATACAGAAAGCCTTTTGGTAATTCTATATTAATAATTATTTCAACTCTTAATTAAAGGTATAGCGTTTCGTTTATAATATTTGTAATGTAATTATTATTCAGACAATGGCGTTCGAAACTATAACGCGTAACGCTCCATAATACTTGAAATAGGTAAGAGTAAAATATAGTAAATTATTTTATTTTTTCTCAATAGTAATTAATTAAAAGTAGAAAATTTATCAATAGTAGCTCGGAGTCTGAAGTTGTGCCCAATATATTGCAATAGGTTCACCGCCCTATTACATGGGACTTCAATTGTTGAAAAATGGATGTACATTGTATAGCGGCATTATATGAAAAAACACCTTTGCCTACCCCTTCGGAGATAAAAGGCGTGACGTTGTGTTGTGTTGTTTAGTTTCTTTTTTTACTATTTTCAAAATAAAAACTAGTTAGTCAAAAAGAAAAAACAAACCATGTCTAACCAAGTTGTAAGTCTTCACCGAGACGAACGTAATCAGTATCGTTCATCGCCCCACGCAACCGGTAGTTGGATTTCTTGAACCGTGAAATTTTATCAAGAGAATTAATCTCGGGAAACTTTTCCCTTGGACATCGACTCCTTTTATTTTTTAATTCAAACGAAATTGATTTCAGTTATTTTAGAAATTGACCTTAAAATCTCGGATGCAAAGGTTGACTTTGAAGTTTGAAGAAGATTAAAGAATTAAGTCGAGGTTCACCGTGATTAATTTTATGCGATTTTTTAAGTGGTTGATAAAAATATTTTTTCTAAATTATGAAGGAGTATTTTTGTTTGTTTATTTACCGGTCTTCGAAGAGGGGTTTAGTAGGTCATCTTTGCTGTCTATAAGAAATATGGGGTGGGATCGGATTAAGGTTAACCCCAATTTCTTAAAGACGATGTCAAAGGTTTTAGAAGTATTTATAACTTATATACATTTTCATTTATCATCTTCAGCAAATAGGCTTATTTTTTATACAGAAAATAGCATAGCTACATAAAGCCAATTATACTAGAATCAGAAATCTTTAAGAAAACTTAGATAAATGGACTTAAATATAACAAGCAATAACTTATAATAATAATAACTATATTATAACGTATACAATAGGTTGAGGTTCACAAACATATCTACAGCAAATAGGCTTATTTTATATACACGTCTTCAGAAAATAACCATATACATAAGGACGTGTAGTAAAAATTCACATATGAAAAATATCATTCCTATAAAAGAAGGTTCTATTAATAAAACTGTCGTATTCACAATGCGAGGGCACGGTAATGATAGGAGACGTGTTGGTAATTATTATTTGCGACATGCAAAAGGCGTTGCTATTTCCTTCGTTTTATAAACTGTAATGCCATGAAAAGCTATTAAGTATGCCAATCTATTAAGGATTCATTTTAGAAATGTGTGCTATTCTTCTGTTATGTTCCCAATTGGTGGAATGAATAACTGCACGTTATTGCTGGGTGATCGGCTGTTACATAACTTATCGTGAGTTTGATGAACAGCTACTTCTTATCTTTTGATAAAATGATGGTAAAAAGAATTTTCAATCATAAATTTATGATTTCAACTAAAAGTGTACGGTTAGTGTGGTGGCTGGGCACCTGGCTACAGCGTAATATGTACCAAGTTCGATTCCTGCACGGAATGCATATACATTATACAAGTAACATAAATATACAAGCAAAACGCTTCTCAGAAATAAAAGGTTAAAAGTTTATGAAGTTTTAAAACTATGTGTTCAGTCCATAAGTGGAGGGGCGTGGACATATCCCCTCGTGTGAATACTCATCAAACATGTAATTAGCTGTCAGACTTCCTGGCTCAATCATACGTCTTTATTGTGGGATTTGAAGTTCAACCATTTATTATACGTTTTTAACTGTGGGGGATTATAGGGCATTCTTTTTATCGAATGTATTTCTGGACAACTGATTTGTATTATTGTTTTGTGTGATTGACTGCAAATGTAAACACAGAGCTTTCTTTTAGCATTACATGGCAGCTGATTAAGATTGACTTCGTAATTATAAATCATGAAGAATATTTTTAATTATGTAACGGGATGCCTTTTTGGCCCTGAAGAGGTAGGCAGAGGTGCACATTACGACTCGTTATGCCGCTGTAAAATGTACACCACATTTCACCATTTATGTTATAGGTCCCAGGTCCCATGTAATAGGGGAGTACCCATACTATTGTCATATACTGGGCATAAATCCAGACTTCATGCTGCTATTGAGAAAAATTTTAAATACCGAAAACGCTTCTATAATACTTTACCTGACCCGAGAATCGAACTCGAGACGCCTTGCGCGGTAATTGCACTTACGACCTCTTTACGAAAACAAAAAATCAAACCATCTCATACTCAATCTATTAGTTTAGAATTTTACTCACATCAACTTAACCATCAAGTTTTATTTTACCTTTGCAACCAGTTTCCTCTTTTACCTTAAAACCTTTACTATCATAATAAAAGACATCAAACCAAAATATATTATCAAAAACATGAATGTTTACGTTAACGTTACCCGTAAACTTGTTTTTATTTCCACATTAACAAACCTTAGGAGACCGACGTAAAGCTTTTGTTCCACCATGAAGGGGCTCATAAATAACGTTGAAGACGTTGAATATTTTATAAATCTCTGCCATTATCGGATAGGGAAGGATGTCCGGGCTTGCTTCGATCCGGGAAATCTGGTGTACGTGTGCTACTATTGTTTCGTGTGTTTATGCTCAGTGCTAGCACTGGGGAATGGCAGATGTTCAGGAATGGTATTTGGTCGTCTCTACAATATTCGGATAGTATTTTTAAAATTCTACTGATTTCAGTCAGAAAACTTTTTAGATCGTGTGTGGAAACTGATAGTCATTTATAATGAGGCATTTTGTTTAACAAAAATTAACAGCTAGTGTTTTTTAGGGGTAAGCTAGTGTTACGCAAAATAAGCATAGCGTGTATTCTTAGTTCAGGTTCATCTGTTTATCCTTTCATTTAAATGTAAAACAAAGTGCTTTCATGTTAACAAGAAAAACAAGTTATGAAACATCTTTACCTTTATATAGCGAAGAAAAAGGCAAGACCTACAAAAAATCAGGTACACGAAAAAACTGAACCCTCAAATGCTCACGTTATAATAATATCTCCCGCCGTATCCCGTGTCCTTGGCTATCGAGGTGTGATCGACCCGGGTATCACCGAGCGACTTATAAAACATTCATGACCTCTAACGTTACTCATTCATGATGCCCGTAGCCGTCGAATCCCGATCACAAAGCGTTTGGGACAACGCGACGGTTATCCCAGCTGTATTTAAAGTTCGCCATTTTTGTTCCATTTTTCGGTTGCGACTTTTGACGAGTTATTTTTGTTTAGACGTTTGGTGTTTGTTTGGATTGTTCTTTGGTAGACTTCCACTTTAAAGGTTACATTGCATTTTTATTCTGCTATAAGTATGCACTTATTTGCAGTTATTATAGGTAAAACGTTGTTAATCGCACTTTTGTTGTGTATAACTTAATTAATTCTACCCTATCTAAAACCTTCTCTTAATTCTTCTTAATTACTACAGTCACACTTAAGTAACAATGCACACTACACACATCACATAGCACTTCACCAGTGTAATGACGACATAATAAATGTCATGTTCATAGACAACGCAATAACAATAAAATTATAAATAGCGACTTGTGTCCTGTCCCCTAGCAGCCAAAATTGCTTAAACTTCTCTGTCTCCAAGACCAATTTATATAGCGGTAACTGGAGGGTAATATTTCGGCTAATTTATTGAATAAGGCGTTTCTTTGCGGAAATGCATCGTCACAATAATGGTTCGAGGGAAACATTCCACCATTCCACCCTCGGTATTCCCCACTTTGGCGATTAACAAATCATATCAAATAGTCGCCAAATCTTGGTATGCGGAAGTTTTACACGGTCCAATTATTTTAAAGGAATGTTTACTTCGAAAGGGTTGGAATGAAATAAATTACTTAAAGAAATTGGGAGTTTGTAAGAGAGCTTTGTTTTTTTGTAAATTCCTGTCTTTTGTACCGTTTTAGAATTGGCCTATAAATTCCTGATTTTCTCATTATTCGTCTTAGCGTTAACGCTACACGTGTTAGATCAATAAATAGCTAAACAAATAAAATTACTTTTAATCATGTCCCTTTTTTTCTATTTTTAAGGGGAGGGGGGAAATCATCCAATGACTTCTCTCGCTTTGGGTGAGGCGAGAGTGAATTTCTGACTAAAACCCCCGATAAAACCGCTAGGTAGTCCGCAGCTCCGGATCATGACCCTCCTGTCCAAAAATAATCACTTTTTTGCATAAATTTGTTCAAGACTTTCTTAATATTATATTTTGAATCCCAAATCCCAATGTTTCAAAGATCTAGAGCTACATTATCAAATTCCTCTATTCTATTTTGGAACCACAAACCTACAAACAGCCGCAATAATCGGTGTATTAGTAAATTATGCATACTAAGCTAAATGCGGGCAGCCGGTTACTTGACAATGCTCTTGGGTTAATACATTATTAACTACAGCTGACGCCTTGACGGTCAGTTTACTGTTACAGCTGTTTATGTATGAGATGGTTCTTTAGTTTTAGTGTTTCTAATGGCCCTGATTTTTTTAGTTGATTAATTAGTTAAGTAGGTGCGAATATTTTTTTTTGTCTAGACATAAAATATGTAATGAAGAAATTACAGTTATAGGCTTTTACCTTACTTTAAATCTAGTTTTTATTTTTCTAATAGGAGGCAAATGAGCACATGGATTACCTAGTGGTAAGCGATCATCGCTACCCATGGACGCCCTCAACATTAGAAGAGGCAAAGGTGGCGATACCAGCTTTTACGAGTAAAAAAACCGTTTTCAGTAATCAAATTATTTTAATATTATCGGGCAAACCGGTCCCATATCTTCATACTCGCCGTACTAGCCGTACGTAAACCCCTTAGTCAAAGAGCCAATCAATCAGTACACCTAACAAAAAATAAATCAATAATCACAACAAAACGTCCCAGATTAATCAGCATCAGTCAGATTTTTTCAATCCTTCCGTCATTCAAGGGAATACAATCTCCCAAACAAGAGTAAAATCCGTGGCGAGACGTCTCGAATTTTCATTACCAATACCGAGGGGAAGGGGGGAAAGAGGGGGATTATAAATGCAAGACCGGCTTTATTGCCGACTTATTACCAAACAGTATGAAATGCGAATGTCTGTCTGTCTTCTTGTCTGTCTGTCCATTGTTCTTGTTCTGCTTAGTAAGCAAGATTTGAAATTAACACTTGGCTTTCCTGATTAAATTTTGAACGTGTATAGTTTTTTTAGGGTTGATTAGAAATATTGTAAATTAAAAGTTTATTTTGTCTTATTTTTTTTTCAGAATACTTTCTGCTTCCTTGGTTCGAGTGCTTGCAACCGTGATTGCTAAATTAATGATTTGTAGTTCGGCCCCAGAGTAATTGCGTAAACCGTTTGTATTATATCACCTAAGTCAGGTCATACCCTGTTTGTATACCAAATTTCATTAAAATCCGTTCAGTAGTTTCAGCGTTATTAACCGACAAACATCCAAACTTTCACATTTATAAAATTTGTGTGATAGTGTAATGAAAATCGGACTCTACTCTGAAAATTTTACGGTAGATTCTCTAGTATCTCGATGCATATTTGCTCTTTAAATGTCTGATAAAATTAATTACTTCACAGTTTTATTTTACTAAGACTGTACTATGTACTAAATAACCATAAGTTATCTTTTCAAGCAAGAAACATGAATTTCCATCGCAAATCCCAGCGTGTTCGCAACTCGCAAATATTTAAGGCATTTGAGAATGTTCAATTATATCGGCATGTGGAGCTAATAGCAGCTGTTGTGAAGAATGCTGCCTTCCAGCAAGATTGGCGTCTTCCATCCTTATAATGCATAACGGAATTTCAAATGAATAAATATATATTTTCTTTTGGAATGACGCTTCCTATTATTTTTTATTTCCTTAAATAAGTCTTTATAAATATACCATGGTGAACAGTAAATTAAGCAACGAAATTAAAAATAAATAGCATTATTTTAACCTTGTCTAATTTTAGCGTCGACTCTTTCTAACAAGCTAGCCTCGGGCAAAACAAGTAAAAGAAATCTCCACTATAGAAAAAGTCCTCTTAAGAAAATATTAACAGCAAATTCAGAGAAGCAACCGGTGTCTTTTCTAAGAATTTTATAAGATGCTCCTTACTGAAAATAACGAGATACATATTATTATAAAAAAGAAAAACCTTACTAAAGGGAGACTGAGAGAATATTTTACTAACTACCAAAGTATTTGAGTGTAGGAAATTTTTAATTAATTAGCCACACTTTGCCGGTAGGGGGAGCCTTTGAGGCGCGCTGACTATTTATTTGCACCTTAAAAAGGCAACTCCATTAGCAGAATGAACGTGGATGAATAGGTCATTCAGGAGATGTCGTCTGTCGCACAGACAGGGAGGCACTGTGTAGGGAACTGAGCTTTCGTTGCGCACTGAATCGGTTTGATGTCTCAGGTTTTTGTGTAGTGTAAAGGAAAATATATCTGTAAGGGTGTCTGTATTATGAATAGTAGTTTCTGGAAATGTTATTAATTTAGCTTATTAATGGATACTATAGAAAGTTGATGTGAGTTATGAAAGATGATTTTCTTGGACATTTATTTATACGAGTCACAACTTGTGGGCTGTTGGGGGTTCGGATCTATGCATTATTAGCCACATATATATTTAGATTAGACAATTAGAATATGTTCATTTTATTTCTTTATTAAAATTATCCTGGTGTATGGTTTATAAAAAATATAAACCAGTATTGATTATCTCGAAACACATTAACTCACATTATTCACCAAAAATTCGACAGCAGCGAAAAAAGAACAATTTTATTTCAGTAAAAAATAAACCATGTATTCTGGCGGACGATCTCATTTTACGTCCATTTTTGACCCAAAAATAATGGCGCCCATCATGATGGGACATCACAGTAGATTGGAGCCGCGATCAGCAATAAATCAATTTGTGTCAGACATTTATTTACTGAGAGCGCCTGACATTTGTTACTCACTGTCCATACAGTGGACTGAAGGTATTGTTAGGTCGGGACATAACACGGACATGACTGCTGTTTTCTTGTTTATTTTTGTCACTTATTTCCAAGTTAGTAGGGTCTATTGTCAAATAACCGCTATACGTATTGGTGTTGTGATTAGACGTATGATTTGCGTATTATGGATTGTTTAGTTGTTTGTTGCAAAACTTATGAAGTTGGTTAGTAGAAACAATATTATAATTGATCTTTTAAACACTCGGTTTATTAAAAATGCCTAATTTTACAGACGGCCAAAAGGTCGCAGTCCAATCAGATGGACGGATCAGATACAAGCATCTTGGACATCAGCTAATAAGGTGCTATCCATTCCACCAAGGATATTAATATATGACGAGCAACTGTCCGAAAGAAAATCAAAGTTCATAATTAATCACTATCTTGGATCATGGGATCATGGAGGATGCAAATGCAAATATTAAACAGTTTTCTACTCAAGATTTGTCAATATAAGAAATGCATATGTTTCTTTCTTACATATTATTTTACATCTAATCATCAATATTTTCAAATAAGACAAAAAAGAAATCACCACAATATCTACGTATAAAACCCCCTGTACCTTAAAGTCGTATCTACCCTAAAACAATGTTAGAATGCAAGTAGGCAGTCCGGATACGGATATGCGATAACGAATGCAATTTTCCAAGTCCGTGAACAGAGTTTAGGCGGGCCCGCACTGATCCTGCCTCTTACTACCTGAATGTCCCGAATGCAAGGTATGTACTTGTTTCAGAGCATCCTGTATAATGGAATTGATTTAGTTAGACGCTACTAAATTGTGGGACAATTGTTTTATTATTGGGGTGATTTGTTGGAGATTATTGGAATTGAGACTGCGATTTGTTTTTGGTATCAACTGTCATGGATCGAGGTTCCTCTTAGATTGATTTAAAAGTGAAGATGTTTTGTATCACTAACTGCTCACACAGAGACATTTAATAACTTAAACTATTCCTAACTAACGATTTTGTTTCGAACACAATCGCTAAGGAATTGATTACGTAACCATTAAATGACTCTAATTACGGCGGTTAGTTAAGTTATTAATTTAATGATAATTTTGTGGCGTATTAATGTATTTTATTGAATATAGATTAATACTGCACTAGATTCAATGTTAAGAAATCCATCACAATTTAACAATGACAAAATCCTCTACTAACTTCAATACAATTTTAAGTTATTACAACCAATAAAATAATATAAAAAAACCTCAACATTCAAACTGCCCATTCATTAATTTTAATAATTCTATAAATCTACGCACACAGCGACCAGCGTGTACCAGTATGTAGGGACATATAGCATTATAACAATACACTTAAAGCCCAAGGGATCACTATTCGGTATGGATAATCCCCTTTTACAGAAAAATGAATAGCCGATACTTTCATGTAAATTAAATGAAGGGATCGTATGTACACATCAAGTTATACAAACCAGCATAAACTGGCCTTTGCATATGCGAAAATATTATAAAAAGCGAGACCATGATAAATTGGTTATGAATAGCTTCATGTGTAACCGTTTGTTCCTAATGTCCTAGACAAGTGAGGGATCGATTATTTCCTTTAGAATTAGTTGTAAGCTCGCCTAATGCCGGCCAACTGCTGATATTGATTGATATAATGCGTTCTCCTAATGGGATAAGTCTTTGTTTTAGGTTCGCGTATGTGCGTTGTGTGACTTAAAGTTTTTATGTAACTTATATTGATATTGATACCTACCCAGAGTTCAGACTGCCTATCGGGTTAGTGAGGCACCAACTCGTAAAGCAAGAGTAAGAATGGGGTGGTGTTTAGTCAGTAAGAGTCTGACAGTCCCTTTCACCTTGCCCAAAGATGATTTTTCCCGTCAAAAAATACGGTAAAATAAATGATAAAATCAGCTACACCAAAACGTATCAAAGATGAACATGGTTTTCAGTTGAGCTCAATTCTAAAATTGCTCAAAGTAAAACGCAATAAAAAAATGGCATTAGTTACGGTAACATCACATTAAATCAAATGCAAAAAGCAAATTAAACTTTGCATTCATTTTTCTTGCATTCAATCTGGAACAATCACAACAAAAAAAGAACAAACAAAATCAATAACCCCAATAAAAGACACGATTAACCAATAACAAACACGAGCGCCTTACATAAATATCGTCTACCTATCGCCAAGCAGAGCCTACAATTCCCGCACGCATCACCCTAAGCTCGAAAATCGATGGCGACGGTGCCCTGAAGAAACTTTCTAACGACATAACCGCGTGCAATTGATATGCCCCATGAGTAGAGCCCATTGTAAAGAAAGGAAAATCCCGATCCGAAAATCTTTCAAGAGTTAGTTGCATCAGTATTCTGTACTCGTTCTACGCCCGGTGTCGGTTGCGTCCCCCTCAACCCTTAGATGCGGTAAACTCCTTCAGTAATTTGACTTTGTTGTTATAACTCAGTTTTAGTTGTTTGTCGTCGTTGGCAGATTTATTGCCTCAGTGAAATCTGCTAAACAGTGACAAGTATTACTTGGTGTAGCTGTTGCCAGATGTTTGTAATTGTTGTGTTGTTAAAGCTGTGTTCTTGAATCTTATTGTTCGTGTAATGTGAAGTGGTTTTTACTTAGTTCGGAATTCAAATTTGCCAAAAATTTCGTTCAAAAGTCAAGATTGCTGTGAAATAATCTTACACGGTACGTGTTTCAATGTTATTTATTTATATTTTATTCTCGTCATAAAGAAAAATGAAGATTCTTAAAAAAATCTAATATTCAGGAGTAAGCAGCAATAAAAAGTTTAAATCGATAAAAGCACACTCAAGGGATTATTCAGCCAACGTTGCCTATTCATTAAAATCCCTATACGCGTGTACATAAACTATTTAGATAAACCACAGCCATTCAATTTTATCACCCAAAATAGACACATGCCTTCATAATCAAATTGATTATATACCGCTAACAACGTTACACACACCTTTGTGTAAGAATTTCTATCAACCCAAATTCTGCTTTTGATCATATCTTAAATACCCCAAATATTAACTCAATTACGTCGAAAACAAGGTTCTGGCATGTAAACCGGTATTCGTTGCGGTTCTATTAAATCACAGTATTGTCGTGGGCAATCCTATTCAGTTTGAATAGCATACACCGCGTTGGCTTCATCAAATTGCATTGAATGGACGTTAGAGCACTCATCGAGCATGGCTCCCGTTCTGAGGGTAAAAATTTGAATGGAATATACGTACAGAGTGGCATGAAAGGCCGTGGTGACGCCCACCTACGCTCATCGTGCTTACTTCCGACCACTCGGACGTATTTCACAATAGATCGGCACGGACTCGATCTGATATTGAAATTGGAACTGAACTAACGTCGATTTTCTTTTATGCGACCCATGGTTTGGTACGGAATCCAATCAGTGGATATGTAATAGAAAAAAGAATTTAACTAAGGGTAGGCCGGGCTTGTATTATTAGTTTCGGGATTTTGATGTATCAGAAAAAATATTCTAATTCGCCCAGATGTTATGTTATTTTTTTCTAATCAGACATGTTTGCTTTTATTGGTTATTTCAATCATATTACTTGAACTTGAGGATAAAAATTAATTAGTTTAATAACATCATATTCTATATTCCCACCTTCCTAAGCTCACCAACAACCAATCAAAAACATGTCAAAATATCAACACGTTTTTGACACTTGGAAATTGCTTGAAATCTCATAAACAAACGGTTTAGAATGATGCTCAACGCATTCAAAGTCACGAAGGGTTCCCCGATCAAGTCCCTATCATTAATGATGCCATCCCTCATGGTAAGCAGTAATGTAGGTTACTGTGCAAACAGACTGGGGTGGTTGCCCTTTCGGAGGGCTTAAGACGGCTTGGACGGATAAAGTTTATTGTCTATTTTAATTATAGGCTCACGGAGTTTGTCTTGGTTTATAGTTTAGTGACGAGTAGTGGCTGTAGAATGGCATGGGTATTTAGCGAACAATTTGCCTTTTGCTATTTGATGGTATTAGAGTTCGTAAAGTTTCAAGTGATTTTTACGAAGTTTTGTAAATAATACTAAATAAATAAGAGGGAAATTTTAACTTCTTTGCGTGGGTTGTCTACAAAATGCTCAGAATGTCTATAAGTAAAATAACAAAGTGTTGAAACATGTATCGCTTTAAATCCAACCCTACGTTTATACACGTTCCTTGTACGACACAACCACACTTAAACTGGGTCGAATAAAAACGTGGGAGAATCATAATATTATTACGTATGCAAGATAAATATTTATCCAAAGTAATATATTACAGAAAACAAGGAAAACGAAGGGTTAGTTTACTCATACGATCCCCGAATGCGATATCTTGTGTTGCGGCAAAATTTATAGCCGCAGAAAATAAAAAGGCTACTTAATTGAGCATAAAATATTTAAGATAATGTTGACAATGGGATAATCCGACCCTTTCTTGCAGTAGCCATAAATTAAGTGCACTCATGTTCTGTACTTCTGAACGAATGCAGAAACCATTAGACGCCCCACGCAATAGATGCGTGCACAAATCAGTTACCCTAGCCGCGTGCATTTTTCTGCATATGTGACCCCATTCATCGAAATCCCAACCTTAAAACTTAACCTCTAAAGTTGATTATCAAATGATATTCCGAAAGAGATCAGTTATAGTTGAAATTGCGATTCTAACTTCTATAAGTAAGGTTTAAAATCGAGTGTTATTGGGAAATTATAGATAGCATAGTGACCTACATCTCTAGAGAGAGTAGCATTAGTAGTGTCTATTGGGAATAATATTTATTGGGTGCATAATGCACATGACAGTTTTATGTTTTCGGCATTACGTTGATACAGGACTATTGTTGTAAGATTTCTTTTTATTTGCAGGGCTTTCGTTTGCAGATTGCTATCGTTAATCATTTCATTTCATATCTTGTTTGATTAAGAACTTATTGATTAAAGTTGTGTAGTGTTTTTGTTGTTTAAGTTCTTTTATGATTTTGGAACATTTTACTAAACGGCGCAAAGAAGAAAATTATTTCTCATACAAGCATTATCACCCAGATGTAAATTTTATGATACCTGCTTTATTGTATGTACACAAGTTTAAATTTAGAGGAAGACATTTTCTTCTAGAACAATAGAACCTTCTGCAAAACGTCTGTTATATTATATTGTAAAAGATTGAAATCAACTTGAATTCCGAATTAATCTAAGACCCTTACCAGCGAATCAGGTGCTCTAACAATAAAACAATGGATTCCTTGACATTACTTCTTGACGCTGTCATTTCGAAGCAAGAAATTATTGTTTAATTCTTGTCTTCAAATCCTAAGGGATGACGCAGCTGGTTCCCAATTGTCTTCCAAATTGCTGTTTGGATTTCACTACAATGTTATTTGCACATGCAAATCAGCATTTTGTTTTCATCTTGGGACGGTATGACGTTAGAAAGGGATAGAAGATTTACACAAACGTTTGACACAGATTTGCATAAACTATTAAGAATTAGCAGCTGAGCTTAATATATTCCTGGGTGAAGGAGACAAACAATTTTAGCCCAATTTGAGAGTGAGTGTGGTTGAAAATAGACTCTGTTGGGTTTAACGCAATATTTTACTGAACTAATTAAGTGCGTTTATCACGAATTTTCAAAGGGAATAGTTGAAGTGACGAATATACCTAATTTGGGTGAAGAAAACCAGAGAGTGGATTTGGAATTGGATATGTTGATCATGGAATTTGATGACAAGTATAAAATAGTATTTTATGGATATTTGGATGAAAGTGATAATTTCTTTACAGAGGAGAGAATAATTATAGCAACTGAAACCTGATGAAGAAAAATTAAGCGTTACCTCACGTTTTCATTGATGAAGCGACGCATAGTGCGTATTTGGGAACCATTTTATACACAGTAGAATCAATGTTTATTTAATTTCTATATGTTCTCTTTAATGAACTAATTCGGGGTACGAAATTTCATCACTATTGATATCTTCGAATACGAAACTCCCTCTCATTTAAGCCGTGGCATATACTTTTAGAACACCTTATATAACTATTATGTGTGCGTATGTATATTGTATAGTAGTAAACAACATAAACTATTGCAATATTATACTCATTACAGAGATAATCGGCAAGGCAGTTAGGAGAGATTAAACGTTTGATAGGATTATACTGACTATTTAGATATCATGCTAATTGGGATAATTCCCCGTCTATTTGACCACACGATTAACGTGTGTGGTTAATTTAGGAGATATTGATAACCGTAAACAAACATGACTATACTTGTGTAATTGTCATCTTAATATTGTCTGAACTATAAGCATACTGCGTACTGATACTGTGTTTGCAATGGCATCAGACCACCATAGAAAGGGCCCAGTAGGGCTGATGCTACCGGAGCTGCGGACTACCTAGCGGGTTTACCGGGGTTCCGGCTCAAAAAGAAAGAGTTAGAACGGGATGGTTTTTAGTCAGTAAAAGTCTGACACCTTGTCGCCTCGCCCAAGATGGGAGAAGTCATTGGATGAGTGTCCCACCTTAAAAAAAAAACTAATTAAATGATGAGGATGTCAACAGCCCAAAATAGCTTACAGCAAGTTCGTCTAGTGCAGTGTCTTTCTCTATTAATCATATCGCTGGGCAAGTAAGTTGAAAACTCCTAATAATTAAAACCGTCAAAAAAATATTTTTAGTAACATTTACCAAAAATTATGCATAGCATGAGTAGACGCGTCGCGAGCCTACTAGTTAGACCTTACGTCCGGAGTGCTCTTGATGAAGAATCCCTCTGTGACTCGAAACTAGTAGACTTTCCCCATGAGTAAACGTAAACGTAACGTACGTATAATTGAGTAAACCGTGATTTTTAGGTAATTTAGTTACCATAGTTATTACGAAGACTAATATCGTAACAAAATCATGTGATTGTTGAATTAAATTTAAGCACCTATACCTACTCTCTCATCGAAAACTTTTAAACCAAAAACTTTCACTCCAACTATTGCTCCATGGTGTAATGTATATTTTTGAAAACAATAACAAGGGGTAGTTGTTGCGAATATACGTAAAAAATCAATAGAATATTGCGTCCCCTAATGCAATGATGGATAGCACGCCACTTATCTAGACGCGACATCACTGTCCGACTGTAAGCATTCGCTCCACCTAGCGATGTTCTGCGAGTGACGCTATGTTATGCGATACATTTCTAAATAGATATTTTGAGGCACATAAGTACAATCATCATATTTTCTTTAAATATCATCTGATTTAAAAATATAGGATTGTTAGTCTATTCAATCATCTTCAAATGTATGTAAGAAGACGATTGAGACCTCCGGTATGAGTTGGGAGTTGTTGTATAATTTTAACTATTACAATAACACCTGTCATTCCATAGAAAAAAACTTATACAAATTTGTAACACCCACTACATTCGCCAAATCATGAGTACTGTATAAGAAAGGACACATTTTGGCATATCAAGCATACCTCAATATCTACACCAGAATCTCGATATATAAGAAAATTTTACTCATAATTTAATCGATGATGGAATATTTCCCATTTATTACAAAGTTTTTCTTTTCGTTCGTATTCTAAAATAGCTTCGCATAGCGTAACTGTCCAGGTAGGGTAAATGGCTAAATAGTCGTCCTTTTGTTGTGGCCAGCTCATGTTTGGGTTCTGTTAATCAATCAGGTAAAGGGGTACATTTTGTCGTCTATCAAAGACGATAAAATAAAAGGAGTGCATCGTGCCGTATGGTGCAAGGGGGTAGTAACGAGGGGATTTATACGGGGTGCATGTAATGATATCAGCTGGTCCAGAATTTTAGTTGGTAATTTAATTAGACTGGCAATCGATCACTCAAGAAACAGATTGTAGTTTTTGTTGTTTACACGGCTTTGTATATTAGTCTTGCACTAGATTTTCGAATTTGGATTATAGCTTTAGCAATTACTTATAAAAAACAACACACAGCTGTTTTAAAAAATTAACAACTTACATCTACCTCATAACTGTTATGAGGTAGATGTAAGTTGTTACATATCTGTACCGTTAGTACGAGTGAGCTGATTGGTTAGTTTATTCGAACCGGCCAATAGGAGCGCCGAAATCTCTCTCGCTTAAATTACTTTAAACGTAAAGCAAACTTACACCAAGAATACTGAACATTGTTTCAAGGAATTTACCGACCACAGTTCTCATAATACTTTTTCGTACCAATATCTGACTTAGAAAGCCTGCACTTCACACAAATAAATAATTATGTGGTTCACCAACAACAACCAACGTGTTCCTAACTCCATTCGACATTTAAATTACAACCGAAATCACGAACGAAACATTTAAACGTAAAACCAAATTAAAAACAATTGCAACTCGGTAAAATCCATCTGGCAGACACCGCACTGAGCTAAAACGAATTAAACACAACTCGTTATACGAAATGAGGAGTTTCGGTCCCATTCAAAGTTTTGTACAATGAATAATTACAGTTGAATACAGATATGGTTGGTATGTTACGAGTATGTCGCATTTACATGTCTAGACATACCTAGTAAAAGTAATTACAAAGTTTTATAATACCTTATATAAATAGGTACTTAATACAAAACAATACGAAATCACTGTGGAATAAAGTAAAGTCTTGAGTGATTCCCCCAAAGTTATACAACGTAATACTCACTTTTCATTGGTAAAAGTATAAGTCCCATGTATAAAGGCAGACTCTTTTTTTTATTAAGTGGGAAAAATCATCCAATGACTTTTCTCGCCTTGGGCGAGGTTAGAGGGATTCTCAAACTCTAACTGACTAAAAACCACCCTGTTCCTACTCCTGTTTTTCGAGCCGGAGCTTCGGTAAACCCGCTTGGTAGTCTGCAGCTCCGGATCAGGCATCAGCCCTACTGGGCCCCATATGTTAAAATACAAAAATAGAACCTCTATTGTAAAATGATGGAATATCCAATAATATCACGGATTTCGGTTCTGTGCTTAATCGTTATAATCGGCGAAAATTTTGTATTATGTAAATCTTACTTAGTTACCATCTCTTACTACTCTACTTACCATAGCAAAATACTTTCTTGTCTTTTCGTGTCTAGGTACAATAGACTTCTACTGTATCACTACCTATTTACTGAGTTGCGTAACAGCGTACAGTATTGTTCCATTTATTGGTACATTTCACGCAATATTTCGCGTACGCTTGTAGTTGGATGAGGAATGTCTTTTGTGGTATCGATGGCATCTGTTTTGCGTTCAATGTTCTTTATACAATGGATATAGAAATATGTTTGATAATAGTATTTAGCTCGTTTGATTTTGTATTCGTATGGTATTGTTTTATATTGTGTTCTTTTATTAATATTTTTACTTTTTGCCCCGCACTAGTTATTTCTTGTGTCGTGGGCATTAACAAACATACACATGACACCCAGACCCGAAAAAAATATTTGTGGATTATACAAAGAGTTGTCCCGTGTGGAAATCGAACCCACTGCTGCACGTTGCACCAGCCACCTCACCTCACCTCAATTGTGCAGTCAACTTATTGCTAATCATTAAGTTATTGTTAAGCAATTTTCTGTAACATTACTATATTATAACTTAGTTTTGTTAACATAAACCATCACACTGACGAAATATTATCAACCATCTTATATTTACTTACAAGCTAATAACACAAATTTAAATGAACCCAAAATATTCATAGGACATGACTTAACAAAAAACAAACTATTAGCTACACCACCAAAAAAATCAAGCAACATTTTTCACTACCTAAAACAAAATTTACTTACCACTTAAGTATTTCGATCAGATAGCAAGTTAAATTTCAGTGCACCATTCCGTCCTCATATTTCGACGCAGCCGTCGGAAAACTTTAATACGATCAAGTTTGTCAGTAATAGAAGCTTGTTGTCCGAACATTTTCGGTTTAATCCGGAGTTCGGACAAAATTTGACCATTATTGTGATGTACTTAGTACCCCTTAGTGGTAAATTGTGGCAATTTCTGCGTTATTTTGTCTGGAGTTCGATGATAGTGGGGTAATTTTAGTTCTTTGTCACAACAAAGAACTAAAATTATTTTAAATGGCCCACTATCAAACCATACTGTGGTATGGTTTATTTTGGTTCCTCTATTTTGTTGTTTTGGTTAGACTAGGTACCAGAAATTGAATTTTAAATGGCATTGATTCACTAATAATCATTATTCTTCTAAGCCAGTTTCTGCTACGGCGACCGTTTCTTGACTACGAACGTTTTATATTCTTCTACAGAGTGGACACGTGATAGCACAATGCATTAATGGAGTAAAGCTCTACTAGTTTCGAGTCATAGAGGGACTCTTCATCATGAGCAGCGTGCGTAGACGCGGCGACGTTGTGTGCAGCCTACTGTCACCGCGTCTTAATTTACATGAGTAAACCATGATTTTTAATTAATTTTGTGTCTCACGATAGCTATTAGAAAAATATACATAGCATGTGTTGTCACCTAGCTGCAGTGTTAGATTCCTGTGTGTCATGACGTACTGTGAAGTTTTCTCAATTTCATTGACTTTTATAATGTACTTTTATATTCACAGCTATATCTCAAGTTGAAGAAGATAAACTCCTAAACAAACATATTGTTTACTTTACAAACTGAAGGAGAATCTGCTATTAAAAATTATTTGTTCCTCTCGTTCAAAATAAAGCAACGAACGGGGGAAGTGTCTGAAAAACTGTGCTCACAAAGCACGAGAATATAATACAATGCAAAATTCAAAACAATAGAACTCAGACAATGTAAAGGAGGAATCATTTTAGAGTAACCAGATTCAGTGCAGAGAATAAAGGCTCTTAAAACGGTAAATTTAATTCTACAATGAACGAAATTTGCTTGAATAATGCTGTTTAATTAGTTATCTTTGTAATGGTATTATTTTTATTTGGTGTTGGTAGGCTTTGTTGTTAATTTCGAGTTTAATATTGTTGTCGTACCAGAAGGTATGTCTCTTACCCAATATATTCAACTGTGAAAATTATCCTAATTGGAAATAACAAATCGATCAGCTTTATTAAATAAGCTACATTTTTAAACTACACACACACATTTATCACCAATCTAATCAAAGGAAAAGCTTTTACCATTAAAACCAGTTCAAACATAGCACATAACCACACGCGAACGCCAATGCCATTCAACACCATATTTAATACCAAATAACACATAGATTCCATAGATAATCCCCAATTCCACCCTCCAATATTAACCCGTCCGAGCTAACGACTTCACTATCGCTCATGGGCACACACATGCGTTTGACAGAACTGTTATTACGTCATTAATAAAATTACAAAAGTACGGGCCCATGTGCCGAGTATCGCTATTAAAGTTTAGAGTCCGTTTTGCCCCATCGCTGTCGTCGGAAGGGTTGGCATTCTGTGACGTAATTAAATTTGGACGATTGTCGCAGTGTTTGTAAGGACGTTAGTTTGACAGTGACCCCAAGTGAGAATTAAGTGAATTAAGTTGAGACACGTTTGTCTTGCTTTCGTTACGATGCAGGCGTGAGTTGCGATAATTTGGTGCGGATTGGCTTAATTTTAGAATGAGTTGGCTGTTTTTGAGTTTCTATTATTTGTTTGATGAGAACACAGACTGTGACTGATCATATTAAGACATATTATCTCCAATAAAAAGTTTTTGAAACATAGAACAATATTCAAATAGACATCAATGAATATCACCGTATTAGTATTGTTGATCTAGATAGGGGAAAAGCCTGTTGTGAAACGTCATCATCTAGGTCAGTCAGATAGACAGTCGTCAACTCAAACTTCACTATTCTACCAACAAAGAAGTCACAAATCAGATGTCACTGAAAAACACTAAAACCGACACCAATGAATTATCAAGATAAAATCACAATCTCATGCTTCCAATTCCCTTAATCATAAAACCTTAACCCCCTTGTTCTTCAACTTAGACCATAAAAGAACACCTGATTTAACTGCAAACGCCATTAAAAATGGCAACATTTAAAGGACCCGATAAGCACACGTCTAGGGGTGCGATATTAAAAGGCTTAGGAGTGTTGCTCTGAAAAGCCGCTGAACATTTCTGAAGCTGGCCCACTTAAGCGCAGTATTAAGGGCACTTTCGGCTTAAGGGCCACCGTATATTATGACTGCTTCCCTATATGTGCCACGGATTTTATGGAAACTGTAACTTTTTTCACTTAAGACTCTTGATGAATGGTCGTGTGATGAAAGGAAGGGGATCAAAAAGGATTTTATTTATTTTTAAACTAGTCCCATTATTAAACTAAAGTTGAAGATTTTGTAAGATATTTAGAAATAGACTTGTCTAGTACATTGTACTGTGGCATTGAGCGTCATGCAGGTACACCTCTGCCTACTCCTTCGAGCATAAAAGGCGCGATGTTGCGCTTGTTTAGTATTTAAGGAAGATGCTTGTGTAATCCTAGTTGTGTTCCTATCTGAAAAAAATATACTTGGATATCGAAGTATAATTTATTAGACCAAATTCCTAGACAACGGTTTACGTAAGTACCTCTATTACATTAATGCGCTGAGCACTACAGCCCTGCCTTTAAAACAAACAAATGCTAGAACATAGGTCATTAAGCTAGGCATTTACTAATTAAGGTTTTGTCTCAAACCAGTCAAGTAAGTAAACTAAACATAAACAATAGGTTTTAAAACGCTTCGGTGGCGTCTTGCATATGTGCCTATTAAATAATGAAAAACAAAATCATTAGTAATGTTTTATTGTTGAAAAGTGAACCGTATACTTTGCTTTATTAAGTTGAAATTTGAGGAAAAAAATGAACTTGTTCGTTTAATTATAATGATTGTTAACTTAGAATTTCTGTGTCAAACTCCTAATGAAAGAAAATTCCACCACACGCATGTTAACATAATCTTTGACTGCGTTTAAGGTTTAATGCGTAATTAATTTTTATATTTTTTATAGATTGCACATCATATTGTATTTTTTTAACGTTGCCTCATTCTAAGGTTTTCTCCTGCATTGTGGCTGCGTTTATAAACATACAAGTTCACATACACAGGACAACGAGTTACTCCGTGCGTGAATCGAAAACGCTACACCATGCGTGCATCCGTGCAGTCAAGTGATTATGACGTTACTCCTAATATAATAATCAAATTTACTTACAAAATTATTATGTGTACCAAACTACTTCTCGTACACATAACCATACACAAAACACATACGTAACTATGAAACCAGTATATTTACACAACCACGATAAAATCAACAAGTTCACCAAATTGAAAATCTCCACACTTGAACCGCTAATTGATTGACAACATTTCATCAGATCACATTTACAACAGTCCACTTATTCCCAAATTGGGCGGCGGCTGCCCAGTGCCCAGCTTTCCATTACCTTAATTGGCGGGAACACGCCTTTCTGACAAAATCATATATCAGCCAAAAGGACAAAGTCCGATGGCACTTAATTTAGCCATTAACCCCTAATTTGATTACATACGTCATTGGTTTTGACGTGAGTGGATGATTTGAGGTCTGCTGACTAATTGAGTTGATTTTTTTTTCATTGCTAAGTTTTCGCTGAAGTACGCGTATTGAGTCTGTAGTGTGAGCGTTTCGTGATGCTTTTCATGCAATGAACTGGCTTGCCATTCATATTCTACATTTCTATCACGTAAATAAGCATGTAGAAATATTACACCATTTCAATCTCTAACTAAAATTTCAGCTCCAAAGTATAAATTCTGCCTTCTTAAAAATCTTACCGTATCGCACAAAACACCTACGAACCATTTCATCTAACTCCGTTTAGATTCCACAGAATATAGAGCAGGAGGACAATGGAAGTCTACGCACTACCCTACAATCACATATTCCCGAGAACTCCCGACCTAAGGCATCATCAGTTAACTTTTAAAGCTCATTAAAATAGATGGTTCATTCGTTTCGTGTAAATTTTCAGGCTGGCGGAAAATTAAAATGGGACCCGAGGCGTAGCGCACACCGGTGGCGTACCTATTGTACTGTTCATATGAAAGTAGAACGAAAGAGAAAAACTTCGCGTGTTTCCATACGTTTACTTTACTATAAAAAGTTTATCGGATCGAGTTGGATTTCGTTCCGTTGTTCGAATGTTTGTGAACTGCAACTTGCAGTTCGTTCTGTGTATATTTTTTGATACAATTTTGTGTTATTTTAAAGTTTATATATTAGTTATTATATTATTCATTGAACATATTTTTGGTACAGTAGTAAAAATATATGTTTTATTCAATCGAAAATGCTAACCTAATCAAACGTTTTACGTTTGTTCAATCAAGTTACGTTTGCAAATCTTATTATAAATTTTCCTAGCAATTCAATTTCAAAAGTCAAATACTGACGTATTAAAACCATTTTCTTCATTAAATTCTTTCGTAGAAACATCGTTAATTATACACAATTTCTTGATAACATTCCCATTCGAAGGTAAATGGAATCCGATAGACGTGAAGATATCTGGTGCTGCCAACAAGCCCGCTACCGAGAAGCCACGGTAGATATCTTGCAACTGAGAGCACATAATTGATGGCTCCTTCTGTTCAGTGACGTGAAATACAAACAATGGATTAGATGCATATTTCCCAATAATATAGTAAGGAGATTGAATTTCATAATAATATTATCTTGTGTTTGTTTGCGATGACTTGACGTAAGCTTCTGAAGTTGTACGTAGTAAAATATGATGTGGTCAGTCGCCAAAATGAATTTATTTATTATTTTCATATATATTTATAATATATTATTTTCATTTCACGGTCCGTAAATGTAGTATACATTTGTAGTATTCAAATCGTTAAACTGAAATTCTTGGTATGAATTAGACTATCATATCAAAAGTCGACTAGTGGCTACTGTCGTAATCTTCAAGCTAAGTAACTTAAGTTACAGCTTTTCTCACGAACTGCAAACTCATTCAATGTTAAAATTAGAATTGAATACAAAAATTACTAGCACAAGAGTATTTAATTACAAATAAATTGCAAAGTCAAAATTTTCATATCATTTTCACCTGTGTAACTCGATGACAAAAATACGAGCACCATACAAATAATGTGCACAAAATCAACAGTACAATGTCAACAATATTCCATTGGCAACACACTCCCATTACAGCAAATGTAAATTGAGACTGACGTTAATTAAAAATACCAATGAAAACAGTTTATTCGATACAAATCCGCACATCACTACAATGTCGGCCCCCACACTACAAGACAAAGCGAAATCCAATCGGCATGTGTATTAACTGTATGTAAGCTATCTGAGTGCTGCAGACTGGCCCATTGGCCGCAAACCTGCTAAATACCAGCCAATAATATACTTACGAAGAGTGTACGACAGAGATTTGCAGCCATAAATTGAATGAAGCCACCGACAATGCGTGCTCATGTTTGGCCCGATTTAAATTCTCATTCATACGTAATGCTTTTGTTGGTGTCTACCATTGAATTTAATTAATGGGAGTTAGATAAGGACGGCAATGATGGCTTTTGACCGCGGTTTGCTGGCACAGAAGTGATATTTTTAATCGTGTTTGAGTGTCATGTGGAAAGAGCGATACGTGAGAGGTTTTCCAAAAAAGACAAATGTTTGTTTTGAGTTTAATTAATGAGGTTGGTTTTGACACCTCGTTTTGTTTTGTTGATTATCTCACTGTTGCGTTTTATTGTTTATATCCACATCTGAGTTAGAGTTAGTATACGTTGATGAGTATAGAAGATTTTTAATTTACACACACACACAACGTCACGCCTTTTATCCCCGAAGAGGTGCACATTACGGCACGTAATGCCGCTATACAATGTACACCCACCACCATTTTTGTTATAAGTCCCATGTAATAGGGGGTGAGCCTATTGCCATATACTGGACACAATTCCAGACTCCGTGCTACTACTGAGAAATTTTCGAAAATCCGAAAAAAACCCAGTAATACTTTGCCCGATCCGGGAATCGAACCCGAGACCCCTTGTCCGGCAGTCGCACTTGCGACCACTCGACCAACGAGGCAGATTTTTAATTTGTTCCTACTTAAAACATACTTACTTACATATACTCATTTCATATTCAGCCTGTAGTAGTCACATCACGAATAAATCAACTCGCAAGTTAAAAATCAATCCGTTCGAACACACACAACTCAACGAAATTCTCGTTTTATCTGCGAATGACAGTTGACCACAACCAAACAGTTTGGACGAAAAGCTGCGTTAACCACGGCCAGTCTAAAATTGCACAGATTTGCACCCCTATAGCTGTCAAAGCATTTTCAATCTTATGAATCGATACGCATCTGTCATCAATTGTATTGTATTTCCTTATTATTGTAACCACATAGTATGTGAACACAATAGAAGTCGATAAGGTCCTTAATACAATGTGTAATGGAATATACACAAGCCCATGATATTGTATCATTGATAAAGATTTATGGACTCTACTGCAAAGACGTTACAGTAGATATTCAGCTATTTACAGTAAAGCATCATAATTCCTTTTGTAGTCAAATTTAATTCATAGTAATTCGGTGTAACAGACTCTACTGTGTTGTCTGAGTTTCTACAAAAATATTGAAAAACTTTTGTTGCTATAATTATCACCATCGTTTAGCCTATCCTCTGAAAAAGATCCGCAGCTGCGGATTACACAGCGGCTCAAAAAGCAGGAGTAGGAACGGGGTGGTTTTTAGTCAGCAAGAGTCTGACACTCTCAGAATTCCTTGGCGATGGTTTTCAATCATTAAATGTCTCTGAGTATGGTAGTAAGACTGTGTATCAAATATTAAACCGCTTTCAGACAACAGGAAGGGGTATAATTCTATTTACTAGATGTAACCGAAAGAAGGTATAATAATTACGTAAAATTGCTATAAAATAATAATATAATAAATAATTTATTGGTCCGCAAGGCAGCTTGTGGCGAGCTGTTGGGCAGTGGCGACCCCACGGACCTGACTCCCGGGAAAGGCCCTACTTCTTAACTCCGGTTAGTACTCGTGACTATCCGGAGTGGCCTCTCCTACCTCACTCTTGCCTTAATCGGCTGGTTTGAGTGGAGATTCGCAAGAGTGGAGTTGCCTTCAGCTCCACTTGGGGGAAGGACGTATCCCAGTAAGATGCTGGTAGGGGTCTTGACCGTACTTCCGGGATTGCTCTGATAGCCGTGGGATGCCCCCTTCCTCAAGCAGCTCAACGGATGTTGCTTCCCTTGTCGCTACATGCTAGCGGCCGTTTCCGGGGGCCCACTATTGAGTTTGCGAGTCATCCCCTGCCTGTTTATCCGTATTTTTCAATATTGGTCAGGGGCAGGGGCCATAGTCCCCATAGTTAACCGGTTAACTATTCCACAGCCACCCACACCCATATCCCTATCATTTCCTTTTACCATATCTCACAATAGTCCTGCATCAACCGGGGATTGTCCTTTGGTGTACTTCCATAGTGCATACAGGGATAATCGCCGGCTGATGTCCCCTTACATTTAGATTAAAATTGTTCAACGGGCCTCTGCGAGTTGGCTTCGGCCCCTCGTACGCCTTCCAAAGGTCCGGGACCCTGTGGTCCCGTGATTATGTAAAGAACATAAATAATTTATTGTATCGTAATAATGATAATAAAACACATTTTTTTTCAATTAGTATTTAAATTATTTTATTAAAAAATAGGTATCCAAAGACTAATACAAAAATTAAAATCCATTGAGTTTATGTTATTTATTGTGTTTCCGTCTATTTCAATGAAATGTTCTTAGCATGACGTATCGCACATAAAAATAGGCCTCTTGGCAGTTTACATTGCTTTTACATTATTTAAATACATTTTTTATAAAAGACACCTTGCTATTTTAATGAAAATGATTGATGTTGCTTTATAAAATCGTTCTACACATCATCAATTGTATGCATTCGTTTGAAAATAATACAGGATCACCTTTTTTTATCTTAGGAGGTAAAAAGGTACTTTAAGTACATACACTTTTCACGTTTGCGATATATGACGAGACAGAATTTAATAAATACAAAAAAAAACTTCAAGATATTGACATTAATTCACAAATTAAAAATGTCTATAAAATCCTATAATGATGTGTAGACAGACCTTAATAACATAAAATAAATGTCGAAGTTAAATCAAACAATTTACAATGTGACATTTTCTTATACAACTTTTTCAATTTTAAAACAATGAACGATCAGATTATTTCGTATCATATTATTATTATTTATATTAATAAATAATCTTTTTAGTATTATTACGTGAAATGCCTATTGCTTTGATTATTATTATTATCCAACAGAGTGCGATAATAGGAACTACGAAGAATTTATCTGCAGTCTAATCTCTATCTTTTATTATAATGAACCTGTAACTTTGCAAAGCAAGGTATCTAAATAAGGGTAAAAAGAACACAAGAGTATTTGTGGTGACAAGTAAATCGACAAATCACACAATTTTATATCACACATCACATTTTTTATTTCAAAATAAAAAGATACCGGCTGTTGTCTGTAATGGTTAAAAGTACTGCTACGGATGATTCGTTTCGATACCCGGATTGAAAATCTACTAGTGGGAACCCCACTAGACCATGGGACCAATGAATAAACATACAGATGTTAGAAAATATGAGATGGTCATGACAACTTTTATTGATTTTGTCCCATTCCCCCAAGTCCTAAAGTCCCATTTTATAAGGAGAAATTGTTTGCTAATTTTCACGTTTAGAAAATCCAAATAAAATTTCACAAATTCTGCTACTAATAACATTAGTTTAAACGACAACACGTAAAGTATCTTGATGAACATACTTTAAAGAATCCAGTGAGCGTTCTTCATTTAGATTAATGTGCTCATCGGATGAGCTTGTCACCACAACACGCGATCTTGTGATCTCAGCCCAAAATACTCTGTTTAACAGTCCAAAGAGGAAAAATAACAAAATTTGAAGTAAGTTTACAAAAGGCGAGCTCCATCTTACATTTATTTACAAATGAAGGACGAATACACATTTTAATTATTATTTTTTTTTTTTTCAGATATGGAAGCATCCTAATTAATAACATTTTTAACTATTACATGACTAATACATTTGATATGCAATACAAGTCGTGCTATTTAATATTATAACAAGTGGCTATATAAACTCATATCACATGATCTTACGTAGATTATAATTTTTAGTTTTGTAAAAGCTTCATTTGAATTTTATCTCACAACTCCAATGTTACTTTATTATTATTTATTTAGCTATCGATCTCTACATATGGCACGTGAAATAAACTAAATAATAATACTAATTTTAATACAGTTAATAGAACTAATAATAGGGTCTTATGAATAAATTAATTCATTTCTAAAATGCAATGTCAAAACAAAATACTATTAAAACAATCCAAGTCTATTATTTTATTATTATTAGTACTATTTACAATGCTATGAATGATTTAATAAGGTTATGTTATTTCAAATTATTGCCAAGCGTTAATTTTGTTGTTTCTATTCATATTTTGTTACACTTACGCTAATGATATAGGATTACAAATTCGTTTATTGATATTCAGACGGACATATCAATTGAATTTCCAATTCCAATAATAACATTGTAAACATTTATCAGAATCGATATTAAACTTCACAAAGTTTAGTTATTCCAAGAACATTATTCGTTAAACTAGTTATAGTTATTTACACTATTTACAAATAATAAATCTATAGTTACAAGGACTAGGAATACTTCAAAATATATTATTAGAAATTTCAAATTAATCAGTTTGTGGATAAATATAGATACGCTGTCATCACTAGGCCAGTCACTTTTTAAATCACAATTTTAGGCCTTAACATTACACTGAAAGTTAAAACAAAAATCAATCACTGTCAATATCATTTTCAAAGTAAAATAATCACGATTCTTTACACGAATGTTCAGTAAGTGCACAACACGAGGAAGAACTGCGATGTCAGTGACGTCACTACACTACTAGGAAAGCATCGGTCTATACGTCCGTTTGGCACAGGTCGCCGAAAACCGGCAAGGCGTGATACTACCGGGTTACAGAGTCAACCCGGGGGTGAGGCGCGGGTGGGGGGTGCGTCGGGGCGAGGGTCGTCTTGGCACTGCCAGGCAGCCCCTGTCCCTGCCTGAATGACGTCAGCCGGGCCAGCGTCCGCGTCGCATCGTTGTCAAAGTTAGGCCTCTCGTACTGATGCTGTGGTCTCTGCCTCTGAGGCTGCATCGCTTGCAACTCATCATAACCACCATCTTCCGGATAGTTCTCCTCATCCGTCTCATCTTCACCGAAAGCTCTGTACGTCGACTCGGATTCCGAATTCTTCCTAGAACTAATCCCGTAGGTACGACCTATTAGCGATTGGGTTGCATCAGTCTTTGAATTTTTATCCCCTTTTCGGTCGTCCAAACTCTGATTGTATCTTATCTGAGCTTTCTGAGTTTTCTCTAGAGAAGGCAAGTCATAAAACTTCAATACGTTTGGATGACCTTGGAAATATTTTTCGCTGTACACATTTCTATTATAGTACCCTCCATTGCTAGCTGGATACATTTCCTCTTCAGGCGCATATCGATTATCGAAAGAATCGACATTCTTCCCGGTGGGAGGAAACCAACCCTGTTGAAATAAGTTTTATTAGTACAGTATAATACAAATATCATTTACTGTGTGTTCACAATAGCCAGTACTTATACAGTGAACAATACAACTGACTATAATAGGCAGTCGTTTGTCTCAATATAAAGTTAAATTGCCAATCCCCAGGCGTCAATTACATCCCGAACAAGAGATACTTCAACACTACTTGACGTTCAAACAGTTGAGTGAATAAATTAAATGGCACAAACTTCAACTTGGCAGAGCTTCAAAATTTCGAAATCGAGAACATTATATAATTGGACACTTACCAATGAACTCACACATTGCCTGGTATTGGCAACCAAAGTAACCGAGGCGTACGCCGCCGGTGAAGTGGCAGTTTTACTTGTGTTCCATTCATTTGCATTGGCTCGTGAAGACGTCACTTCCGCGTATTCAGGTAATTGGTGAGTAACTTTGTCATATTCCGAGTTAGTTTTCTCTTTGCTCTGACTGGTTTGAGTACCGGACATACACAATCCTGGCTGATTCTCCATCCACAACAGTGACTCAGTCTTCGTTACAGTATTCTTATTGTAACAACTACTGAGTGGATGTGACAAAGACACTGCGGCTTTTATATTCATTTGAGTCACTAAGCTCGTTCCGTTGGAATCTAAAACAACAGCTCCAATTAGACATACCAAGGATTCCCTTCATTATAATATCGTTTGACAACCATTTCATAAGCCGAATGCAAATGATCTCGTTTACTGAATACTTAAAAGATGTAAAACGCAATATAAAACAAACAAAGCGAGGGAAATTGGCTTAAAGGTAACTGGGTGAGTCAACAAACGAATCGCCCGGAGAAAACAAAATAGAAAACATTTACATTTACTGGGTCTTTATTTCTCGGATTTGTATCATTCCTTTGTGCCCCGAACGTGAATGCAAAGTGAAAGAGATCCACTGCGCTCACGAGAGGGCTCGCGCTACCTTTCAACTCGAAAGTAATCTAGCTCCCCTCCCTTACCGTCGCATGGCAAAGCCTCCATCAAACAAACGCTCGGCGCCCTGCACCACCCCACGACACCCGAGGAATGTTTTTAATTTTGAAATTCTGATGCTGATTCCTCGGAAAAAATAGCGTTTCCAGATAAGCTGAATAACTGTTTATTTTCGAGTTAACATCGCCGGTTGTTTTATGTGAAAGCGATCTACACCGAACAATCAAAGATGTATACCAACCAGTTACATAATATTTGTTGTGCAGAATGGCACATTTTATTGTAAATATAATGTACAATGTCACTTACCATAAATATTAGGGAGAGCCGACTTTTTGGCGAAAATGTTGTGCTTTCGAACGTAAATAATGCCGCCAATCACAATTATTTTGAACAGAACAATCGCTCCAATCAAAAAGTAAAACCATGTTTCCATAACAAAATCCCCCGCTACTATAGACACCTCCCCGTTTATTGGATATCTGCAACAAAATAATTACGTCAGAATGTCTGTCGGATGTTACATGTAATGACATTTCATTTGCGATTACATTCTGCGGATTTTATTTGTGAAATGAATTTACCTGGATAAAGGATCGAGTCCAACAGAGCGAGAATCGATATTTAAATATACTTTTTGGCTGAATGGTCCGAGCCCCACGATAGTTTCAGCCGCAATTTGAACCGAGTAGCTGACACCAGACGTCAAATTAGTCATAATTAAGCTGGTGGCTTGATGAACAGTCGTGTTGATAGCCACCATGGATTTGTTCGCAGGTATGTCCAGCCAATTAACCAACACATTGTAACCAGTAATGATTCCGTTTTGTAAATGGGCTTCTGGAGGAGACCATTTCAAATGAACCGTCGTAGTATTCAAAATGAACATTTCAATGTTAATTGGAGGACCGTCAGGAACTGTAAAAAAAATGGAATGTTAGAAAAATGCACGGGAGAAACGCGAAATTTATAAAATGTAAATGCTAACTGGGTATTTACCATCATCCAAAGTTTGAGCCACTCTTGAATTCGACGGCTTCCCCTCGAATTTCTTATAGAACGGTATGAGGAAAAACTCGTATTTTGTGTATTTTCGCAAAGACGTTATTTCATATCCGGAGACATCGTTGGAATGCAAAATAGTTTTCATCTCATACTCGGTCGTTATATTGTCTTGGGGTCTGAAATATATGAATAAGCCCTCCAAGTAGTAAAAGTTCAGTATTTCCCACATGAGTTTTATAGTTTTTGAGTCAATCGGTGTGGCTTCAATTAATTCCACTATATTGTCCGTGAGAATGTTGTTACGGAATTCAGTGTTATTCGAGAAAACTCCAGATTCCCACAAAGAGCTTGCATCGTCGCCAACAGTTACCGCATCGGACACCGGACTAGGGCCAGACAGCCCATGGGAATTTTCCGTTCGGACAATAAACATGTAAGTAACTCCAGGCACTAACGACTTTGCTACAAATTGGGTATGATACACTCGCCTCGCCAGTACTACCCAACCTCTAGAATTCCTGGGTGTGCTACTTCCTGATAGTGTTTCTCTTGAAAATACTTCAACTTGATAACCAAGTATGGACGAAGAACCGATTTTATTATTCTGATTCCATGTTATTGTAACACTTGTTTCTGTCACATTGTGTATAAGCGGCTTTGTAGGCGGCCCTGGCAGAGACGAGACGTCGGCGGCTCGAAAAAAATGAATGTTAGGATTTATCGGGCTATCGACTAGCAGCACCCCACTCCATACATATTTCCCATGATGGGAGGAAGCCACGCACGTATAAGTGCCGCTGTCTATTTTGTCCAAATCCTTCAATATGAGAGTACCGTCATTAGTGACATTCCTTCTATGATTTTGTATTAATGCTTCCCCTTCAAAATACCATGCAATGATTGGTTCAGGTGTGCCCACCGCTGTACAGGGGAAAACTGCCATCGATTTTATAGGTAACGTTTGGTTAGAGGGCCCGTTTGTTATGATTGGCGGTGGGCGGTCATCGTCTGACGTCACGGTTAGTTTCCCTCTGACAAACGAACTGCCAGCGAAGTTTACCGCCGAACAAACTATCGTGTTTCCACTATCATTTTTATTTGTGTCGTTGATTGTTAGTACAGTCACCCCGTCTAGTACTGTTGTAGCGTGATATTTCCCTCTAGATGTACCCGGGAAGATTATAGTTCTATTTCCTTCTATACTCCAGAACATGGTTGGCTCGGGTCTACCGGTGGCCGAACAAGTAAAGGTTGCCATTGTTCCGGTTTCAATGTTCACTGAATTTGGTTTCAATGTAATAGAAGGAGGATCTACAAAAGAAAATAAAACAATTTAATAACAGTAATCATACACCACAAAAATAAAAAATATCATATTCGCAAAATAAAATGAATAAAAGCGTCGATGTAGAAACATACCGTATACAGTCAAGTATCCACTAGCGCTCACAGCGCCAACAGAATTGTCTGCTTCACAAGCGTACTCTCCCTCGTCCCCTAGAATAACGTTGTCGAGTCTCAGGCTCCTGTCGTCAAGAACTTTGACGCGGCCGAGTGGCATATTTCCACCTCCAGCGGTCCTTCGCCACAGCACGTCCGGAAGGGGATCCCCTCCCACTCGGCATTGGAATGTGACGCTGCCTCCAGTCTGCGCCACAACGTCCTCCGGGCCCGTGATTAAGTACGGCTTAACTGTGCAGTGAGAAATGTCTCTCTGAATTACATGACAAAAGAGGTGTTCGCGGGAAACGGCTTACAAATGTCGAGACGCAAACAGAAATTACAGAGTTATGAATTGAATTTAACAAATCTTTGCTAGTTGCGAATTCGAGGTAGGAAATTGTTACTCACTGTGTATTCTGAGCGTTGCTACAGCTGATTCCCTCGTTCCCGCCGCATTCCGGGCGATACATTGATATCTGCCGGCGTCGGTTTGCCTGGCGTCTTGTATTACGAGATTGCCACCGTCGACTAAATGCATCCTGGGGCAATAAAGCATCATACTTAAGCTCAGAAAGTAAACAATTGTTTCAATATTAATAATGAACCTTTTTATTCCTTCGAACAAAGTGCATAGTAACAAAGTCATTCAAATGTGGGGCGGAATATTTCAATGGGAAATTAACATTTAATAAAGGGTCCGGTGAGTCAGAACTATTGAGATTTTTACTTGATTGCTTGTCGAGCTCTTCAAATATCCCCTTCCTTTATAACTTTGATGTACCTCCCTCTCTGCGTACGGCTGTTAATTATTTTTATGCTTCAACATACGTAACAGCGCGCCCTCAAGATATAGAGCTCATAAAAATTCATAGAGAGCAAAGTGAAAATTGGCAATATAACTTTTGAGCGAGATTCAATTCACCGCGTTAAGATTTATCTCATTTTCAAACAATGTTGAGCTTGTAAGTTTTGCTTTGTCATACTAATGTGTTTGAAAATTGTATGTTAAGTTGTGGAATACATTAATACTTTATTGTGTTTAGTGAATGTAACTGAAATAAGATAGTACGTGCGCTTTGAACGTTAAAGCTACAGGGTTATAAATAAAATTATTGTCTTAGATCTTAATCAGGTGTTCGAAGGCTCTATAAATATTCTCAGGCACTTAATTGCGACCATTACCAAGTCTTGGTCGTAAAAGATCGTTCGTTCCCACAGAGCAGCTAGGATCCGCATAAATTAGTACTCAGTTTGATTGGCCATAAACATTTGACGCATGAAAATGGAGTGTTACTTCTAAAAGGATCAACTGTCAGAAGTCAATTCGGAAAGTAAGTTTATTTAGATAAAACAATATCAACATACACATTATTTTACGGATGTTCTAATTTTACAAGTGTGTGAACAGTTTATAATTGATAATTTATAAAATTGAAAGTTATCCCATCAAAGTGTACATGCCGATTAGATCGATTAACATTTTAGAGTTTTCATTATAATTCTTCTTTAATATAATTCTAAAAAAAACACGCCAAACTAACTAAAACCAGACCCCACGAAGAATTTCATCCATTAATCTTAAAACTTGTCTCTAAAACTTAGCACTCCATTTTGCGTTAAATCCATGTTCGTGAACTACGGTAGGATGTGGAGATATCCGATATCAAACGACTGTTGAAGTAGCTATTCAAGACTATCATGTTCCTGCCATCCAACTACGCTGGCACGAGCACTTACTACCCTCAAATTTGCCTTTAAATTTTCCTTTTATCATAGATGCTGGGACTCTGGATAATTTATAGAGACTTTTAAGTTATAGCTTAGATTGGGAGATGAAGTATTTTGTAGGTAATTTTACGTAGAGGGATATAGTGGATATTTTTTTTGTGAAGTACCTAGTTAATGTTTTTTCCGAGTTTTAAATTAATAAGAGTAGCTTGAGCATCAACAACTTTTAAATAAATAATATTTTTACCGACATCAAAAAAACAGAATGTTCGCGAATATTTCGCGTTCGGGTCAACTGATTTTGATGCGGTTTTCAGTACAATATTTTTAGATTTTTTGAGATATATTACCTGACTTAAAAAAGAGAGAGAGGTTCGCACTTTTAACTTGTAAATGCGATTCCCCATTTTTTAAGTTTTATATCATTACTTTTTTTGGTACTAAAACTAACGATTATAATTCAGTATAATAATATTTAAGGCTTAAAATCCTACTAACCTGGAATCACCATCAAAGTGCAGCATCTGCCCATTCTTCTTCCAGTACACAGTTGGTTCTGGCGAGCCTCGGGGCGGAGAACATTCTAGTATCACAGTCTCTCCCTGTGCCGACTGAGTCGACACTGGTTCCAGTCTGAACTCTTCACGAAGAACTGCAGAAAATATTGATCACTTTAGTATAATGCTCATTTATAGTTATAAGTTTTCTCATAGTAGATAATTATGTATGAAATTAACAAAGCTCTTTTACAAAGATGCGTGTAGAAATGGAAAAATGGTGCATTTTTTCGTTACAAAAATAATCTTATTAAAAACAGTGTGAATTAAAGACATAATTAGGTCATTTCAGTCATCTGAAACTGAGATTAAAGGACCGACCAACGACTTATAAACTATTTGTTCCACTTACAAATCAAGATTAACTGTTTCTTGCAAAAACAAACCTACATACCAACCGAGCAATTATTGATAAAAACGAACTTACCGGCGACATGCAATGTGGCGTTTCTACTTCTAGCTGTGCCGTAAGGATTGGTGGCTTCACACCAGTAAACTCCTGCATCTGAGTGTGCCCTGCCATGAGTGGTTCTTAGGAAGAACAGGCCTCCAGCTGGGAGTAAGCTTCTGTGAGTGTCTGATACCACAAGGACCCCTCCCTTGTACCATCGTATGGTAGGAGGCGGTGACCCTCCGGCTCGGCAGTTGAGGGTCGCAGGCTGATGCCGCGCTACTGTGACGTCAATCGGCTGCTCAATGATGTACGGCGCTTCACCAGTACTGACATAGTCATCGCTCATACCGCCATTTACTGGACCTGGTAACAAAAGAATTTACGTAAGAATTTTGTTTACCTACATGCGTATTCTTATAAACTCGTAAAAGTTTCGCTGAAATCTATTTTAGTCTCAGTTCATTGATCGCGTTTTTAAACAAATACCTGTATCCCTTGCGTAATTTGTTTAAACGCATTTCTGAATGTGATCGTTGAAGTAAGCCAGATAACATTTTATGCTTTTGCTAAAGTAAACTATTAAATTTGCAAACTCCACCGATTCTTTGTCTTGCTGTCGAACATTAGCACGGCTACTCCTGTGTTATGTCGACCCTTACAATATAAATTACTGTGTAAACACTTATTTGAAGTGTTTATGCAGTGGCGTGTTGAGCAAGCGTCATGGAAGGCGACGTCCGATCCCACCCACTGCAATTTCTCGCCAACACAAGCTTTATTTTAAAATATTCCTTAACAAAAGCCCTTTCTAACCTACGGTTTATTTTAATAATAGGTGGAGTATGTCATTTGCAGTTGCTCTAAAGCGTCGCACAATAATAATGAGCTATAAACACAGGCTTGCCCATACAGGGACTGAGGGCTCCCTGAAGCTGGGGCTGCCCCAGACCCTACTATTTTACTCTGTTTACAACGAACGCGCAGATGTTAGTTTTTGACACTCCAATTGATGTATGTCTATTGTTGCAACGAGCTATTGTAGCACAAGAAAAAAATCGATGGAAAAAATTCGATCCGGTGTCCGATTTTAGCAAAATGAACCTTCATAATCGATATGCGAGTCGATTTCATAGGCGAAGTTGTATTTTGCGAACGAAATCAATAGGGATTACTCTTTTGTGTGTGGTAATTGTGTTTATTTATTCACGTGTCCCAGAGTTGTGAATGTGGTACGATACAAGGGCTAATCTATAATTGAATCTCCATTCGATTTGCTATCTTTCGATTTTTGTGTTTCCAGCCCTATTTTTATTACGTATTTTTGGAAAGTATTGGGTGAGTTAATTGGTAAAAATAATAATGCTTCATGCACGGATTAGCTTATAATAAGGATTAAGAAAAAAACAGAACATTTGTATTATTGTTGAAATTCACAGTTATTCGTATTGTGTACATCTTCTCTGCATTGGTTTATTACGAAATAATTTTACAAAAAACTTTACACCCCACTGAAACTCTTAAAAAGTAAAAAAAAAGTTATCGTCTGGTTTTGGTGACAAAAATAATGGCTGCTTCGCGTGTTCGTATTCTTATAAAAAAGTTTATTTTATTTTTCTTTCTTGCCATTCATATTGAGCTATGTAGTAGACTACCGAAAAAAATTGTGACGATTTATTTATTTCATCCTTTATTGAGCACATACATAAAATAAGTTTACATTGTAATAAGAAAAATTGCATGGAAATTATACTTGTCTATCTGATTTTTATTTCAAATTCCATCATTTCGATAGATGCATCCTATTTGACATGAATAAGTAAATAAACACTATTCTATTCATGAAAGAAACGAAACATAGTACTGCCTATATTCAAATGACACACTACCAAACACCAACCACATCTAAAAGACTAGACAGTTTACAGAAACGATTTGTATTTAAATGCCTTGATAGATACATAGCCCTCAACCGACGTGCTATCTCACAAGACTTGAAGAACAGCATCATTGCATAAAACAATATCAATAACTCTTGACACAAAGAGCTTACAGTAGATACTAGGGCACAAAAGCAGGTGATACTCTATCACCCATTATGTCCCCAAATGATGGGATATAAAAGTCTTTCATAGAAAAAAAAAAATATGAGCAATGATAGCACCCATGAGTTGCCATATGAATGGTATAGAGTATAGAAGTATAGAGCAAAAAATATTGACCATAGACCGGCAGTATGACAGCTATAAATTAAGTGTCGCCGTCGCACGCTGTCGTAAAGAACGCACAAATATGATACGCTTCACTACATAGATACTAGCGTGAGGCCATAGCATCAGCGGGTAGCGTATTAGCGATTTTGTTAAGCTATGATAGAGGGACGTTTTGTAGTAGTGGGTTGTTAGAGTTGTTATTCATATAAGTTGATAGGTAGATTTGTGAACAGACAACGCACAATTATAAAAGCTCCACGTGTAGTCTATCTTAGTAATTTCTTTTGAAGAGCGACGAAAAAATTTTGGAAATTTTATGCACGTTCGAAATCACTAGCAATTATTAAGTATTTATATATTTGGGTATCTCATTTATAGAGGAATTTTAGCAAAATTTTGCTTATTTCAAATTGAAGTACTAAGATGTTCTACTTATTATTTTCTGTGGTTTCACAGCCCGCTGGTTTCATAGCCTAACATTCCTAGACGTGCAGAGATAAAAATAAGATTTAGCAGATTGCGACTAACATAAAATATTGTTTATGTTTATCTCGATACGTTACTTTATCGGGCATAAAACTAACTTTACTGCATAGTTGTTAGAACTCTATGTATCGATTATTACATTATTTACTCGATATATCCTTCCTTAGTTTTATGTGCCATGACATAACTTTTTATTATACGATTTAGGTATATAAAAATATTTATAGTTTTTTAATGATTTCATGTTTGTTTTTAAAATATAGGTCAAAGATATTTATTATTATTATGATTAATTACTTGCATAAGAAAACTGGATTTAGATGCAACATTTCAACTTTATTGAGAGAAATGATGGCTGGAGATTAAAAAACTATTACTCAAATTAACGTCTGCGTTTAGTTCTGACTTTTTAATACAGAGAAATTAATTTACATTGCAATCCTTTGTACACTTTACCAGAAAGTTTTATTTAAAATTGCGACAACTCATAAATAATAAGTATCGCTACTCAAAAATATGATATATGAGTATCCTGCCCACGGAACACGCCAACGCCGCCGGGAGTGACTTTACAACTCACACGCGAGTAGTTACGCTCCATTGTTCAAAAATCTTTGTTAAAAAAAAGTTCGCGAGGGTGATTCGTGTCCCCTACTAATTTACTACAGGCACATGTCGACACGCGTCGCGAAAGAAAAATAAATAAAAAAAATCGGTTATAGAGACATGGGTTTCGCATTTAAGGAGAACGACACGCGGCCAGCCAACACCAAACTGTTGCAACTCCGTTTGAACTAATCCGTTAATGTTTTTTGTCGGTTGGAAATTGATAGCCCTCACTCACACGTGAACTAATAAACTTTTAGAGCATTCGATTGCTCTCAGTTCAATCGATTTGGGTTTATCGATATGTAAACTATCGGTACTTTTAATTTGATATACTGATATTGCAATAAAGCCATCACTAGACCCCTAATACAACGCTACGCTCCCAATACGAAGCTGTAAAATCCCTTTGATCTTTCGCAGTTAAACTTATTTACGCACAAAAAACTCATTGCTTCATGTAATTACGTAATTACAAAGTGAGTGAACATTTTCAAATGCCCATAACTGCCAGAACTGTCACCCCAAGTAACTTGATAGCCGTTTGAATTTCGAATATCTAATTCTAATGGCAGTGATTGGCTCCCTTAGGAGGTAATCATGATTTTTCGAACGAACACGTGTTCAATTTTGGAACCCTTTGCAATATGAGGCGCTTGACGTTATTAGTTGCCAGTGCGTCCGCGACATTACGACTGACTGCATGTCCGTAATTAGTGCGAAATTAAAACATATTTTTCCGAAGTTGCTTTGTTCTTTGTTCTATCCCCCGGCAGTTAGCAGTTATAGCAACACTGTTTGAAGTTATTGTCACGAATGCTGTTACGCGTTTAATTAATTTATGCAAAGTTTTTTTTTTGTTACAATAACGAATATTATAGTAAAGCGACGTCGAATTTTAACCCGTAAAGGTTTACTTGTACTCCATCTAAAATGTTAAAATACAATGTAATCCGCGTCATATAAATAAATCTCGTCCAAAAAAGGTCCTAATGAAAATAATAACAATAAAACCCATTATCTACCTTTAGCGTTTTATTAGAAGCGTTTTCACACATTCGTTGTAACATTAACACGTGGAACTGTCGCTGTGATGGTTCGAATTAAATGAACTGAGAACACAAACGGCCAAAAGACACGCTTAATGAAATAACACTTATATTTTACGGTGCAAAAAACACGAACATGTGCTAAGAATTAGCCTGACGGATGGACGGATTACTGAAATGTGTTTTTCGTGACTATGTTTGTCTTGTAAGGCGTCTAATGTACGAAGGGACAAATTGTTGACACAGTGTCATCTTTCTTAGGGACCGATACCTGGTAGGAACTAGGGCAGCGATCCGTGCAATAAATGACAACGAATTTCGCTGTCCAAATCTTGTTCTGCGACATGAAACTTTACGGTGACGTGACAGAGTTGTGTTTCGTTTGAAGTTTATGTTTTCGTGGTAAAGTTTGTTTGGTTTAGCTAGGTGTAACCGTTTCACAGTGGTGTTTACGGAAATGCGTCGGCGACAGTCGTACCGTCTCTAAAGGACGGTTTGTTGTTCTGTCTGTTCGGCGCGTGGGCAGATGGAATAACAGATTTTGATACAACACAAAAAGTGCTTAGATTTTAGATATACGACTCTCGTAATGCCGAATCTTTCATGTTGTATTGTGTTAAAAACACCTACAGCTATTGTAGTTTTGGAATTATAATACGCTATAAAATTTTTAGATGGTCAAACATCGGTTGTTAGAAAAGACGTCAAATAAAGTAAGGTGAATAATTGAATATTTTATATGAAATCTATTCTTTGGCCTCGGTAACAATCATGATGAAAATAGGTGAGGTTTTTTATATGAAAAATAAACAGTCGGCATAATGATTGAGCCTCGTGATTTACGTTTAGCATATAACATCACAGATTTCATTCTTGAAGTAGTAAACAAAAAAATCTTAATCTTACTAATATTTTAAATGCAAAAGTTTGTGAGTTTATGTGTTTGTGTGTATGTACTCAATATAGTCAAAACGGCCGTAGGGTTCGGTGTGAAATTTGGAACAGGGGTAGATTATGGTCTAGAATAACATATAGGATACTTTAACCCTCACTGGGACGCGGGCTAGCATAACACATAGGATACTTTTAATCTCAAAGCCACTGGCAGAAGCTAGTGTTTAGTTTAAAACACATTTTTTGCCAGTTCTTATGAAAAAAACTAGAACAAACGCGCTCTAATGTACCATCCTTTAAAAATCCATTCGGCGAGTCTTTCAAATAAATTAGCCTTCATTGATCTCTTATCGAAAGAAAAAAAAAATAAAACTCCTACCCGTTAGTGCTAGCTGAATAAACGGGTCCGAGGAAACTAAAAAACAGCTTCCAAAGAGGTTTAAATAGAAGCTTCAAGATAAAATACAAAATCGGAAGCCATTATTTAGAACCAGGTACTCTTTATCCGAAAAAAAAAACAAAAAAGGTAGTTTGCAAACTCAAATGTTATCTGATCTTTGAAACAAAAAAAGTTCTTGAAAGGCGCTCCTTGCTTACTGATTAGTTTGCAACGACTATATTTAGATTGTAGATAAGAAGTTCGCTGTGATCTTTATATAAAGTCTTTGCTATACTATAAATATACTCTAGAAATCTTAGGATTGTTAGAAATGTTGACTTACGGCCGAAATTATTAAAATCTTTTAATCGATTTTAGACATTAGTTGTGTCGATTTTAGACGAGTTTAGTCTATAAGAGTCTGATATTCCCTGTCGCCTCATCCAAGGCAAGAGAAGTCATTGGATGATTTTCCCCCCTTAAAAAAATCCTTTATAACAACTATCGAAAATGTTTGAGTTTGTAGATCTATGTCTTCATATAGGTTTTGTAGACGTAGTAAACTTTAGTAAAATAAGCATAGGTATAGCTATGAAATCTGTTTCACAATAAACGATAGTTTTGTAAACCAAGTTGTGACTAAGTACTGACAATTTGTTGGCACCGTCACTACATTGAGACTTGGTCAATAGTGTTTTGTTGATGTCGACTAGTTTATTTAGTGAGAGCGACAAAATATGGGAGTCCTTACCGCGCTCGTTTCATGATTTCCCAAGAAGTATTGCGTGGGATATCCATATTTATTGGTCTTTCAGATGTTATAAATGTTGTAAACTTAGAAATAAATTACACCTGCTTACATTATTTTGTCATGTTCTTCAGTAGTAAAGTGACTTAAAATCATTTCCATGTTCACAACTAATTTCAACTTTCATTGTTTCCATTTACCTACGCCAGTCAACAGCAGCTCATATTGCTCTATTGTAAAAAAATATGGCCACTCAAATTCAAAATATGAACGCGGTCGATTTCAGTTATAATTTAACGAACAAAGCTCAATTTACATTGATTTACATGGAGTTTATAACAAGCGGAATTGTGTATTTTATTATTTTTCTGCCAAAGAAAAAAGTATTTTATTGAGGGTCACACACACGTGTCAACGTTCATAAACGTCATAGCTTTGTGTAGGCATTCCAGATTCGAACCGTTTTTCAAATGTCGAACAATGAAGTACACTAAACGAATAAATCTATTGTATCCTGCCTGCTATAAAACAACTTTTTTTTGTATTTTTGTACTTACAAATCCAGCCAGTATGCGCAAAACATTTTTGTGTTTTTTTCGCTTAGCTGATTACCGATCATGAAGGTTTTAGCAAAATTATTATCAACTTAGTTCGTACAACGTATAACCGATATTTCATATATTTATTTAAAACACTCTAAAATTATATTTTTAAACATTACTTATAAAAATAAAAAACAAAATAACATTTAAAAATATAAAAATAGGAGCCGACCAGTAGCGGGAGCATGGTCCAAGCTACCGGTGGTTAGGGCTCCAAAGACAGAAACCTCCTCAAAATACGTGCCGTTTCGAGGAGTACTGCCTTCTGCATCAGGCCCTTGATCCATCCGCCCAACCCCAGCCTCCTAAGGTGGTTGTCGAGGCTGTTGGGTATTAAACCGTTGGCCGACACGACTATCGGCACAACGTCATAGCCGAATCCACATTCCACATGTCGACAACCTCGTGAGCCAAGTCAAGATATTTTATTTAATCGATATTTTATTATTATGTTTCAAAAACTAAAAAAAAAAACTTATAACGTATTTGTATCGAAGCTTTTGGCGTGTATTTGTACTTTTTACCCTTCAAAGTATGTAAAACAAAATTTAGTTAGACAGAGCACTTTGCAGCTCTAACCTATCTAGATTGTCTAGTGCGTTTTTACGCTGTAATTCAATTTTACCGTAAACCCTATTGACAAGAGCTATCGAACAGAGACAACTCCATTAAAACTCGAAACAATCCATTTAAGGCGATGCGTAAAACAATGAAATTTTAAAACTTTTACTGAACTTTTAAAAGAAATGGCCTGTATTCGGAATTCAGTCAAATAAAAAAAGTTTGATTTCAGAAATTTTAATGAATATTTTGATACTTACGTTCATATTTTAGATACCTATAACTGATACTGCTGTAGGTATATGAAGTCCCTTTTGCAACCATAATTTTTTGCTACATTTACGTCTTGTGTAACAGTGTTTGGGTTTTGCACAAAAATGTTACATTTCACGAAAATAATATGTCAGTGGAAAATCATTTTGTCACACTGTCATTGTATGAAAAACTTTTTTGCTGTGTCAAAGTGTCACATTAGTTCCAAAAGTAAAGCATCGTTTAACATTGGCTTAACTTCTTTACGCTTTGATGAGCCACTTGTGTGGGGTCTGTTAGAGAAATAATAGTACCCTGTTTTTATGATTTATGAACTAACACTGCATTTGCATTAAAAATAAGCAATTTTTAGAACAATAATGGTCTAAAGGGTACTTTCGCAAAATTTTATCAAATTCCGTTCATCTGTTCGGGATGATAGTGTGGTTCTTTTTTTAGCATACATTTTGTGTCTTAGTTCAACTTTAAAGGACAATATCATAAAAATCTATTGTATTGTTAGTGTTTAAAGGACCAATTTTATTATAGTTATAATTTCTGAATACTCTGACCAAAAATACTCTACTGACCATAGTCAAAATAAATAACTTCGGATCGACCTCCATTTTTACCAGCATGACAATGACCAGATACGGTGTTTTTCTACGCTGTTGATTGTAAAATATGCGATAGACAGATGCGGGATACACATGTGTTTTGTTAACCTAATGAGATTTGTCAATAAGTTACGCTTCCCGCTTTGTATTCGTCCCCGGAGTATCATTTACTGTGTTTATTTGTAAAACACGATTTTAACGCTTAAAAACGCGGTCTGTTTTTTATTGAGTGTGAAACGTTCTTTAGCTGTTTGTTATTTAATTAGGTTACGGTTTATGAAGTACAATTTTGGAGACGTTAATCAACTAATTAAATGCTGTACTTTAATATTTATTTCCAAAATATTTATTTGCATGTTTTCATTTGATCAAAATCTCAATATTATAGGTTATATGTAGCATACCGTAGTAGACCTAGTATTTAAAGCAAAGAAGCATTTAATGTTGATTAACCATACTAAACAGTACCTATTCATAATAAAATTACACAAAAATCGCATCCCACAACAATTTCATTACACTAACAGAATAAAACTTTCTCCTCACACCCCAACGAACAAAAATAAGCCAATTATCAGAACACAAAACTGAAATTATCCACAAGAATTGTAATGTCAAGGTTCACCTCTAATAGCCTTGGTCCCAGGGGTGTCGCTCCCCAGACATTTAGTGCCTTGCCGTACCATCTTAGAGTCGTGGCACTACTGCCACTAAAATAACCGTGTCACCCCTATTGCACTTAAGTATTTATGTATTGAATAGGGCTGGTTTGATGTGGATTTGAAATAGGAATGAAATGTGGACTATTTTTGCAATGGTTAGTTTCTTTTTGATCGAAATTTCTGACGTATCTACGAATTTTTGTGTGACTGGGTCAACTATTTGCAACCCTATATCATTCTGGTATCCATTTTCTCGGCGAGAGATATTATAGATTATTTTTTAATTCTTTGTATGTGTTTATTTATACAACGTGTAACAAAAAGGGGGTATAAATATCAATTGCACGGTTTCTAGATAACATAACAAACGATACGGGAAGGGTTTTTTAAACTCATGTTTTAATGGTACCAAGTTATGAATTTTTGAAATCGCGCCGGCGCGCAAATCAAAATTAGTTAGACAGGTACTAGGCGATCAGATTGACAGAAGAAATGTTTCGTAATATTAGCGAGTGATCCCTGTAGTGTTGTGACACGTTTGTATGATTTGAAATCAAGAATTATGCGATACCAAGTATTTGGTACAATTTTTTTTTAAACGTATTTTAAGCTGAAACTTTGTGTAGAGATACTATTCAACCTGTATTCATCAGGGCTTCTTGATGTATATGTGTATTTTGTTACACGTTGTATAACATTTTTTTCATAAAACCCCTTAGGTATAAGTTTTTTTGCATTTAAATTTACCAGAGCAGTTAGCAGAGCGCGTTCGGCGCTCTGATTGGTTGGTATATTCGAGCCGGTCAATCAGAGCGCCGAACGCGCTCTCGTTTCGATTACTTTAAATGGAAAGCAAACTCAACTCTACTGACCACAATTAATACAAATTAATCTATACACAATAATATCTACAAAAATTAGGTGATTAAATGAAAGATCTTACCTGAGCAGAAGCATATCAGTCCAAGTAAAGACGTCACCAAGGTGAGGATATCCATGATGGAGTGACTACCACATCTTCAGCTTGACGAGTGATGTTGAATGAAGGTGACCTTCATTTTCTTGTTCTTCATACATCTGTAACAAGAGAACGTAACGTTAGTACATATTTTAATGTAATTTTTCAAGCATTGGTCTTTTGACGTGTAACCTTAGAGAAAGAAATGTTATTATGAAACCTGTACACTCTAAACAGGGTCCCCTTTTGCTTAAGTCGATTTTTAACGTTTTCCTACCATATCGTGGATGCACTAACGAACACCCTACCTAAATGTGTGGGCATTTAAATAATAACATAACAAAATTCAACAAAGCATCAATAAACTCCAAATTATCTGTACTTCAAAAACAAATTTAACTACCTCCATACAAATTACTCCATTTTTCGACCCAAAATAAACACCTTGAAAATTTTATTTAAATAGCCGCTCTAATTTTGTTAAGTTCATCAGTTTTGGGCCTCTCCGTAATTTAGTTTGGTTACACGTTGGATTTCGTGAGACCCCTTTTTGGGCCTTTATTCAATAATATAACGAGGTAACAGGACCCGTGGGCCGGTTGTTGTAAATTTGAGGAAAGAGTTCCCTCTCCCATCTATTTATTATTTTACACGGATGCCTTGGTTGGATGAAAATATTGATTCTTTTATCTGTTTTATCTTTCGTCGATGACTAGGTCGGTTGTTTTGGTGATTTTAAGACACAAAGGCTTTTATAGATTAAGTCAGAAATTGCCTTTTTGTTGTACTCTCGTGAATAGATACTATTCCATTTCTAAAATTCAACATTCGTCTAAGAACGCTTTATGCGTTTTACGATTACTTATTTGCTTTTTAGTTCTAGACTCCAAAAAAGATAGAAGACAGAAGAATAGAATACAGTAATCTATAATACGTAGTACCGAGAACGTCAGAGAATACGTAAAATACATTTCATGAGTATCACAATCCTTAGTGTATTGTAAAAGTTAATTGTCATTGTTAAATAATATTATCATGCATTCACTAATGTGAGTACACTGGCAATTTGCCAGATTTACTCGTATTCAGCACGAATTTATGCAACCAAAACCTCTTTGCGACAGGCTGCTTAAATTGTAAGTACGTATGTAAAAGCACTCCACTTATGAAAGTCTAACGATAAAATTGTTTTGGAATTATAATTTCTTTAGATTTTTATAAGTGTGCCATAATATTTCAATTCAGAATCAGTTCGAATTGTATGTTATGGACTGAAGATAAACTTAAAGTTATACAAATAATAATCAACCTTAATTGTATTTGAAATATTTTTTTATTTTCATTAAATATTCTTTAGGAACCAATTGGGAATAGAATTGTGAGTTCTCATCTACTTCTAGTTTGAAGTACCGTAAATATTACAAACACATCACCAGTATAATAACAAATTCATAATATTTACACCAATAGTAAACATTCAACTACTTGAGTTTGAGTGATTGCAAGACCATCAGTTCGATGCCGGTTGCGCAAAGACAAGTACAGTTTTGAAATTCCTAATAATAACTATGACTTCACCCGTTTATACACTTCATTGAATAAATAAACAAAAATAAATATGGTGACACTTTTCCTGCATAAATGTAAACAACTTCAAAATATTTATTTGGATTGTCAAGAAGAGTAAATAATTCTCGTCAAGTCTTTTCGAAACTCTTAAATCTTTACAGAATGACTCATTAGAAGTATTTATTGGTGAAATATAAACTGAAATTGTGTATTTTGGGAGCTTTAAATAAAGCGTAATTAGTTACCTAACCCTTGAGTCACTGGTAATTTTACTTGTTTTGCCTCATCAATCGTATTGTAATACATAATTATGCCTAGATTACTTGTATTTCTACAACAATCATTATTATTACAATTCAAACATAGTTAAATATTTATACATAAATTATATATAATAAGTACGGTACTGTATCATCCGCAAATGTCACGTCAATTAACTACTTTTGTAAGTATAAAACTTCGACATTAATTTGTAATTTTTATCAACTTTCTTACATAATTGTCTATATTTGTATAGATTGCCATGAATATATTTTCAGAACTAACATAACTCAAATGGGCTTACTAAGTTATGAAATTGCAGAATCGTTTTCAGAAATTTGACCAAAATTTATTAAACAAATATTAATTATCATACCCTAAAACTTTTATTAATATCATGTTTGTAAACATTTAATGGCGATCATTTGCCCGGATATGTAACAACATGTAGTTTTCAATAACTGTCAGAGAGTTCAGACAACTTTTCAGAAATATGTGATGTTTACAAAATCCCGAAAGGGGGCGCCTGTCGGAAGACATTAAAAATGATCATTATTAATTTCGTTTCACCTAATTTTGTGTTAAGCAACTCTTACCAACATTTTGTTTATATTAAATAGTTATTTTTTTAAACAACGTATTTTTAATTTGGTAATATACATGATGTGACAAATTGGTTGAAATTCAATCTGTTTCGTTGATCTTTTTGAAGTTTGTTAATCAAATATAAATAGAGAGCTGTTGAAAGCCCAATTTCTATGAGATTAACTAATTTACTGTGACAAAAAATTATGAATGAGAGAAGAAGTGAATTAAGCATAAAAGAAAAAGAAATTGGTTCTCTAGAAGTTAGTCTAGCCTAAAACTACTATTGTTACGACTTATAATACAAAATACATAACGGCATTAAAATAAATTCTGCAGTAACAGTTCCATGAAAATAAAATTCGTCCTTGTCGACGACCTAATTTTATTTACTTGTTTTTACTCAGATTTAAGATATGCTGTCAGTTTTTACTCAAAACGAGTTGACATCATTTAATCCTTGTGTCAAAATATACGCGTCTAAAGTAATCTGTCTTAAGCAAAAACAGGCAGGTGCATGTGAAAAATAAAAATAAGTTTGTAAAAGTCGTTGACCTAAATTGTAATCTAGAATACTGACGTAATACACTGGATTTGGAGATCTTGGAAAATCTTGATACATTATATTTTTATGCTTTAACAATCAATTTTAACTTATATTTAGGTATTGAGGTGTATTAGATGAAATGAGAAGTAGGACAGATTCAATAGGTACCTAGATGTATGTGGTAGGTATATCACGATATTACAAAATAAATCTTACGGAAACTTTACTTACTTACCCAATCAATAGAAAAGAAAACATCTTAGCCAAAATGTATGAAATACATTTCGTTAATTATTAAAACCTCATTCACTTAATTCCCTACCTACTTCAAATTGATGAACTGCGTAATTAACTCGTTCCCATAATATAATCTGTTCTCTAAGTTCAACCCATTATAACTAAAGTAGGTAGGCAAACACCCACTCGAAAATTTCGTCGAACTTCAAAATCAATCTGATGATTGACAAGGATGTTTCAATTAAAACTGACAGTTTCCATTGATCCAATAACATTGATATGTCTGATTGGTTACAAATATTCAATACCAACTTAAACGAAAAGCGATAAGTTCATAATACAGCGGAAACAAAGGATTTCACACTCTATTTAGTTTGAGTTAAGGTTAAATTTCGGGTTGTCTGATTATTCTGCGGGCACCCAATATCTGTTAACTAAAGGATTTGGCGAAATTTGTTTATGTTAAGGAGGAAACAGTAATTCAAGTTGGAGTCAAATCATAACACTATTCGAGTAAATTAATTGAATAGTTACATTATGATATTTCTGTACCCAAAGACTGTGTAATTTAATATGAAATCATTTTATACTGTAAAGAAAATAGTTTCTAATTTGAGGAACAGTAATTTAACCGAAAAACATCTGCTGCACATGATGAACATTGTGGACCCCGGTATGGCTTGAAACTAGTCGAGCTACCTCATCAAGCCGGACAACATACATAATTGATTTATTATATCTCACGACAATAAGAACATAAGAAATATCTTCAAAGAAACACAAAATCACATATAAACTTCTACCTCTATCCTTATACCACAAAACAATCACACTCACACACACACACACATATATGACCCTGATTTAACTTTTGACTGGTTCAAATTAGTTTATCTGAACTCAAGTGCTCTTGACAACTTCCGCGGCGGGTAACTGCCGCTTATTGCTGTACGATTTGATATTGTATCATATTAAATCGTGACTATATTGTTTGATTACACGAATTGAGTATGGGAGCTGTGTTTATGAGAATGGAATAAGGGTGATTTTCCACCAGAGGTTGTGGTATGTAGCTATGCTAACTATGTGATTATTTCCTCTGATTCTAAGCTATGTAGATGTGCGAGAAAGATTAGCAGCTTGAGTGTGCGATGTATCGATATTAAGTACTTTTGCGGTGCCCAATAGGGCCCATAGTTGGAACATATTACTGTTAAATTGTAGACCACACTGTACATATGGATGCATTAAAGTGATTTGATTTGATTTGAGTAGAGAAGCCATGTTTAGCACGCATCTTTCCATATAAAAACATAGTTCAGTCCATTTCCACCAGTGCTAAGCAATGCGTTCATCTATAAAATGTAAGTAAGAAATTAATTTATTTGGCAATAGAGTGAATATTCGTTTAACTAGAACATATCCGAAATACTCAAATAATAGTCCCTCCTTGTAATACCGTAAACGTATATATACCCTTTTCTAACGAGTAACTTTAATTAATAAATGAAATCCAAAGCATACATAGTACTGTAAGTGGACCTACCATTAAAAAATCTTACGTATGTTAATACTAAGAACTTTTTGTTTACTGTTCCCCACAACTTAGTACTTCTGCAACGCCGAGCAAGTTTATTATTTTGCAACTTACAGCCACAACTTACTAGTACTTGTAGCCAGTTACTTGCCTAACGTAAACAAGGCACAAGACAGTGGAACTTAGGGTCATTTCAGATTTGAATAAGATCGCGCTTTGCAATTTTAATTTCTCAGAACCCGTGTAATTAATGTTGTCCTTTTGTTTTTTTTTCTTTAGTAATGGTTGTTGCCTGATGAAAATGAGCTGTTGTGCTGATTTTAATGCTTCAGGAAAACATGGACTAGTACTATTACAATGATTGTCCAAACAAAAGGAAAACAGACAAAAAACTGCTTTAAAAAAAGAAATTAACATTCATGAAGAGTTAAAAATGAGGTCATAATTTACAAACTCATCATCATCATCAGTTGCTTACAACTATAATGAGGAGGAGAGGCTTTTCTTGTCATAATCCCTACGCATGGCAGGCGGCTTTGGGATTGCAGTTAGGTTACCTAATGAAATCCTGCTGCCCATTCCTCGGTGGTTGGACAAAATTTTAGGATACCCCGGGTACGTCTTAAAACTGGGGTAGAATTGACAAACGAATAGCTACAAATCTTTAAATCTTTTACATAATTTTATGAAAACACCAAAGAAAGTACTAAAGAAATCAGTTACTAATTAATCTCATTATAATATTAACCATCACTAAATTGCATAGCATACCTATCCCACTTTAAAATATTTACAACATCCTTCTCATAAAAATGAAATCAAAATTTTATATCACGTCCCATTTTTGTAACGTCGAAACTGGAACGAGTTGATTGGGGCCATAAGTTATTCTTTCGAAAATATTTTGATATGAAATTAGTGGCTCCTGTATTAAGATGGCTACTGAGATAAGAGATACCGGCTACACGTTGTAAATACATGGATTAAATGTGATTTATTAGGTTCCCATGTTATATCGTTTAATAATTATATTGTAATATCCTCCTCCTGCGCGTCCGTGTGGAGAAAATTGTTGTTCAGCCATGTAATATGTTGCGTTGGACTTATTCAATTAATAGGATTATAATTTGATATCTAGTACATATACTCAGTTCGCAATTTATCTAGCTTATAGACAACTTATCAGGTTTAAATGAAACTTACAGATTGCAGAAAGATATAGATCAAACTCTTTGAAAATAATTTTGAAAATCGGTTAACAAATTGCGGATTAATAGGTGAGTAATCGGTAATCGTATCGGTAGTAATCGGTGAGTAAAACAAATGATAAAAAAAAACAAACATCCGGACTGGCTACCTCATCTGAGGAGCTTTTTTTTGAAGTCGGTGAAAATAAAGGAAAGAGTGATATCACTTTAACAAATACAGCCAAGAATCAACAAATAGCTCTACCTCATCAAATGAACTACATAATTTTTCTATTAGAAAATCTTCATAATAATATGACATTGGGACATCTCACATCAAACGCTTGCATAAACACGATCAACAGCGACTAAAAATTGTCGCTCAGTATATAGGAAGCCAATATAAAGCTAACTAAACACAGTAACGGATGCCATAGACTTTAACGATACATTAGGATACGATGGGAAACTATTACCGTCCAATAAACCTGATTGTATCAAAATAGACGGGACTGGACGTAATCTCGGATATTAGTTCATTACTCTGATTGATAATCCGGACATATTTGGAGTATAGTGAAATCAGTTGCGTGTGTTATCGATTGGCTTTGTGGCTGTATTCATGAATGATGTTTCAATTTTAGCTGAAAGGATTTTAGACTTTATTTTTGTATACAAACATACTAAATTAAATACAAATCACGGTTTATTCACGTAAATTGATAGAGAAAAGTTTACTAGTTTCGAGTCACCGGGACTCTTCATCATGAGCAGCATGGGCAGACGCGGCGACGTCTACGCAGCCCACTTAAGTAGGTTGATATTGATTTTATAGACTTTTCTCTAAAATCCTTTTTCTTCATCCTAATACAGAAGTCTTTGCATTTTTTATTTCAAGTGGTATCATATTTTTAATTAAAGTGCCTATAAATTGAATAAAAGTGTTCAAAGTTTTGCATTTCTCAGAGACAGTTCCAAAATATTTTGCGATCAGCATTCACGTTATATATTTTAACGTCTACCGGTAAACCATGAAATTAACTATTCTTCTAAACACATTTATCAAAAAAATCTTAACGTATTATTTGAAAACGACAGCTCCATAAACATATCATTAGCACCGCGATTGATCTTGAAACCCACATCTGTATATCGTAAGTGTGAGCTTAAAAACGTAAACTTCTGGTAAAACAATCAGAATACATTAAAAATAACTTGTCTATAAAATTCTCACGGAGCACATATGCGTGCTATGCATATGTGGGGTTGCACCGTCTAGACATGGAACGAAAACAAATACGAACCAAGGTTACGTTCATAATTTATGGGCACTTTACCGTTGACAGGTCAAACTTGAACACAATTACTTGATTTAATATAAACAATGAACTCTTTGCCACTGGCATTCAGAAGTTATTTAGATATTTCTTTTACGATACTTATTTATGTATTGTAGTTAATATTTTATACCGCTTATCTATAAAGACTCTCTTTGTATTAATATAGTTATAAATTGACTGTGATTTAATGTGTAGGTCTTGTTTGTTGATATTATTTTTAGATAGTAATGTTTACAATTTGTCCCATATACTTTTTTGTCAAAATGTTTTGCTTAAGCCTTGCGTGGGATGAGTGAAGTGTTAGAGCACCAACATGAAAATTACTAACGAAAATATTTTTCCAAATTCTCATAATATTTTCGTTTCACATAGACGTGATAACAACCACAGTTAGTTCTGACAACACTTAAGTCATAATGGCATTATTGACGTTTGTACTTTCGAGGCGCGACCTAGAGATAGCTTTGACAAACTAAGTAGATAGATGGACTTCTAAAACGCTGTTTACTCGTCACCTAGTTACTGCATACATGCGGAACCCGAATTCCTAAAATATCACCAACATTTGCCCATGTTTTGGTAGAAGTGTAATATTTACTGAAGGCGGCCTTATAAGTCATGTCGTTACGATTGTAACAGAAGAAAATATTTTGACTACAGCCTTAGTTTATAGGTAAGTCTCACGAAACCTGCGCGCTCGCACGATCACACGCGGTTGCCTTAAACGTGGGTGTTATTATAAAAATAAATGAAAATAACCACACTGAATAATGTTTGTTTTGAAGGGCTTAACGGCGGAGGCGTGGACCCACACAAAGGGGGATTGATCGCTTCGAACTTGTAAAATATTAAACCGCTCCAGTTTTGGGATTGATTAATTGTCAGTTGTGCGTACAAAACGCGAGTGCCTGTTCCAATTTAAGAACAGTTCCAAATGTCTATTTGTCGACGGCGCAGCTAGTTTTTAATTGCTGGTGCCATCAATCGCTCAACCGACGTTGATTTACAGGCTAACGATCCGTCTTAATGGACAATTGGAATTCAAAAAAAAATGTTTCGTGTGAAAAGTGTTTGACAAGGGACGATTACTTTTTGGGCGTTTGAGACAGCAAGTCGTGTATTGTCGTTGCGTCGCACGTCGGTGCGTACTGCCGAAATTGCACAAGTTTTTACGAAAGTTTCGTACAATGCGCGTCTCGTTGTTCACAATGGTATATTTTTGTTCGTGCGGTCTGTACTGACAGTTCGCGTGATGTATTGGGCTCGGGTAGAGGATTATTTTTACCCATTTCACGAAGTTTGCATGCATCTATTGTGAGCGGCGGAAGCGGCTTCACAAAGCTCCCTAAAGATTATTGTTAAGAGGGAATTTGGGATGCTCTTGAATGATTGCCGATTTGAAATATAATATTTCGCAACGGATAATCAGTTAAGTCCTTTATTTTTGGCGAATGACTGAACATAAGTACCTATACCAAAGTTAAACGGAATGATTTAAAGAGGCTTATTTAATTTAAAGTAAACCTTGCTCTAATTCTTTATGCTCACAGGCGTAATAGCAAAAGAAGCATTCAAGTAAAGAGTAGTTATATCATACACTATCAAAACAACAAAATCAGTGCCGAGGTAAAGTAAATTCCCAAGTAACATGTTATCTTATCGAAGACTTATCAACACAATACCAGTAATAAATAAGACTAATCCCGGCATTACACCGAACAGTTCTCACACAAAAACTACAGAGAGTCCCGTCGAACTTACTAAGTAAATAAAGGGAGATTATTAGCGGAGGCGTCAAAGAAAACGCGTCAAGTAACAAAAAAAATAACAATAGAAAGGACAGAATTGACGCCCTCCGCTTACCGTGGTGCTAAAACTTTTGTATAACAACATCAGTTATCCAACCAGTACAATGTCCTAATCTTTATTCTTTGGACAGAATATATTTTTTACTTCTTTTTTTGAGCGTCAAAAATAAATCGGCCATGAAAATGTCGTGACTGCTAGCTTATACGGTCGTCTTGTTTCGTTACTGCAATTTTTATGTTACTGTTTTTTCGTGAATGTATTATTTTCAAGGAATTGCCTGCGACCAAGCATGCGAGTAAGGATTTGGAATTGGCTAAATAGAATAAAGAAATATTTGAATTTCGAAATTCTTAGTAAAACTACGTTTTAATTTTTGTTCAAAGACGTGGAGATTTGAAAGGGACTAAAACCGCCGAAAGGTGATTAAATTTGTTTGAATTTCACATTAAATAGTCTCTCAACACCACTCTTTTAATTTTAACAAGTCAAACAGAGAATTTAATCGCCTTGTCAATGGCCAGACATAAAAACTAATAGACGAATAAAATGAAAAACACCTCTTCATTTATTAAAAACTTGAAAGACAGAAAATAGAACCGAAGCGCCACCGCTGACATAAACGTTATAAATAATGTGTGCCAACTTTGAAGTCATTCGGACTTGTCAAAACGTCTAAAGGAGCAAAACTTTATGTTATTATGTTGGTACTGCGATCAAAGTTCTGAATTCCTTTGGCGTGCGGTTGGTTGTGAAACTCCTGCGATAAATATGAAGTATTTTACGATATAGTTTTATTTTATTTATTAGGTTGGGACCACTGATTGACGAGACGGGTCGCGTCCAGAATTTATAATCTGTGTTTTATTGCCTCGGCTTTTCTCGGTGTGGTGTGAAAGTGTTTGATGAAAGAACATCGGGCATTTTTGTATGGGACACTTACCTACGGCGAACAAAAATAAAATTAGGTACGGTGGATAGGCAATTAAATCTAGTTCACAATGGTATAGTTCCCATATCTGTGGGTCGTGGCAATAAGGAGAAATTGGACATTTAAAAATATTTATAAATGTTTTTGGGTAATAATTGAAGAGGAAAAAGGGAATCAAAAATAATTAAAACAACATATTTTTCTCTTAACTTTTGGCGAAGGACTGCGATGATGATGACGAAGGACTGCGATGTAGTAAGATAAGCTAGCTACCTGCGCGAGCGCAACATATGTATACCAGTTTTAGGACTATGGGCGAGAGTGAGAACGAAACATGCACATCAACTTGACGGATTTAGTCTGATTGGGTTTACAAAAATACCACGGAGTGATATTTTAACTTACTGAGCGGTCGTTTAGTAATTAGGAAAAATAGTCAACTTAAAATATCATTTTCATTTTACTAATTATTTCCATTTTCCCATTATTGTGAATCAAAATAACTACACAATATTAAATATGATTGCAAACACTATCATTTAAAAATGTTTTGGTTTATGTTCGCGACTTTTAAAAAATCGGGTAAAAAACGCCAGATGTCCTTTATTCGTAATTTTATTGCTTTGAATACCTATGTTATCGTTCTGTACCCTAATTAGCTATTTCTGTATTTTAATTAGTGGCATTGATCTGCAAAGAGATCGTACTCGTTGAATAAAATGTTAAATTCATTCATGAAAGTAAAAGTACCAAGCCAATTTTACCCTACAAAAGATTCAAAAACCAATTACCCTTGTCTAACTGAACATCAAAATTAAGACTATTTCCAAGTCCTAATATCGAATACAAAACAAATAAACACCTTATTAACAAACACTTAAAACTGAACTTAGCATAACACGTAACCTATACCACCACGAACTTCCAATTAGCATTGAGAGCCGATCAATTAGCATGTAATTAGTAGAGCTCCTACATAATTAATACATTACAAATGAACACGTTTATTAATTCCACAAAATGGCGCCTTTTGAGTCATTTCACCATTCAACAGAAGCTTACTGTTACAAAATGTGTCAGATAATTATTTTGAGATCAACATAAATTAACAAATTGTTGTGAGATAACCCTACTGATAGAATTATCTGCGGTTATCGTGCATTCTTGATCCGTTCTGTCACTATATGCGTTGACATAGCATCATGTCTATTGACTAGTCTCATGACTATTCTTAATGTACTTGACTTGAGTATTCCTTTAAAGAATGCATTCAGATACCTATAAAACATCTTTTCGTTAGTAGTGGCAATAATGTTCCATAAATATAATGGGGGATGTTTGTTAAATTAATATTGTATACAGTTTAAAATCAGAAGTGAAATCATTTATTTTAATCAAACCATAAACTACAATTCATTTAGGTCGATCTAGTAATACAAAACCAAAAGCATTTTTTTTAATTTGACTTTATACATACGCCAAATTTAATACAGAACCTTTTTACATAACGGCAAAACTATCAAACTGCAAAAGAGGCCTCTCATTAATTTCTTCAATTCCATTCATTACCCGTTAAAAAAGCCTAGCTTAAACTTACACCTGCGATTGTTTTAAATTCTCATGGGAACTTTCGTTTTTCCCGGATGTTTAAGAATTCTGTTCATCTTGAAATAATGTTCAGGATTGATGTTATCATGTCCAAGACTCTATTAGCTGTTGGCAGATGGGTAGATAAACAATTAATGTATCTTCTTTGGTTTATTAGGGTCTTTAAGAATTACGCCAAAAACGTTTTATCGTCTTTCGAAAATGTAACATGAAAAAAATATTATTTATGAATATTTTTTGTTGGTCAATATTGTCTAAATTACTAACATCCATAACAAATCATTATGAACATTCTGACAAATCAAGAAATCACACAATACCAAAAAAAATGCACTTTACAAATAAACAAAAAAATGGTTGTCTCTCCCTCTATCTGTCAATCTATTTGTTCATTGCAAAACATTGATTTGTTAACAGAAAAATGATGATTACATTTAACTATAGTACCCACAAAACACAGATGTTACTTCATTCTTTGAGACGAAAAACATATTAAAAAATAAACGCAATCGTAAAACAAGTTCAGGTGAAATAAAACCATGTGTTTTATTATGTCTCTGTGACTAAACAAACGTGAAATGTTCAATAAATAACTGAAAATATGTCTGGCTTTCAGACGACAACATAAGTTTTGGAAGTTAAGACCTATTGTGTGTACTGCAAAGTTTATTTTGGATTGACATCGATTTTATACGATTGTAGAAGTTGTATTGAGTATAGAGAGTGTTTTGTTTATCAATAGTACAAGAAAAATATAAAGACTAAACTCAATTGTGTATAATCTAAGTATTCGTATTCATGTGTGTGTGTTTTTTAAAAATAATATTTTTATTCGTGTGTATGTGTGTTTTCTGCCAATTAAAAAAAAAAACTAGAAATAATACTATGATAACCTAGTAACACGATTCGTCTCCTAGAACCAAATTTGATTTTTTTTTTTAATAAATTACACATACAAAACATAACTTAAGATTCCATATTATTTAATTTTCCTATACAGACAGTTTGTGGTTTTATGTTAAACCCGAGCAACCGACTAATACTGCGGTGCTCCATAATAAATTAAACGCAAACAGGTCCTAAAGCTAAACCAAACAAAAAATCAGGTTACTGTAATAAACAGCGTACTTTGCGTGCACCTTTTAAAGCTTTTTAATTTTAATAACCATGTAAAACTATATTGGAGCTATTCACAACATTTACATGGAACGTGTAATATGCAAAATACTTCATATAAAATGTAAGGGTGTGTGCTCACTGGCACACGAGGCGAGGACTCGGGCAGCTGTGTGTAAATCTCTCCGGCCGTCAATAAAACTCTGAATAATTTGACTCTCGCCCACCGCCCTCGGCCAAGTGTCAAATTTTCCACGTCATTAAACCCTGCCTTTAACTTTAAAATTAGAGGTTAAAAATTTACAAGCACTTTGGATTCGTTTCGCATCACGTTATCAATCTAAATCATGTTGCGTTATTAAGTTGAAATTGGGTTTTTAAAATTAATTTGTTTCAAGGAAAGGCTTAATTTGCAATGTTTTAGCCATAAGTCATCTTCACCTAAATATACACGAGCGTCGGATCCATTAAGTCCAATTGCAAATTATTATAAAATTTATAGCTGGTAATTATAAACGTTCACAATCTTCCTAATCAGCATAGCAGACATTCCCAGCGTTAAGGTACAAAATATAAAATGGAGTTCCGCGAAACTCTTGCCTTTGATGTACAGGAATTTCTCGAGTTAGCGGTTGATTCATCGCAGTGGATATTTTTGGCTCTTGAACCCCATGACTTTACGTACGCGCGTGGCGAAAGCGCGGTTACATTTGTTTTGCCGAGACGACCAGTTATACACGCCACAGCGATTAAACACCCATACAGTGTTGCTCAATGTTTGACCACATGTTTCTACCATCGCACCACGCGTACTATCAAAATATTGACCCTCTTATCCGCATCGTGCACCGTAGTACTTTATACAAGTGTGTCCACCTCCTTATTTGCTTACCCTATTAGCGGGCACTTAATGTCTAGGCATGCAGCATTAAAAATATTGATTTAAGTGGCGTCTACTCGGCAACAATGAAAGAATTCCTTCTTATCACACACGAATTACTACCAATTATGGCTACCAACTATGTAGTTTTTTTGTTCTATCGAAGCTCCAAATCGTCTCGTTAGGGTCATTTATTTAGGATCATTTTTTGTCAAAAGGGTCGTCCTTAACCCTAAAGGGTGGGCTCTAACAATTAAGGAGCCGTTAGAGTTAAAAAATGTCACCCTTTCAAAAGCCTTTTTAACGTGTGCAGTGTCCAAAAAAGTGGACACTTTTTATCACCTGGGTTGGAAGTCACAAAATGTTTATCGCCACTCGACGGCATGTTGATTTATGTTTCCACCCTAACCGGGGACTCGACCAAAATGAATTAGATTGTTTAATTGGTCATTTATTTTCGATGATAACGCCAGTCACAGCGTCCAATGATTTTAGCTCACTGAAGTGGTGCTGCAGTAAAATCAAGAATGATTTAATATATTTTGGAATTACCAATTTTTTTGATATTACACCTTAATGTATGAGGAAAATAAAATAAATTTAGGCATCAGCTGTTGATCTAACATGAGATTTATTACACATAATTGCTATGAGGAGCACGGTATCTCATGTATTATGGATTATGCCGGAGAAATATGGTGTAAGACAAAAGGTACAAAAGCTTACATAAAAACTGGCTAATGATCGCCTTATACTTTCTTTAGGCCACCCGTGACGTAAGAATTAAAGGTTTATCTTAAATTATGCTTAATTGAAGGGTTTAAAGTATGGATTGAATTTAGAAGGGTTTGATTGATAGTTTTTACCTAAGTGTAGTGTTTCTGATAATAGTATCTATTTAAATTCTGATATTTATCGGCTTTAATTATCATAATAATATGTAATAGCGTGCGGTGGTTTTATAAAACTACAGAACCATTAGGATTATGAAATATAAATCTTTATTTAATAAAAGTTGTATCATAAGACCCATATATATTATAATATACGTACTACATATTACAAGTATACCTATTAAGACAATTTTTAAATAAACTGTTTACCTTAAATGATAGGTAAAACAAAGGATCACATCAAAATGCACGCGGAATGTCTGATCCCACTAGAGTAGATATTTAACAGAGACTTAACTTCGTACAATAGTTCTGTGATAAGAGTTTCATATTACCACATTATACGAGTGACAGCTCTCACAACGCCTTTGTATAAAACTAGCGCTCTGTCGACTTTATTACTCATGTGATACTGGCATTCGCGAGGTAGCAAAACTTGACACTACGCCACATCACAGGAAAGTAAATTCCACTCAAGGGTTATATATTTAAAGTGCTTAATTAAATGACAAGGTACAAACATTTACGCTCTTTAAGAAACGTTACACGTTCTTGCGTTCTTATGCTTGTAAATGAAGTGGAGTATTTTCAGTCTGAACTTTGAATAAATTCTTGTTCGACCACATTTCTGCACGTAAAGTACAAGTTTTAACATAGTTTTTGCTAATTACTGGGTTCCAAGCGATAACAGACCTAAATAAGTGCTTTATTTGTGTTATAAGTTAATTTAATTTTAAGTAGGTACCTGTAAGTTTTAATTCAATTAAGGCCTAATCTATATTTTTTGAAGTAGGCAAAACTTGAAATTTGTTCATTAATGTAAACTTAAGGATGAATTGATACAAGAAAAAATTGACAAACTCTAAATATATGTATTTAATATAGAACACAAATTACTTTCTTCCGCCTAAAAAAACATGCGTGAAAAAACACGTCTAACTTTATTTTTCTAACACCAAAAAAGAAAGAATGATATCTGTACCGTACGTAATCAAATCCTGTTAATATTCAGAGCTCGGGTTACACCAATGCTTTATGAATTCGGTTTAGAGATTCCATTATGTTATTTATGGTTGGAATTGGACTGCATTTATGGCACAACTAATTACCTACATTTGCATTTTATTTCCAGTTTTAGTGTGCATGTGTGTCCCTAAGGATGACTTTACTCTAGTTATAAATGGCGGTAAATCTGATTTAGATTTCGATAGTGTTTGACTTTTTAGCTATTGTAGATAGAAACGTTCATATGCAATAGTTTGTACTGTTTTTGGATTATAAAAGTGGGCTTATTACCTCGGTCGTTTTCGGTCGTATTAACGGTCGTTTTAACAAAATTTTACCATTCAATGTCAGTTTGTATTTAACTACAATAAATGTAATTGAAATGTAATAAAATACAGCATTATAAAAGCCCCAGCTTTCTTTAAATTTCATATTTTATTAACAATATCAAAACATTACCCCAGCACTACATAAAGAGCTCTTCACAAACTGAAAACAACAATACCACGTGAAATAAGCTCTGAATGAAACAGTTTATTAACACAAAACCTCCACATTTAAGTCGGAAACAATGGAACATTGTTCGTAACAATACGTGCACTATTCTCCCTCCTAATTCCTCTTAAATCCTCTAAATGAGTACTGCTTGAGTGATCCGTGAATTTCAATAACACACAAGAAACTATCGTTTTAATTAGTTCAACAAAAACTTTTAAACTCGAAACCATAAAGGCGGTTAGCAACAACAGATGTTTGAACAAAGAAGCATTTACGATGTTTTTGCTACTAGACGTACCGACGATACAAGAAAACGCATGTGTTTTTCTTAAAAGGTTTTTTTGTGAAATTCTGTTAGCAAAATGGTCTTGTTGAGTTTGAAGTAGCCCATTTTTGTTGTAGTACTTTGAGTGGACTGTTGTTCCGTTTTTACTACTACCTATTTCCCTTTGCGGATATTAGCACTTCAAATAACATGTGCCAAAATTAGCTAAAAATCTCTTACTACTTAATTGCTTTCTGATGTAACAGAAGAGTGTATTGAAAGGACTTTAATAATACTCAATTCACCATAACGATACTATCATTCCATAAACTTAACATTTCACTATTCTATTCTGTTCTAGTACACTACATAGGGGTCATTTACAGAGTACAGTAATAGCAAGCGAGACAAATTCAATAGACCCCATAATTCTCGCGAAACAGCCGAGAAAACTCTGGACAACATCAATAGGGCGAATGGACAAAATAGAGATGGCCATCGGATGTGGGTGGGAATGAGACAGTTAATTCTAATTATGACCGTATTGTGCGGCGAAATTTTATTGCTATCTCATTCGCTCATTACGACGCCAGGCGGTAATTGTATTCTATTGTACTGTTCGGCAGACGACAATTTTTTCCCCGAACCGTGTGAATCTGGGACGGGGGTCGTAATTTGCGTTAAGGATCGCTGACTTTGTGTTTAATGGATTTATATTGAAGCTACAGTGATTTTAGTTTGTATCTATTGATTTTCATTTCTGTGTTTTTGCAAGTAATTTTGTAAGGATCGTATTTAAAAATGATCAAATAAATAATACAATTCGTAATCGTAGGTACTTTAAAATGAATGCGAAGAGAAATTCTATTTACAAATAAAAAAAAATATGATTTCAACATTGCCCGGATAATCCGATAAATCGATTGTACAAAATCGAATTCATAAATCGAAGTACAAAATCCTTGTACAAACAATCGCATTCTATTCGTTAAAAGTAACGACCTCATCGACTTTCGCTGAAAGGATAACAATATAAATAACTGCGTTTATTGTGTATCTATTTCTGAATATGTTGGCCTTTTAGAAGACCACTGATGGATTCTAAAGTTTCATCGCGGCCTGTCGGAGCGATTAGCGGCCTGACAGCTAATTTATATACTCAACTTACTGTTCTATTCCCGGCGGGAAGGTTGTAGACCTCGGTACGCGTAGACACGGCAAATAAACGTGAGAGCAATTTTGTTGCTCCAATTCTACATCTATGCTCCGCTTCACGTATTTGTTTTGCAGAATAGCAGCTGCACAAAAACTTCAATGATAAATATTCGGATAAAAGGACCATGCATAAAACTGCCTTATCAAGAAAAACATGCTCATTAATGTCCGTCGATAATGTACCGAGAGCATAATCATACCATTAATAACGTTATCTTGTACCCCGAAAACAAAATTAAAGTACACTATGGTCCACTATAAGCGGCTACAACCGCTAACGACCTACTTAATAAACATACGTATAATGGCTGTATTAATTTCCACGACAGCCAATTGCTATCAGTATCGTAAATACGGCTAAAACCAACGCGTTGTACGCAACAAACGATCATTATCGAGCACAATACTGGCAGATGCGCGAAGCTCACACCTCATTGCTTTTTCCGTGACATTGCGCGATCCCATAAAAGATTATGGAGTTCTGTAATAATATTAAAGTATTGCGATGATTTATGACTGCTTTGAGAGTTGCCATTTCGTCTTTGAATGCAGTCCCATTTATGAGTTTTAGACTGAAGTGTATTTTACGCGTAGTAGGTACTAAATATTTTGTCCAAAAGACCATATTCTATTACGTGGTCCTTACAGAGAATGTTTATTCTAGGTACTTGGTCCTTTGCTCAGGATAGTAAGTTATAATTTCTATGCGGTGGTCTTGATGTCAAGGTTATCACAATTCCATTTATTAATTACGATAGTTAATTATTCACATCAATGTTTACTTTATTTATAATAATTAGTCATCTTTATCTGCATTATATACGACTTCGTTTGTCCATTTATGAGTAGTCAATAAAAATAAGTTGGTTACATTTCTAAAGGTACGTTTTAGATCAAAGAGCTTTTGGTTCTCGTGTGATCATTCTATGAGATTAGCCGTGCTTTAGGAGACATTGTGACAAATCCGAACATCGGCGGCGTATCCCAACCCCTTTTAGCTCTAAATCTGGAACAATTTTCGGAATGGACTGCCTTGACAAATAATTTGAGGACAAATTGGTCCAACAGCTACACTGTTAAGTGGGAATGTTTATGTAGTTAAATATTTCTCGCGACACATATGGAAATAAAGAGCTTTTAATTTTATTCTTTCTTTAATGATTGGAATGTGAAACGTTTAAACGCATACTTACACATGTAATGAATCACAGATTGAGATTATTTATACATTTTAATTTTATGTAAGTACATAGGATACGTTTACCTACTTTTGTAATAAGTAAAATTGGTGACGAGTTCTGCATGGATCTTTGAAAGTTTAGTCCAACGCTTACGACTTGCTACGCCAAACAAAGTATATTTTATCTCTATCTTAATTTATGTCTTTTCTCTTAATACGGTCAAATAGTTACAATTTGAAGTAATGCATTCTACAACCAAAAGTTCAAAGGGAAACCGCTTAACAAAACCAAAACTTTATTCAATTAAAGTTTCATTCATAACTTCTGAGATAATATTAACTAATTGCCGCAAGCGTTACCACCTACCTAACAAAACACTGTAATTAAATTTAATATTTAGATCACTATCGAGAAATATTTCCGACAATTTGTAAAAGGGATACAATTAATTTTGTACCTATACATATTTCAAACGGTATATTACAAGACGCGTGTGTGAATATCTGAGTGCCATCACTTATCATCTTTACAGAGACATAAATTCACGAAAAATCGTTATTCCAAGCCATCACCCTAAAAGCAGGGCTGCTTGTGTGCATTGCATGCTCGTAAATTACCCTACGACGACGCACTAAAATAGCGTAACACCCCAATACCATGGGAACGAAGGACCCACCCTACGACCTCACGCTAAATGCCTACAAATCTGTCGAACGGGCCAGAATCAAAAAGACATCGAGATCCGACGTAGCGACGCGATTAGAAACGCCCGTTCAATAAACAATTTATTGGGGATAAAGAAATTTCTCACGAATGATAAATGCATCAGTCACGCGATGAAAGAGCTGCGTAAATTGGAATGAGGCGGAAGACTGAACAATGAAGGAGAGGAGACGCAGCCGGAAGCATCGCGGATTTTTCCCTGTTATCCAAACAACAATGGAAGTCAGTTTCAATACTCACCTAGCCTGCATACCATCTTTTGTTTAATTAATTATCCGACGGACGGAATAATTAAGCTCGAATTCGAGGCCGTGATTAAAGCCGCTCTATTCTAAAATATTAATAATATCAGGTGCACATTGTTTGGTTGTTAAATGGGGGTAATTATCTATGTGCTTCGTGTAAATTTATTGCACAAATTTTATAAAAGATTACCCCAGAGGAGAAATATTTGAACGGGCCCGTTTAGCACTTGTAAATAAATATATATTATCATGTTTATTTAGTGTTAATTCGAGCTGTATATCAATTAGGGTTGTAGCAATGAATGGAACAGTAGTTGGAATCGGTGATCGGTCACTCAGTGACAGTGGTCTCGATAGACTAGCGTCCAATGGAGCGGGAAGCATCTATGGTTTCATGGCACCAGCCGCCATCAATCAGAACGTTCGCAATACGGCCGATAATGTATCGCCAACAACCCAACATTTAATTGTTGATGGATCGCTACGAATCCCCGACAGGCGAATTACACGGCCGAATATAATATTTTCATGCGAAGAATTTTTTCATTCGCTCCAGCCGTGCATATTCGATACGGATTTATTATTTTCATCTTTACATCTTACCCTCTTTTGGGCTCGGAAGCGATACGTGAAATGACGGAAGATATGAAGGGCGGTAATGGAGGAAAATTGTACTTTATTCGATTTTGATAGACTTGGATAGAGGATTTAGGTCCCGATGTCACTGAAGGGTTTCGATGAGCTGTGATACGATTTTGATAAGACGTAATTTTATGTCAGGCACAGACTGCTGGGTTCAGAGTATTAAATATAAAATTTTGTCTCATATATTTAATAATTAAACCCTTTTTGGTAAAAAGTAACCAAACACGTAACTGCTACGTGTATTTATTCATAGTGTCATCAAAACCAATAACAAGGTTAATTTACATTTCCACCTCGTCAACTTAAAAGCAGACAGAAAATATTATTTTGTATAGAATATTTCCAAACTTCAAAAATCTAAAAATATAAACACAACCGATCTACAAACGTATCTTTAACTCCATCACGATATAACACCCTGGGTGTTCTCAGTCATAAAAGCATATTTTTACACAACATTATCTTAGTTCAACACTACTTCTGAAGTAGCATTTTGATATATTTGTCCTTTAAGATAAGCAGCTGGCTCGAATGTCACAATCTCGAAACTGGGTAAATAGTTATTCTAGTTAAATTTTTTGAAACAGGTCACATTTATGTTGGATTATTTTGTTATCACAAGTCAAGAATAACATAACTTATGCTTTGTATTTTGTGACATGAGAGTATATCAGTACTTTAAAATATGACGTACCGAATGATATTTATAATTCACTTGAGATCTATGAAGATTAATCCTAGAAGCTAATTGAAGCTGATCTAACAAACCAATCTATAAGGGCAGTAGTATAATATATGTATATTAAGTCCCCAAGGTCATGGCAATGGTAGGGGCAGATTTGTATCATTTTGTCCAAACCACCCGAGTGAGTTAAGATAGTATAATTTAATTTATAGTCCCATATCGATAACCCATGCGTTATGGGAGCGGTCGCCCGCACTCCCAATTACCTATACGATAAGCGACTTATTTACGATCCAACAGCCAGCTAAAGGAATTAAAATTCATTGTTTCTTATCCTGAAAATACATACCTAAAGATACACTAAGGTCAGAAGATATCTCCGCTTTATCTGTAACAAGAATAGGCTTTTAAAACGAGAGGCGCTTGATACCAAGTGGAATAATTACGTGACCTCTTGAAATTGGAAGTTTTCGAAGCGGACAGGACTTCCAGTGATCCATTTGTCTCAAAGTTAAGGTGATATCGGATTTCGTGAATGAATTCAAAGTTTTCGATTATCGAGTGTTAGATAACAATGAACGATAAGGACCGCTTTTATAGCAACGAAATTCTCGTAAAATGACGATAAAAGTTTCATTTCATAGAGTGAAAGGTTTATCGCGAGTTTTTTAGTATTGTTTCTTTAATATTGTTTAGAACATTGTACGGACATTCTGTAATCCTGTCAGCGCTTAATTCATTAGTGTTAGAGTGAACGGACAAAGCTATGTGCACTATATTTTCGAGCCTAGCGCAGCAGAGCGGTCTAAGCGCTTTGCAGGGCACAATTGCACGCAAAAACGCGTACTGTAGTGCTTGCAAAGCCGTAGGCTACGAATTTTTTTGTAACAGTAACGATGAAAATAAAAGTTCGACAAGCTGCCAATCGACCGAATTGCGGGAGCGAATTCTTTCGACTTTCCGAGACTTCGATTTATTTTATTGCATACGACCCTTTGCAAGTAACATAGTTATATCAAATAACAATTAAAATAGACCTTTCAAATTATCTCCTATTAACATAATCAAACAAAGATGAACACCAAAACGACACGTGCATGAAAACGTACCCAAAATATTTTTCTTAATTCCCCCCTTCATTCTGCAAACAGTACGGAGTTTTAAGCAGTTAAGTGGGCCGACGTTGATGCTGCTAAATATGCGCATATTACAGTATTGTATGTAAAACGTATGATGGTCGCTGTTGCTGATGACCTCAGAGGCTGGGACGCGGGTGCAATGGGGGACGGATTTGAGCCATTAGTAATCCAATATAGCTCTGTCGCCGTGGAACAATTCATTGATACTCCGAGACGGCACAGTACTATTCAAATAATGCCCGTCCCAACAAAGAGTATGTTTATTTATGCTGATCGAAGCCGTCCTCATATTTAAGTACCAAAATAACAGAAAGTAACAACCCTTTACTCTTTTCAATTGCACTTGTGAATAATGTATTCAAAAATGTTCTCTCTTATTTGATTGGAATGATATAAAATGTTATGACAGCCGTTGACAAGGGACAGATAAAAGGAAAATCTTTTTTTGCCACAATGTCTGTGTTTACGTTGTGAACACCTTCATTATTATTACAAGATGTGTCAAATTACTAAGAGATATAGGTACAGTCAATACATACTAGAAACAATCGTTTGTATATATTCGTACATAAGGACCAAAATTGCACAATGTGGACCAAAGGACCATATTACAAAAATCACAAATAAAAAGTTATATATATTTACATATTTAATTTGTTTCCGTTACAAGTGAATACAAAATGGATGTATCAGATGTTACGGTTACAAGAACTAATGTATCTATTTGTAACTCATGTTTCCGGCTTTTTACTATCTCGACAAGTAACTCTTCTATTATAGAGATCCTTATACCGTTTGTATGTGTTTTATGGAAAGCTTTTTCTGATTTATTGAATACATTTATGGTTGTTTCTTTAAAGGCATTTAATTCTCAATAAAATACGACGTTTTGTGTCTTTTCTTTCAAAGTAAAAATGATGTTAGTTAAAACATGAAGAATTAACAATAAATCTTTTAGACTTCTTGAGTTGTATAGAGTTAAATTTTAACAAACTGATCATTTAAAAAAATAAGTAAATGAATAATAATAATATAAACTTTTAAAATCATCAAAAACATCATATCTGAACTGAAAAACTAACACAAACTAAGTATATTTTTCATTTAAAAAGCTCTGAATTTCAGCCATCAACTTATTTCCCCCACTACACACTTTCAGTACATTTTCGCTAATTCATCGCGTCGCTCGGCGTCGATAAGTGGTCGACGGCTCGGCCGGAACTCGGTTTTTTCATCCCGCAAACTCTCAAGAGCACCGCAAAATGTCTTCGAAATGACTTTTTCTCTTTTAAGTACATTTCAACATTTTTTTTACAATGTAGCACTTAAGGTTGGTGGAGCTTGGGACCAATGTTTGTATAACTCATTGGCGATGAATAATATTTCATCGCGTTGCGGCTTTATCTCTTTATGTTGGAGGCTTGAAGGATAAGTACTGTTGGAATTAGTGTTTAGAGTCTACATTACAGTTTGTTAAGAGATCTGTCGGGATGAGAAAATGATTTCTCTTGCATATTTTGAGAGAATTTTAATGTTTGATGTAGAACCAATGATCTTGTATTAACTTCCATTCATACGTCTTAATTTATTTTAAAAATTAGAATTAAGTAATGGCAACATAATAAAAAACAAACATGTCTGTTGTCTCTCAAAACAATCAATTTACCAATAAAATTAATAATTGAAAATACTTACTTATATTAAAACAAAATCCATAAAGACCAACAGTCTACAATCAACCACTAAAACACAGAACAATCCACTCAAAATCCAAATTCAAAAAAGTCACGTAAAAACGAATTGACGTTTAAATTTCGCGCGAAACGCTCTGAGCGAGCGACACCCTTCCCGTGCGAACGCTGGGGACCAACTGAAGCGGTCTCGGCGGCAGTCTAGACAAGGGCGGTAGGGGAATGACAGGGGCGGGGGGGGAATCAACCCCGGCCAACATTTGCCCAGAAAACGGCCAAGCTCAAACATCAATACGGAAGTATCTCATTAAGTATTAATATCATCTACTTTGTACTTGAATTAGATAAAATCATTTGACGTGATATCCCGAACAGATTTGCTGCAGGCGATACCGAAGCAAGATAATTAAGGCGCTTCTGGTATTGAAAACTTTTGCCTGTAAGCAAAGTTTGGAGTTGTAACTTTATTTATTCTTCGGTCGGTCGGTTTGTGTTCTTTGCTCTTCGGTTTTCAGGTAGATTTTGTTAAAATTACTAGAGGTTGATTTTTTATAAGAAAACTCTGAAAAGTTCGCTATACGTTGAATTTTCTTTTCAAATTTTGTTTCTTTAAATTACTGTAAAAGATGTTGGTTTCATTATTTCATATAACAGAAATTCTATTCACAAAGAAAATCTTTAAGGGTCTGAAAAAATATCATATTCAAACCAAAAGAAAAGACATATAACGAGTAATATAACACCTAAGTCTATACAAATAAGACCTAAATCAAAACACTAGAAAAATCTAAATGTAAATAATCTGCTTGAACTAAAAGTCAATGACTGAAAAAAATAACAAGCGTGCAAATATCCAATTGTATATTGTTTTACTGAACATTTTATTTACGATAACAGAGCCGTAAATCTTTTTAATCTAGACCATTTGTTTTGAATGAGAAATAGAAATAACAATTATAAATATTTCCTTATGCTTTAAATAATAGTATTTTGACATGATGTAAACTTTGCTGCTATTTTTTGCGGAAGCCGTGGGTGTGTAATGATCTTTACTTATCGATATCTATCAGAGGCAGATAAATAGTATTGATTTGGATAATTTTAAATATTGATACTTGTAATGACATACAGTATATTGTTGTATCGTCACGCCTTTTATCCCCGATGGGGTAGGCAGAGGTGCACATTATGGCACGTAATGCCTCTGTACAAAGTACACCAACTTTTCACAATTTGTGTTATAAGTTCCATGTAATAGGGACCTAATGTGAGCCTTTTGCTATATACCGGGTACAATTCCAGACTCCGTGCTACTACTGAGAAAATTTCGAAATACCGAAAAAAGCCCAGCAATACATTGCCCGACTAGGAATTAGACTGAATTCCTGAGCTAAGCATATTTGAATACTTAAAAACTTGTGTAATGCGTAGTAAAATATCAGAAATAGTTCAGTATTATAGCCATAGGCGCCACTATTTCGAGAACAAGGAACTATTGAAATCTAGGAAACACTAAATATTACTAGTACTTTACCTATTTAGTACAATACATAGAATTTGAACGTTGTGACTAATTCCTATTTAATAAGTTGGTCACGAAAGCGGCCGTAGATTTTCTAAACAAAGTTAAATGTATTACGTAAATAATTTCAGCATAGTTCGTAATATTTAGGCAGTTATGGTTACATAAATGCCACCCAGTTGGATGTAAATATATTTATTTTAAATATACACATATTTATTTATTAAGGCTTACTAACTAAGATACATACAGACAATCTTAAAATTTGGTAAACTATTATATGGCTCTTTTAAATGCATGTATTTTACTTGCAAATATTTCAATATAAACTATTCTTAAGAATAGGAGCTTATATATAATTAAAAAATAATGACCAACTAATAGATTATTAAAAGTTACCGTACAGCTATTAATAAATTGTCTGCTCGCATACAGTACTTACATAATGCACGTAGGTAGACTCAGTATCGATCTGGGACAAATTTAGTTCTGCACAGCAAACGCTCTCAGCGCAGAATCACAGAATAGATGCGAAAACCGTTTGGAAAGTCTAATGTTTTATTTTAATTGCTTATTGGACTTATCTGCTGTGTCCCGCCTCTTTAAAGGAACCTGTTAGACTAAAACGACAGAGAAATAGGTGCTTTGCACTTAAATGTACGTTTTGGGTGATAATTAAAGTTAATTGTCTTAACAAAAACAAGTTAAAGTTTTAGGTGTCTTTTTTGTGTTTATTTTCGTGTTGTAAGAGGCTTATTTACGCTTGACGAAGAAGGTTAAATACCTTCTTCGTCAAGCGTAAATAAGCCTCATTTTTAGTAAATACTATGGATATCACTGACAGTGTAGTATCAGATTTTAACGAGATTTAAATTAGGTCATCACTAAGAACATTTTTTGATGTCAAAGGAAACCTTCTAAAAGTGTCTATCTATTGAAGGAGAAAGGCTAAAGAGTATGGGAATATTACCTAATTTAAACCTTCCTAGTGATAGCCAATAAGGGCACTGGGTCCTCTTAATAAACCAACCCTATATATAATATATCGTCTAGCCAGTCACTCATTGGCCGACTCATACATTTTAAATTTAAACAAGCTTACATCTTTATAGAACAAAATTTTAAAACAAAACAAAATTAAGGTATAATCCTACTAAATCCATCTCAAACACAAGATGCGGGTGTAATGACAAATTGATGCACTTATGACGCGTCATTTTAATACATCGCATGTACTGGCACTGAATAATAGAGCCGTGATGATAATGCACTATTTGGTGTATGTAACTTATGCCTTGTTCACTATTCTTCGGAATTATAAAAGGATAACAATGATAGTCGTAGTTAGGAGGTATATTGTCCTATTTGATAATTTCGTCTCAAAGAGTTTAAATTCGATGGTAATGTTAATAAAAGTAATCTTTGTTTTAGTGTCATATAGTATAGTTAGGAATCTCTTAGCGAGAAGTTAATGTGATTGAAGGTATCATTGATTTCTTAATCAAATAAATCATTATTATTATTGTATGTACTGATTCTGCCTGTGACTGCTTCGTTGGTCGAGTGGTCGTAAGTGCAACTGATGGACAAGGGGTCTCGGGTTCGATTCCCGAATCGGGCAAGTACTTTTGTCTTTTTTGAAAATTTGTCCGTGGTATCACGGAGTCTGAATTGTGACAGTATATGACAATTGGCTTACCCCTATTACATGAGACTTATAACACAAATGGTGAAAAATGGGTATACATTGTATAGCGGCATTACATGCCGTAATGCGCACCTCTGCCTATCCCTTCGGGGATAAAAAGGCGTAAATGTGTTTAGATGAATCCGCTTCATAAATGGCAATATTTCCAAAAAAACCCATTCACCTTTAAAACCGTTTATAAACAAAAGACAGTTTATGAACTAAACGATTCACTTGTTTTTCATCCTGCCATCCCGAGTCACTTGCATGGCATGGCAATATTTGAAAACAATGTCATTATATTGGTTATCTAAACAAACAATGAAAGACAATAGTATTCCGTAAAATGTGCACTACGGCACTACTTATGGTCTTAGTCATAGTGTTTGAGTGACTGCAATTACGCAATATATCAAACTCAAATCATTTATTGCATTCAAATGTACATTTAGATGATACATAATTAGGACATAAACTTATATACTTGATATAAAATTATATACATCCTGTGTAGATACCTTCACGATAACCTGGTGCCAATGTCTATCAAAAAATAAATAAAAGAGGCATCCTATATTTTGCTTTTCCTATATTTTTAGAGGTATTTCTATATAATTTCTATCTTTACATATCTAATATTTTACATTGTCTACGTCTATCTGATACTTAACTATTTATACTCTACATATATCTACACTTTACACTCATATAATGAACTTTTAGTATTTATCAATCAAACTAATTTCAGCAAACTAAACGGATTGTATGACTTCTGAAGTTTATATTAGCATTAACAATAATTCAAATCTATGAGAAATATTGATATAGGTTAGCTATGTGTTCGGAAGCCATGATTGCAATTACGTTACGGCGTTCCTTTCATCCCATACAACTGGAAGATCGAAGCAATCTTCTGGAAACAATGTCTACTGGAAACTGGACGCTACAATAGCGTTTGCTCTGTATTCACACTATATAAGATACATACCTACTTCTATATAGATATCGAATAGAAAGCAGAATAGTTTGGGAACTATTTGCAGTTTTAGAGAAAAGAGTAGGATAAAAAGTTGAAGGAGTATTTAGTGGAATGTGGTGAACTGAATTTATATTAGAATAATAAAATTATTTGTCGTGTAGTGTTCTTGATACGACAGAATAGAATATACGTCAGCAATCTGCCTCGCACAGCAAAACTGTGGAATGAGCTGTCGTCGGCGGTATTTCCGAACCGATACGACCTTCAAACCTTCAAGAAAAGAGCATACTCCTTTTTAAAAAACAAAGGCCGGCAACGCACCTGTGACTCCTCTGGTGTTGCGGGTGTCCATGGGCGACTCGTTTGCTCGTTTGCCTCCTATTCCATAAAAAATCTCCCACCTGTCGGCTAAGAGATGCTGTGAAATAGATAACAAAATTAACTACTAATAATGGTTTACTCACGTAAATTTGCCTCGCCAGTAAACCTACTGGTTGGCGTGACGTCGCCGCGTCTGTACGCGCTACTGATGAAGACCTCTGTGACTCGAAACTGGTAGGGCTCTTCTCCGTTAATTTACGTGAGTAAACTATGATTTTTAGTTGATTTTGTATGTCTCACGATCAAGTCAATATAAAATTATAACTAAATTCTCTTCTAAAATCCAGCATATTGTATAATCACAGGCTGTTTATAACGATGATACTTCCTATGCAATTCTATGCACTAAGAAACCAGTTTATTCTTAGAAAACACCCAGAATATTTACCTTAAACTGTAGTGACGGGTAATAGACGGGTTAATCGTGTAGTTTGCTTAACTTTAGGCCAGTTAATCCTTACGTCGAGTTGGGCTCACAGAATCTAAAGATAAAGTGTGCAGACGGCCTTATGGGCGCCAGTTTGAACACACCTTTATCTTATGTGAACATAATGTCAGTACGCTTGCTTTTCTAAGAAAGGTTAGGGTTAGATGTGTCAGGTGTAATGAACCCAAGTGACACTCGGTGAAGGGGTCATAGTGAAATGCAGGAAGACCTTTTGGATGATCCGAAAAAAAATACATGTCATTTTGCTCATCTCTGTGAAGGTCAGCCAAATTATACAGTTTCTCAGTACACACTGAGGGCCAGTTTAACCCTTCCGAGTATCTAATTTAGAAGAATTGATAAATAATGTTTGCATACAAACCTAGGTAGAGTGAGTGGTTAGGAATATGTATAAAATATCTGGCACCTGTACCCTTAGTATAAGTTTGCTTTACGTTGAACGAAAACGAAACAAGAACGCGTTCGGCGCTCTGATTGGACGGCGTGAATGAACCATCCAATCATAGCGCCGAAGTGCTCTCGTTTCGTTTTTGTACTAAGGGTAATGCTAGTGGTGTTATATTACGGAGAAAATATGTATAGAAAAACGAGATGTAATTCAAATAGTGTTTGTTTTTTTTTCACTAAATCGGCTAAATGGCCTATCACAGGCCAGCAAGGCAATGTTTCAAACCAACATGAATATTTAGGATTAGAGATATTAATTAGTGAACATTAATAATGTTAACTCATTATCGTGCGGTAAATTCACCGATTTGCCCAATAGTTTATGGTATAAATTAATTATGCATACACAATGCTAATGTTGCTTATATTTTATTATTAAATTTAGTTTGCTTTGCGGATTATAGAGATCGATTAATGGATGGTTAATGTGTTTTATTTCAATATTTTAGTTTTGATTTATTGAAAATTATGAAATTACTAGCTGATGCCCACAGCTTCGCTCGCATGCAATAAACTAACTTTCTAACTATAAAAGCCGTAATTACTCATTAGTAAATCAGCTACCTGCCCATAAAATTCTCATCTAAATCGGTCCAGACATTTCAGAGTTTAGCTAGAACAAAAAGATGTATGTTGGTGTATGTATCATATGAAATGTAAAAAGCGATTATCTTAATATTACAAACATACACTCCAATTCTTTTTTTTTTTAAAAAAAACTTTGCCCCACACTAGGATTTTCTCCTGTGTCGTGGGTGCGTTTACAAACATACAAGTTCACATACACATCACACCCAGACCCGAAACAACAATTTGTGGATCACACAAAGAGTTGCTCCGTGGGAATCGAACCCACTACCCGTTGTACGGCAGCCGATTGCCTAGCCACAGCATTAACCGTGCAGTCATTTATATGTGTATAGATATAAAATACTACCTAGTACATAGCATCGTAGGCTGGCATGTGCCCGATGTATAACTATTAGACAAGCAGCCTATGTAAGGTTTACCTTTTACTATGCCGTGGGAATAATAACATTACTAGTATGTGGGTGTTACGACTACCTACTATTATAACACGTGGGCCTTTATATTCTTTGTTAGGGAACAAATGTGTATCTTAAGTTATATAATGTGAAAATGAAAGGAACACCACACAGTTAATTTAGTGATTCAATGTAAAAAAGAACAAACGAAGATACGACTACCATTAATACAATTACTATTGTGATTAATGCATAAAGTGGTTGGAGTGTCTGTTTATATATTATTACGATACAAAGTAAACCTGCACAATAAGCATATTTTGTCTGGCTGTCTGTTTGTTCTGATTAATCTCTGAAATGAGTGATACGATTTTGATAAGATTTTCATTGCGAGGATCTGATGTACTACCAGTAACCTAGTCTACTTTTTATTTTAGAAAATGAATGCCACGAAATCCGTAATCCACTCAAACGAAGCTGCGAGCATCAGCAAGTCTACAAACTTATAAAGACATCTATTAATATCTGTGAAGCTCAAAAGAAACATTAAACGTCGATGCCACTTGTCTATGATTAGTAGACGAGTCGGTAGCAGAGACAATAAAACAATAGTCCAATCCAAGACGCAGACGGTCGGAAACGCTTCCTTCCTAAATCCATTAATTTAACAGCTGTACACAGATTTAGAAATTATAATAACGTTATTTAATAATACTTTCATTGTAATCGTTTTTATATGAATATGTGATTTGTACGCAATCGTTGCCGCTCATCTGAAACACTAAAGGCGTTACGCGTTGCCGGCCTTTTGGGGGTTAGGCATTTAAGAGTTATTAAATTATGCATGTTTTTCTAAATAAATAAATAAATATTGGGGAATCGAGGATTGGGAAGATTGGAAAGGGATACCCTGCTTTTGGGCCTCCGGTAGCCTCATTCAAGCAAGCGCTGTTATCACGTCGGTTTTCTGTGAGGCCGTGGTCTCACTCCGGTCGAGCAAGCCCATTCGTGCTGAAGCATGGCTGTCTCACGTTTCAAAAGGAGTACTTTTAAATCAATTTGCGTAACTCATCTGATCATCTAACCAAAGTACGCAGGAATTTGTATAAATATTAGACATTGACATTGGTAAAAAATAAAATCAACCTTTAGCTTGCTTTTTTACTAAAATATCTATCGTTTTTCATTTAAAGAACAATGGAAAGCAGATTATCTGATTAGCTAGCAGACATCAGATTGCCACTTTCATTTTACAACTAACATAGAACATACTATAATATTAACTTGTTACAACAAAATGGCCGCCCATTGTCCTTCAAATTAAACTAATCTCCGTCGAATCAGACAGGTAAATTTTCTGTAAAATTCAACAGTCCCTTAAGTAGCCAGCGTAATTTAATTAAATAATGTTCCTTGAAAAGTTAATTAAAACTTAATTCGACGAAAGTTTCTAATCTGGAAGCGGCAACGATTTATTTTATGAGATAAGCAGCCTTCTAAACTTTTTCTGATGTTTTCATGAATTTGCTTAAACATTAACAGTGCTCAGTAGTATCTAGTTATATTTTATGGAAGTTTAAGGACTGTCACAAACTATCAATTGTCTTGTGAGTTTAATCCTACTAATATTATAAATGCGTCAAGTTTTTATGTTTGTCTGTTTTTTATTAATCTTTCACGTCAAAATGGCTGAAACAATCGAGATTAAATTTGAAACAGTGGTAGACTATGGTCTGGAATACTTCATAGGCTTTTTATCCTATGGGAACGGGGGCGCAGCTACTGGCAATAGCTTCTTCTTGCTTCTTCTTTAGCCTTTTTCTACCGCTACAGTGTAGGCATTCTTCAGTTTCTACCAGTATTATGGACTGGTAAAAGCTAGAAACTAAAGAGGAAATCATTGCGATTTTACATTTTAAAATTACTAATACTCACTAAGCACATTTTCAAATCGTGAGAATTAAATACGCACACCATTTTGCCGACTGATCCCTAAGCTTAAGTAAAGTACTAAATATAATTAGTAGCACTTACATCATCCTCTATAAAGGGACGAATGACCAAAGCACTTTAATATTACCTAATTAATTAGCTAGCTAATTATTCAATGCAATTTCACGCTCCGATACTGAAAACTAAGCGGTTTGTTCGAGTAGCGAATCGCGACTCAATAGCGAACTCGAACGTGCTCTAACTTTTGAATGCTCAACTATGCTTAAAATCGAGTCGTCGAGTATTGAGCACTTTGTAACTCAGCCAAACTCACCTCATATAATTCTCACCTTGTTTATTTAACTTTGAATAAATGTAGGACGAATTTTATGAAAATTTCATTATGTTAAAAGTATGTAATTTAGGCAAAATATATGCAAATGTTGTTCTCATTACATTACACAATGTAATAGTATATTTTGTTTGCTCATAGTTGTGTTAAATAAGTTAGACTAAAGTCATTATTTGTAATGAAAATGAACGCATTTGTTCACCTTCTAAACCCGTTGAATGTCAACATTCCTATTATTACAAATACGTGAAATACTATGATGAATAACTCGAAGATTGTCTTTTATTTATAAGATGGAGAAGTGCTAAAATTATTCCAAACCTCATCGACAATTTTCAATGATATGTAGGAAATAAAATAAGAGAACTCACCATTAGTGGTCCACCCATGGAGCTCTTAATAGTAACTAACGCCCTTAAGTAATAAGGCTCGATGAGTTTACAAAGCAATATTTCGCGATTAAAATAATAACTGGTGCTTTGCCAACGTTGGTCGTAAACACAATTCCCTCGCAGCGGTCAAGTCCTACTGTTTACAAGACAGCCTGGAAGCCTTCCAAAGTTTCACTAGCAACTCATTAAGGGAATAGTGTTAACTGCGAATGCCCGTGAAATCTTTTAGTGGGCACTTCACTTGCCCGTTTTAATTCTGTCTCTACATTGCGTGCTTCGTTAAACTCGAGAGGCTATTTGGCTCATGTTTTTGAGAAAGATGGCTGGTCATTATTTTTCGTCGTATGAGCAAATTATGTGGAGTTACAGCGAGTGCTTAAATTTTGAGGGTTTATGGCAGACGGCGCGAGTTTCGTCTGCTGCCGAAATTTCGTAGCATTTAAAATGGGAATGTGGTACAGAAATGGAGTTGAAATGCTGTTTATTACATATATGGTCTCTTTCTATGACTATATTTATGTAAAACCGTATGTTTATTACTAGGACAAACATTTTATGAACATTATAAAATGAAGCTCCATAAACTTCAACTTAAAAAGTATGTTTACAACCAACATCAATTTTAGATTTTCTATCTCAAAGGACAAAGCATACCTCATTTCAGTTCGATAGACATCCTCTATAAAAACACAGCTGCCTTCGACAAAGAGTATATTCCCGATGGTCACTTATTGTTCAACGCGGGCCACGGACAATGGAGGACATCACAGATCACCCGTCTCCGGGCAACAATGACGACTTCGGTTTTGTAATAAGCTTTAGAATCTATCACAGCTATGTGTTTCTAACAATAACATTTTTTTTTATCATACACAGAGTAAAGAAGTTTCTATTAAACATACTGATATACTGTTGATTTATTTTTACGTATGTATGGTGTTTGGGATGTGTGATGTCCCCATGTTACGCGTAGGTCGATGTCGTTTTATTTTGACACACGGACGTGAAATCCCTTTGTTGTCTTTAGTGCGATATATCAACGGCTGACACTTAATTCTGTACGAAAATAAAAAAGTGAATGGGACGTTTGTCGAATGCGAATCGATAAAGTTAAAAACGTTCGATTATTGAATGGAATGGGAGTATTCCATTTTTTATCTTTACGACATGTTTCTTTCACTTTATATTCTTAAAACGTAGGCATGTAGCATGAAAAGAAGGTGACACTATTTAATATGTCACCTGTAGTAATCGAAATAATTAAAAGAATCGTTTCTAACAACAACTGATGATTTATCATCTTGCCAATAGAATTTCAATGGACTCGACCACCCGTCGGACTCTCTAACGATGTCGTTTTGGTAGACAATAGTGTTGGTACAATGCAAGAATAACGACCTCCCGAGACACTCTGCCTTTGATACTGATGCCAGCTAAACAGCCAAAAACAAAAGACGAATATAAATCACAAGGGTCCCGTACAAACGTACACGCGTCAAAATGCAAATACATTTACACTATCCTGCAACATTACACTCTAAGCTAACGAAATAAGGTTTCTTATTGTCTATCAATCAACTGTCGGTAAAATTTTAAAATCATGCCCAACTCTAACCGCTTCTGTGTAAACAATGGCCGTTTACAATGTTACATTATTACGCTGGTAACATAATTATTGACCCATTGTTAAGCAGACGATTCCCGAAAATGCTTCATGGGTGTTAAATGGCTTTACAATGTCCCTCTAGTGTACCAAAGTGGACAAAATATTTTTACCGCGACTCGGAACGAATTAATTGTGAAAGGGTCTTATTGTTATTTTTTGCAAGAGGATGTAAAGCTGCAAGTCTCCTCTTTGAAGCACATTGGACGTAATTTATGTACATTAGGACGAATAAAGAAACAAAGTATTTAAATAAAGACTTTTTAGACAATTACTGATGTATTTATGGTTGGTATTTGGAGCTAAGAATCAATAAAACGTCGTATAAAGCTTGCATAATGTCTTTATGTTTCTGCAAAGTGTGTGTCCATTTTTGTGGTTTAAATAATGCTTTAGAAAATAAGACTATGGATATTTTTAACCAGAAAAGTATAGATATTTTTCCAGATAGAGTCGGATATTGCAAAACATAAAAACGTAAAACCATAAAACGCCTGAACTTATGAGAAAAACACCTATCCCTAAGCGCCTATTCCTAGAGTAAGCACCGTAAATAAAGTTCATTCTGCGTATCAAATACACGATTTATTGGACGATTTTATCAACAAACTTAAGACGTATTACACAATAATTACTTGAACATAAACTCAAAACGTTCACTTCTTAAAGTAATTAAAAGCAATTAAGGATAATTTACGTAAATATTTTCAGTAATAGAGGCAAGCGACTGAGTAAACTCGTAAACCTGACCACAGCCCTAGCCTAATTACCGTAGCCTCATCCCTTTCTGTGTCTAGGGGAAAGACAGGGACGGACAATTCGATAGACACCCCTTCTGAACAATTTACGGGCATGGAGCGGCACTGCTAATCTAATTGACGCTTTCACGTTTAGTTTGGAGTCGCCTTGACCTTTCCTAAATGCATTTCGTATGTTTTATATTGTTGGCTTTTGACAATTAAGCTATTTACGAACGGGAATTTTGCAGGGGTGGTCGATTTTTTCTTTTGTTTTATGGAAAGTGAATGGATTTGCATACGTCGCGTCGGTGTAAAATGAATGCTGTATGCAATATTTAAACTCCTATTAGACATTAAATATAATGCAAACGTAATTTTTAAAATTAACTGATTATTAATTATTTTTGGAAATCATGATGAGTTTCAGATTGTAGCGCCTTTAGCTAGAACTTTAACCCGATACTTACTTATACTGCAAAAAAAGACCTCTCATACAGTTTTATAACGGTAACTGAAGACAAATGAGCATTCTTTTTGTCACAACGGTAATGTGCAGATCTCCCAATCCCCTCAGGGAATAAACGGACAGGTACACTAACCAGACACCCCTCCGACAAAAAACATACCAATCAATCAAATGTTCCAAAAGGAAAACCAACAAGAGTGATTAGAAAACCGTTTTTTTTTCTTTTGCACGCAAAACGCTCGCGTGCAGTCCTTTTGTAAGGAGTGACGAACCTCAATGAGCAGTGAGGACCCCTACAATCAGAACATTGTTGTTACTCATCGCATGACAGGCGAAATTAACACATCGTCCAATCTATGACCCCTCAGTTCCACGTATGTTGAAGAAAACTTTTCTAATAAACAATTTGATGTACGGTCCAATTAGAACTGTACCTGGCAATTTTGGTAAACGTTGTAAATGTTGGGAGGGGACGAGTATGTGAGTGGAGATGTCTTTATTGTATTGTGTTGTATTTGTAATATCGAAATGGCCCGGAGGCGTCGTCGACGTCCGCTTCTCATGCATGAGTGTACGGCACGTACCAATGTTTAACTTTTTCCGAATTATGTTGTACTCTCTAAGATTATTTAGACACCACTGACAAACGGTGAAGCGAAACATTGGCATCGTGAGGAAAACTTGGGCTTATAGTTTATAATTATAAGTTTGCAATCGCTAACCCGCCTTGAGCAAGCGTGGTGATTATAGCTCAAACCTTATCTGTGTGAGAAGAGGCCTTTGGTCAGTGGTAATAAACCGTATTATAATCTCTACGCTTGGCTAGTGGATTGGAGATTCTCATACAATACTGCTGCAAATTTAGAAGCGTTTAATATACTTACTGTAATGTTTACAGAATTTTAATCGTTTAATATATTACAACGTATTTATCAACGTATTATTTTTGTAATAAAATTTGGGTCCTTTCAAAGTTTTAAGTTTAATTCTATCATTTACAAACTAAACCGTACCAAAGGACCAACTTCATTCATCCACAAAATAACTATCAACCAGCAATTAGTTCTTAGCCAAACTTCTAAGAACTTTTCTACTAAGATGACCAACGAAATTAATTACGAAACTCCTTACAAATAACTATTAGGACCATATTTCTAGCCTGTCATGATACAACCGTGAGAAAAGTTGCTGTGTAACGGAGAAGGAAAATTTTGATATCGCGTGTGTACAAGGCGGGGGTCCCATCACGCGATAGTCTTTTCTTTGGTAAAGAAAACTGATGCTTATGATTTAGAGGCACAACTAAAATATATATTCGGTATGTTTGAGTTATCTAAGAAAGGATTTCTTTCGGAGATGGATTTTTTTGCGGAACTGTAATTAGTTTTGTATGATGTGTTTTTCCTTCTTTTATGATTTATTTTTTGGTGTTGTGCGTATATTATTTTGGAAGGTAAGAATTGTGTGTTTTCAAACTGCATTTGGGTCAGAATAATAGTTTCTATTCTATAACTTGGTCAAATGACGAAATAAGAGTAATATCAAAGTAGCTGTTTAGTGATCGCAAATGCAATTGCAGACTTCCGTACGTATGACTCGATATTATTGTATGTAGGCAGCTCATAATACAGATTTATGGCCCTTAATAGTCCTTTATTACGCAAGATAGATTACCCATACTAAGTTTAAAAAAGATTTTTAATACAGAGAATTTGTACAAGCAAAGAATCATCGAGAAAGAACAAGTAGAAGTAACGGTATACGCAATATTTTTCTCAACACAAGAGAGTATCAAAAAGCCACGTAAACTAAATCAATGTTTTTGTTAAACTTATTTATAACCGACATTCTTTCCGTAAAAGGAAACCGTTTCGAAACATCGTATGCTAAGTAAACTCATTGCATATTTTAACGCTATATTTAAAGGCTCCAAATATAGAATAATATGCTCATTCCCTTCCACGTAGCTCATAAGAGCCGTTTTCTAATATTCAACCTTCCGTCAATTTATTAAAGAGACCCGCTTTCATCACAGTTTCCGTGGCATTATGTTTTCCTATTACTTTCATAATATTTATTTTACATGGTCCGACAACCTTTATCCTAAACTGGACTTTATTTTTTATCCCATAAAGTTCTTTTCTCGTGAAATATGGTGGGATATTCAGTACTGTTTCAAGTTGAGCGAGTCCATTTCTTTCGCCGCCCATAATAATGTTTGGCGATTTATCAAATCGCAATTTCGTAATAGATACCGGCTTGATGTGAAAGTTGATAAAAGTTATATATTATCGTCCCTTCGTTTGCTAAATTGAAACGGCCATTTGGTCAAATAAATTCTTAATAGTCCTTTGGGCGTTACATTAAAAGACACTTAATTCATTTCTTTGTAATTCCCTTATCTTTTTATTTATACATTATGTTGTTTGTTTCTCTCAACAAATTACGTTGTTCATAAGTCAATTTCTTTATATAAGAATAATAATTGCTACGTAATTATGTACATAAATAAACATTTTTTACATATTTTCCTGTTTGATAGTATAACATTGTTTACAGGTCAGAGATTATGAAAATTAGAAGTTCAGAGATTTACGTAAACAAAAAGAAAATAATACGCTTGTGTTTGATTATACAACATAATTATGGTTTAATTGTATAATCATCCCTGATATAAGACTACGCCCGCCTTGGGCGAGGCGAGAGGGAATATCAGACTTTTACTAACATCCACCCGTTCATATTCCTGATTATCGAGTCGAAGCCCTGGTAAACCCACTAGCTAGTCCGCAATTTCGGATCAGGCATTAGCCCTACTGGGCCCATCTGTAGTAGGCTCTTTGAGGCATGTTCGGATGGCGAGCAAGGATAGCTTGCTGTCAGCAGATCCGCGCCTGGAGTGTCTCTCGTGAGGCATAAGCGGGCTGAATAAGATATTTCATTATTTGGGATACACCAAAATATGGGATTTTTCACATTAACGTACTAACATTCTTTGATATATCAGCAAAATAAGGCCCGTTTTAACCAACATTCCCTTTATTTTTAAGGAGCCACTAAGATAGGTGATACTTAACGACATTTTGATTTTCACTTACGCGTAAGTGACACGGGTTATTTTAAGTGCACCTTCACGCTAAATAACTAATAAATAAATATCAATAGCACAAAAATAAACCAATAAGTGAGCTACGATACAAAACTCTATACATTACACAATAAGGTATATAATATAAACGTTAGCCGTCATATTTATACGCAATATTATCTTTTGTTGTAAGCCTTTTGTGTTTCACTATCTGTTTTATCGCTACCTCTTTGTAGTCGAACAAAGATTCAGGTGCACCCAAATTTTTTACCACGCACCTCTTAACTCTTTGAACATAAGGTTCAATTTAGAATGGTTATTACTTTTTAAGGTACATGTCCCTATTGTTTTCTTCACTGATACACCAAAGATGACAATAGATTTAAATGACTTTATTCCTGATGGTTTGTGTCCGGTGTTGGGTATAAGGCCTAATAATTCATGTTATTCTTTTTAAAATTCGTGTTACATGGTTGTTGGTACAAGTGATACAGATAGGGTCTAAGAATAATATTTGAATAATCGTGAGTCGGATCTCTGAGGGATATTTTTGTTTGGCGATGACCCTAGCTTTTGTGTTCACGAGTCACCTAAATGTTCGTTTTGTGTTGCGTGAGGTAAACTTTTGTACCTTTTTCGTTTTAATTTTTATATAATATTTTTGTTTGGAATTTATAGTATAAATGGAATGTTTAAAAAAGATGTGTGTGGTCGTTAACTTTCTTTCACGCCTTTTCTATGGTAGTTAATGAAAAAAACTGCTGATCATCATCACAAGACTAACGATTGATAGAAATATGTAGTTTGTTTTAGAAAAAAAAAATTGGAAAAAGAAGTAAAAATCGCAAATTAATTATTCTATGTGGACGAAGTCGCGGACGAAAGCTAGTACCTAATAAATATTTTACATTTAAAACTATTGATCATCGCGGTATGGTAGGATTCAGCCTTATCATTTGATGCATTAAGAGTTGCTAAATCCCTATCAGATCAGTTGTTGGATCACGAATACGTAATAGAGGGCAATCAAATCGACCAATTAATATTTAAAAACGCAACACCTATTGAAAATAAATCACACAAAAAGTATTTTTATTTTCCTAACACACGTGAATAAACAAATTATTTAATCGAGCCTTCCCCTTTTTAATTGAATTGTATTGGATCGTGTGCAAATGCTATTGTGATTGCCAGATTAAATCAAAACAGTTTATTTTGTATTTTATTTACTCATCCATACGCTTTAAATTGCTAAAAACATCACTATCCATTATCAAGTATTCATGTGTGTAATCGGGTAAAATAAAACGTAATGTAAAATATATCGGTAAAATTAAACATTTTACCTCACATTTGTACTAATGAGCTGGGATTGAGCGTAATTTAATTGATTAGCATTCAAATGTGTAAAATACCTACACTAATTTAATTTGTTTAAACTCTATCACAGATGTATCTCACAAAACCACAGCTTTCACAGTTTTCTATGAAATGAATAACATAGAGGTAATACGGTAGTTTCCAACTAGTCAGTCAATTTTGATACTTTTATCTAAATGTCAAAAACTATACGTTTCTATGAATTTTGTATAAAACCACAACTTATGACGTCATCAAATTTTTGCGTCAAATAGCCTACTTTTATTTTCCCAAAAATTGCTAAAAATATAAAAAAAATTAAGTATGTCGTCACATTAATGAATGAAGGTACGATTATTTTGAAATATTATATTGTATTGTAACGTCAAAATAATTTATTTTTGACCCAGGACACTATACAACTGGAGACTCGTTCATTTAAAGTTTGAATTTATTTATATTACTATTTATAAGATTTTAATTGTAATTATAACCACGGTAATAATTCAATACAAAAATAACGCACTGGTAAATGTCCATTTACTTATTGTTTTCTTAAAATAAACGTTACCTCGCACTTGGATATTAAATATCTAGCTTGTATCTATCATATAATAACAAATAAATAAAGTAGGACCACAATAAATAAATAAAAAGAAGTAGGTTGTGTGTTGCATAATCACTTATCATTTTCTACTAAAGCTAAATTTTAAAACCCATGTTCCCACTTAACAACGAAATATTACCTGTACGTAACATAATGAAGACATAAGTAATTACCATTAGTTGTCACTTGATTTTAGTACTTAGTGTTATTATCATAAAGTACACATGTTTGAGTAATCGTAATCGCAGTAGTAATAATGAGTAATAAATCATATTTAACTGTCCATTTTCAAATAATATCACGCTACGGTTATGTTTTTATTTGTTGTAAGCACGCACCAGTTTATAATTATTGTTTGAACAAACAGTAAAAATAAAAAATCCATTATTAGTTTTAATAACTCTATGAGTTACTGTGAGTGTTAGTTTCAATACTTTTATTTTTTATTATGCATTTTTTTTTATTTTAATATCTAACTAGATGGTTTTAAACTCATCCCATAAATTAGATTTTTGTCTAATTAGTATTTGAAAATAAAATAATATTTTCTTATTAGTTTACGTAACTGTTAAATACGACGTGTCTAATTCTATTAGCGAACAATATTTTATTTTGTAAAGACACGTTTCTTTAATTTCCGTATACCTAATTTTTTTTTATCGAAAAAATATATTTACAAAAAAAAAAACAACACTTACATAAATCCAAAAGATCCATGAATCACACAAAAAGTCCAATCACAAAGTCTTTAGATCACTGCACAACACACTAGAAAATTTTACCGGCGTTACGAATTTTCCGTGGGCGGATTTGCCGCCCAAACGCGAGTGCCCTCCCCGACAGTCGACGTGACACTGAGGGGAGGGACAGCTTCGGGACTACGGGACTTCGGGAGGGTACAGACGCGCGCATCTGTACCTACCTTAAGCTGTATACACGTTAAGGGCTCTAAGCCTTCATATGTTAGGTATCAGGTAGCTAGGATTCGAAAATGAAACAGCTGTTCCTTGAGTTTATAGCGGTTTTCAAGTGTTTTAGCTTGGAATCAGGCAGGATTTAGTGGTTTCGGATACGATTGAGGAAAGAGTTTCATTTTCCTTGTATGGTGTGGATTTTTGTATCTTTTTGGTGATACAATGAAAGATTAAAGATTATACGTAACTCAGATAAGATATTTTAGTCCTATTTTACGTTTTGTTAAAGCTTATATAAAGAAATCAAGTAATAAATCAACGTTTATTAGTTAGAAAGTTTACCATTATGTATAAACAATATAACTAAAACTTTACACATACAAAACTGAAACAAACATCAATCAACAAATAAAACTAACAGCCCAATATTACAACGTAATAAAACAAAAACAAAAGGAAAACTAAGTTCAAGGCTTACTTAAGTAGTTAATTAATCGTCCGGAGAAATCAACGGAGCATCAGTTTTATTGTCGTGCAAAGATAAATGTCATTGTTTCACATGTCGTTGGTACTCGCAATATATTCTGGGGGTAAGGAAAAATTACCCACAATAAAAACTCGAGTTCCCGAGAAATTAACGATGTACCGGTTGACAGCGACTCAGCTTATCTGCGGCTTTTAATGGGCGGGAAAAGTAACGGAATTAGAGCAGGTTTAGGTTACGTCACGAGAATTGTGGTGTGAAAATAAGAACGTGGTCTTGTAATAAGGTGGTGTTGGTATATTTTTAGTATGTGTTGATGTTTTAAAATATTTTATTATTAATGTAATAGTTAAAGAATACGGTATGTAAACGAATGAATTCTAGTTACTAAATTATATTTTTTGAGTAAATGGATTAGATTCAGTAACTTTCATTACGAAGTTGGCGTTTCACCCGTGTCAAGACGAATTGATTATTGTTCTTTCACTGCGACTAAATACTCAATTATCGTGTGACGTAACCTAAATATGTTTCCAGTGTTATATCTCAACGTTTTCACATCATACCATTAACTGTTTTTCTTTTTTCGTAATGAAATGTTTTTCACCATTTTAATTCTTTTATTTTTACGTTTGTGTTTTGTTCAGACCATTAGCTTAAGATAATTTTAGAGACCACAATAAGCGGATTATAGCGTTATGATAGATGGAATATTAGATAGGTATATTGGAAGCGGAAAATATAATAATATAAAGAAAATATTATATAGAAGCAATAGATATCTGGTTACGTTTGTTATAGGAAAGAGCTCGCATGGATAAACTTTTATAGCTGTACCTACTTAGGCGCAGCTTTTATACTTTAGGCAAGTTAATTTTTTTACCTGCGTAATCAGTGTGTTGCTTACTAATTAAGCTTTGGCCTTACCTTTGTAATATATTTGTATGTGTGAGTAAATTGTCTGGTAGTGGATACGAAGAAATTAATATTGAGCTGAAATCAGCTTTTTTCAGTGATACACAAAAATGTAATGATAAATAAATATAAAGAGTAAACATTTGTTTATTTAAAGTTGAGTTCTAAGAAAACTAGTAAATTAGATTCTATTTGATTAAAGACTTAGAGAACTTATTTAACTCAGCTGGAAAGTTACAAAGTACGAAAGAATATTCCCAGAAAAATATAAATAGAGGGCAAACAGCTATCTACGGAAAGCCTTTAATAATGTGGCAATGACACAACCGATTTCCTTTAGAGCTCCTCTACAGGACTTTTGAAAACACCTACCCAACCAGCATCATTAGACCTCTGATCATAGTTCATAACTCTCCCTTTTAATTGAAGCTGTGAAGGGTCGAGAGGGGTGGGGGAGGTCTTGGTATACTAGATGTGGAATAAAAAGTGAGATACATGTGGCTCTTTGGACTATTAATCATTGTCCCCTAAAAGCCTCTGTGCTACACAAAAAATTAACGCCGTACGTACAATTGTATGGGAACATTCTCGTGTGCTCTGCGCCTTTGTTATACGGTTTTATCAAACTATAGTTGTGTGTGTATATGTATGTATATTAGACGTTTTGCTGAACCTTAATGGTCACTCGTGAAGTGGGATGGGAAGAGGTCTTTGTGTATCGTTTATATGGGTATTGTCTTTTCGAATTGGAATTGTAGGTTGGTTATTTTTTGGTTATATCTTCAGTGTTAAAGTTTGAATATTGAAGTTGCTTAGGTAATAACCAATATCTAACCTAACTTGCGTTTTGCTAGTTTACTTGGATTTTTTTCTTTTTAAAAAATTCGTTGCCCCATCCTAAGATTTTGTCCTGTGTCGTGGGTGCGTTTACAAACATACAAGTTCACATATCATACTCAGACCCTGTATAACACACAAAGAGTTTCTCTACACGATGAGCGGCAGTCAGTTGCTCAGGTACGCTTAGACTGTTGTTGATTTGCATCATCAAGAGGTATGTAAGAATAGTAACAGATTGACATAGTCTCTGCCCTATGGGAGATAGGTGTGACGTTATGTATGTAACAAACTCTTAGTATAGTTACAAACAGAAACTAATACGACGTCATTAAAATTTTCTTTGCAAAGAAAGCCATACTAATTACTATCACAAATCTAATTAAGTCTCAAATCGTTTAATTCTATCTAAAACATTTCTATTGAAACAGACGTAAAGATCCCTAAGATAGATAAAAATAGACCAAAGAAAAATCTACTGAGCAGTGAAAAGTCTAAAACAAAGGATCGTTGAAAATGTAACCTTTTTATTCTCTAAATAGAGTACGTTTTCCTTTCAATAATGTTAAAACCGTGCGGATAGGTTACATTTCGAGATCACAATGACATTTAATCCATTTACTTAAATGTATGTATGTCGTTGCATAGTCTGCAGTGTAGACATTTTGTCCATGTATACAAAATACATAGGTACATTTGTTTACGATGATAATAAAGAACTAAATAATTTTATACAGACCATTTTTATTAATTGTATTATAAAATACCCTGAATGATACCAAACTTAACTCTTAGTCGTAAAAACAACTTAAAGTCATTCATAAAAAGGTTTAAAATACATTATTAGTTTTTTTTACTACATACAAAATACATTCACAATGAAGTTAGTAATTAAAGCAGAATGAAACAATACTTTAAATTAACCTACATAGAGTAGGTTTTACACAAACAGTACATCTTTATATACGATACTCTAACACAAGTCCTCTACCTCTACTCTTTGTATTCATAACCAACCAGTATTCAGTTTGAATGCACTCAAAATTCTACGCAGCACAAATAGTATGTAAACGGCAGCTTCATTTCGTATATACAGTGAGGTGGAGTAAGCCCCACTCGGCGGTCGCAAGCCTATTCCCATTACGATGTCTGGCGGGACAACGCTGCCAGAAAACCCTGCTTTAAATAACTAGGTATATGTAGACAAATATATCTTTAGAATAAGTGTTTTCGTTTAGTGGTATAGGTTGAGGTAATGTAGGTATATGTGTATTAAAAAATGCCATGCTTTTTATGTACATCAACTTTAACATGTTAACCGCCACTTCAGTCACTGGTGACCGACGCTTAGCGAAGGATTTGCCTTTAATAGTTTTCTTTCGGTAGTCAATGCTTTAAGTATCGCTTTTAGTGTTACTTCTATTTGGCAGATAATTTTGAGGTTAAAAAATAAACCTTATCCTTCCAAATCCAAGTTCGACAGTTTTGCGTCTGTTACACATAATAATATAAACAGCTGCACATGTAGTTTAACTACCAAAATTCAATAGTAAAAAGTCACAAAATTACACAAACAATTTTGTGTGCATTTAGATAATAATAAGACCAAAACAGAATACAAAAAATGATTCCGCAACAGTTATCGGAACAAATAACAATCAAAACGCAAACGCGCACGTTAATGTAAAATATTGAATAAAAATGTTAATGGAAATCGTTGGAGAAGATAACGAAAGATTTATGATAACCAAACAGGCGAAATAAGAATAGATTGAGTGAGAATACAAAACCGTGGAATGTAATTTTGTGATTTACTATATAGCTGTTTAAGTTATCTGATGCTTTAGTAAACGCTGCCCAACGTTCAATGGCTTAATACAATGTTGTTATTAATAAGATGTTTCCCCTAATTTAGTATATACCATGAAAAATAAGACATTTCTCTATTCTTGGTCCTTAGTGTAAAATCCACCAATAACATCAAGCTTTACTTTACGTAATGCAACTGCGAGTCTCAAAAAATTTTGTTAGCGTATTATAATTAACGCTAATGTTTTAGCCAATTAAATCCTGCTCATCGCTGATATCAAATGGTCAAAACATAGAAAACCTCTGCGTTTTGAACATATCCATCCATCTAGAGATCACTGCTACTGATTGGCAGGCTTTTGAATGCTGACAGACCTTTCATTTCACGGGCTGCCTTTTGCATACACGAATTGAGTTGAAGCCACAAAACTTGGCAGTTTGTTCGATAGAATGTAAACAATTTATCTTGGAATAACCAAAATAGCTTGGAATAAACAAAAGCACATCACGTAGCACCCTTCAAACTTCAATCACAAAATGAAGGGTTTAACTAATTAATAAGGTGTATACTTAAAAACAGAACTTCGTCATAAAGGGCTAGAGTTGGCAACACTCGCCTTTAATCCGAGGGCCGTCGAAGCCCGAAAAAGTGTTGCCAACCGTTGAAAATTGGGATTACAGCTGTAAGCTGGGAATAATGCAAGCGAATATACTGTGTTCTGTCAATGTATCGAACCGAGGATTTTCATTGTTAAATCGCTTTTAAATGATGTATGAGACACGGTAAACGAAGTATGAAATATGCTTAAATTTTTAAGCAATCTGCTTCTAATATAATCAAAGCTTGTGAAGAATATAATTATTATACCTAATGCGCTCTAACAAGGTGCGGCTGACAGATTCAGTAACATTTCGTATCACTCTTGAAAGTTGCTGCGATTTAAAAATTATGCCTTAATATTTTAGCTGTATCACATTCGTATTATGTTAAATCATTCGGATGCGTAGTTAATTAAATTAAAACCAACCGGAATGTTCTAGTATTCAATTAAAATCTAATGAAATGAAAAATAAAGTAAAGTGTTATGCGTATAACGTAAAGCCATAGTCGTGTTTAGTGATGGGATGTACGGCTACGATGGATAGGTAGTCGATGTTTTTTTAGAATAAAAAACGAAAATCGTGCGTCGATCAATTATCATTCTTAAAAACCCTTTAATTATGTGGGTAAATCCACTGTAGACGCGGCTCTCTCTGCCCAAACCACAGTGACATTATCTGAGCAGAAATATGTAGTAGGCATTTTTCTAGACATTTCCGGCGCCATTGATAATGCGTGGTGGTACTTAATCTAACATATACTAACTATTATATCCTTGTTTTCTTCACGGTTCTGTAAAACTGAAACTCTGAAACACCTCAGGGATCGGACATAAAATATTTATTTTGACAAGTATATACACGTAGTTAGACTGCACAACTAAATGACACACACATTTAATAAAAAAATTAAAGAGAATTAAATGTATGCTGCGAGTATCGATAGCGATAAAAAAAGATTTTTCTAATATCCATCCCTAAAGAGAGACGTCAACGTCATACTGGCATCTGTCAGCCGCACCTTGTTAGAGCGCACAAGGTATAGTTAATCCATAAACAATCACAACTTTACTTTGTTATAAACATTGATTACCTCTTCATATTAAACATTCTCATTTCATTGAACTTCAGTAAGCACAATCATTAAAACAAACTGAGACCATTCGCAACAAAACAACAGCCTTTCCATAAAAACTTTTCATATAAAATAAAACGTATATTCATAGCAGCTACACAATAATTATATTTCGCTTATCTCACGTTTGCAATTAAATTTTCCGAAACCCCCTGTTTGTGAGTTTGAAGTACCACCTACAGCTACACGCGAGAAGGTGAAAATTCGATACAAATTGTGTTAAAATGTAATAGAACTCGTTTCCCGTAAAAGTTTCCATCGGATTACGACGCAAATTCAATATTTAAGATTGATTTGGGCAGATGGCTGAAGGGCATCGTCTTTTGAAGAGGGCGACTGCGCTTGAAATGTATGCTTCACGTGCCTTTTTGGTTTCGGAAGTTTCAAGTTTTTGGTCCTAATGTTCGGAATTGGGTCTGGTTATAATGTCGTATTATCTGTTAGGGTGTATGTTGCTGACATTCTATATTTATGGTTTTTATTCGCTAAGATCTTCTACACATATTTTTTATTTTTAAATAATCTGCATTCTACTTACATTAAATAACTAGATACCGGTCTACTTTAAATGATAATCCCTAACATTAAGACAACCTTCAGTATAACTTAAAATTCCAGTTTATAATCATGACATTTTACTAATGGTTACTTGAACCTTCCTAACAACATTATAATGAAAACCCAAGCTCAAATGATACACGTCTAAGTAAACATTAATGGCTCCGAGGAAAATATGAAAAGATGTCTTTTATACATCCCCCTTAAAAGATAACTGCCTAAGTATAATACAGTATCAACCTCATATTCTATTACAGGCTGTTTGCAACCATTAAGGCCTACATTTTAAAAGTATAATGTGCCCAAATTCTCAGTCAATTAAGCATACTGCTTCGAAATAGTCGAGCCTTTGTTAACATTGTAAGCGAGACGAATGTAAAAGCATTTTACGACATGACCCGAAATCTTAACAAAATGAAAGGAAAAATAAAACGAAATTCATATTTAATTTTAAGCTTGCTTTATTTAGAGAAAACGTGATTGCGAAATAAGAACGTTGTATACTTCGCATAGATAGTTCGAATATTGGATTTGTTATATAATTTTGGATCTGTCATCAATATTCGGTAAGTTACTTAAGACTATCTAAACGATCATATTGTCCCAAGTGCAAGAGGATCTTGATATGGATTCAAGCGAAATATGTTTGGCCTTTTAGTGCAAATTTGTTTGTGATAAAAAGTCAATTCACTACTATATTGCTAAATTGCATTGCACCTTTACCTATTCTTACAAAGATTAAAAACCGTGGTTTTACATTCTAAAGATAAAATACATAAACACAGGAGCTAAATCTACATTTAACCCAACATCAAGTTTTAAAATTAAAAATAAACCCTTTCATCGATTCTGTTTCTTGCATTCAAATTATTCCAAGAAACGATTGTATAAAGTCAACTTGAAGCGAACTTGTCGTTGGTTCGTACTTGAAGTCGAGGAAATTTGCATGATATTACAGCTCATCTGGCTTCCTAGCCTTGTGTACAGTAAACGATCCGCAACAGAATTTTGATATTTTTTTTACCCTTTTCTTTGATGAATTGCTAATTATTTTTTTTCTTTACTTCTCTTAAAGATTGTTTGTGTTGTGTTGTTTGTGTAAATAAGTTTGTAAGTAGATACGTAGTTGCGTTTACTCGTATATACCATGGAGTTGGTGAAAGAAAAAATATAGTTGAGAAAACAATTGTGAGATATAGTTATTATCAATATTATTCAGTTGTTATTTTAGTTTAGTAGATTATTTTATCCTATAATTTTAATCTGACTAATTTGAACAAGGAAAATGTACTAAAATTTTACTGAATTATATATTTTAGAAAAATATCTTCCATCTTATACGAATAAAAAATTCTTATTAATTCTTTAAACTATTCTCCACACATACACACAAATAAAACTACCCTTAAACATTCAGTCCACAAGTCTACCAACTAGCAAAAAACAAATGAAGCATGTCATCGGTGTTTGTACATCCCGCCACCCACACACATACATGCATTCTAATTCCCCATTCTTTTTGAGTGTAAACGCCCCGAAGCGTCCAATTTACAGAAAAAGAATCCCACAAACACAGTGTTTCCCGCTTCAGATCACACCATGCACTATTTGAATTTTCTCCCAAGGGAGGGTGGAATCAATTTAAATTTTAACTCACACTTAATACACCCTTGTTTGGTGTCTAAGTGGTGTGTTTGAGGCACCCTCTGTTAGGAGCGAATAATAAGTTGGGAAGACAACGCGTCGGTGTAATCGTCTCAACAAAATTTCTTTGCGTGGCTGCTGTTGGTGTGTTTGTTTTAAAGTCTTGTTGAAGTTGTATAAACCGTTATTATTTTTAACATTGTATAAGTGAAACACAATTTCTTATAATTTTTTCTTAAACCGAATAATTAATCTTACTCTAAAAATCCTACACCTACCTTAAAGCCTCTAATCCCTGATCCCTAAAAGACTAACAACACATTCGTAGCTAACCTCTTGTCTTATAGTGTCTATTGACATCATTGATTGCTTGTGACATGTGATACGTCGCTATGTAACAAAAAAGTTTTGCTTCTGACACGGTGCAAATTAATTGCTTTTCTTTCTTTCTTTCGTTCTTTCATATCATCATTGCAAGTTTACACAAATGAAAAAAATAACAATAGAATGAATCAGTTAATCCCAACAACTAGCAGTCAAAAACACACGCTACCTTCATCAGCATAGTCCGAAATGCAACTAAGCTATAAACAGGACATTTTCATTACACACTCTAAATTTATTTACGCAAAGGTCATCTAAGAAAATGAGACTCACAAGGCGAGCTGGTATGCTTGAAATTTACAATTTCTATTTGTCCTTTCCTTTCGTTGATTACATGCAAGCAACATAACTGTTTAGTGAAAACATTTAGACGGGTGATATTCCACTGATCTTTTACGAGGAAAATGGGTTGAAGTTTATATGCATTCAAAATGGCTGACACAGTGACGTCCGTGTAATGAACGGGCGTGTTGCGTCGGGTGAGTGATTAGAATGCTTAGTAATTAGTCTAGCTATTAGTGCGATGTTTCTAGAAATTAAAAAAAAACTTTGTTATATCGGAACTCACTTTTTTTAAACATAGGAATTGCATGTACTGTATTTTGAGATATTGGTTCTATGTCAGATCATCTCAAATATTACAAAATAGTACAATTTTCACAAATAAATCATTCAATCAATATTTATTTAAGGCCTTTTTGAAAGTCAAGAATAAAATAAAAATATATATACGTCTGTCGGGTTTCTAATGAAGTTTGTTTGCTCACTTTCTTAACAAAAAAGTAAGCGATATACCTTATCTTTAGTTTTCTACAGCCATTAATTTACTTTTAGTAATAAAACGTTTAATTGCTCAGCTAATTGAGCTGATATAAAAACTTCAGTTCCCGCCACGCATTCTGATAAATACAATTAGTTTATGGAGATGTTAATTAATATGGTTTCTTTGTACTAGTTAATTATAAGAGAAAATTACTAAGACACATTTATTTCAAATGTCTCTGTTTGATAGATTGATATAATTACTGTTGATGATCCAGATTATTTTTAGTGTTCATAAAGTGATCTGAATTAGATGAGTCACTCTTTCTTTTCGTATCATTTCCATTTAATGTGGATTACCAAAATTCTAGCTACCACTTGCTTCAAATACATCACCAAATAGACAAATACAATACTTTTGACAGTCTGTTGATAAGTTCAAAGACCTGTTTTCCTAAGTTGCAGTGTGTAGGCAAATTTTACTTTTTTTGTCAAAAATATTCTACAATTTGCATATCTTCCGCTCCAAGTTGATACATTCATCAAACTTCCTTGCAGACACGGGTAGGCACATAATTCCCTCGTTCAATTTACCATGGTAATTCGCCATTGAAGTGCGAATGGTCCATGAATGCAGGCAGAGGCGCTCTGCAATTGCCTCGAGTTGTTTAGCATAATACGGTCATACTGTTATGTACAAAAGGCAGGGTTCGAGAGGCGACTTAAATTACTACCGGAGAAAAACGTAGGAGCAAAATTCAAGAAAATCTTCAAGGAATATCGGATAATTGGACGTTACTCAGAATTGGTCCTTTTGTACGAGTAGTCCTCTTGTAAATTACAATGACGCTCTATAAATATACTAGTCTTATCTTGTGTTTTTTTTTCATTATTTACTTACTCTGCTTTCCAGTTAAAACGTTCTTGTAATAAGGATGATTTCTATGTTATGTATGTATTACATTAACATTTTTTAACTAACTTTAAAAATAGGACGAGGTTTAAAAATTGTACGCAGCGTAATTGAGATATTGTTAAGGCTTTCACGAATCATTTTTGTATTTTTTATGGAATAGTGGGCAAACAGGCAAACAGGTCACCTGATGGTAAGTAATCAGCGCCGCCCATGGGCACCCGCACCAGAGAAGTCACAGGTGCGTTGCCGGCCTTTTAAAAAGGAGTAAATAGGTTCCTTTCATCTGGACCTTGAGCAAATTAATATGTGTTTCTCTATTTTCCTTTATTTTGGGACGCCTGTCCTCTGTTCATATGTTCATCGCTTTGTGCTTTAATTGAAGGCCTAAAACAATAGGCCCAAAGGGCTAAGTAGAAGTGCTTACCATGTACCCAATTTTTGTCTGTTATTGTTATATTAATTCGTAGTCCCTTTGACGAGTCTGTTACTACATACCTACCATTCGCATATGTAAGACAGAGTTTAATGTATCTTCCATACTGCTTTGTCATATCTGGTGCCTTTACAATGAAGAAAACAAATGACATCTCACAAACGGTGATAGTTTAGATAGGTGGCAACCATATTTAAGAAATCATGGTGTTACTTAAATGTAAACGTTATTTGAGTAACTAATTTCTTGTATAAATGTGTGTGTATCTCCATTTTAATCCTCACAATGGCATTCCACATTTCCCGTTATTAAATTACACCACAACCATTAATTGTAGTGCCACATAATGCAAATAAATAGACAGAAAAAGGCAAAAAAAGCCCTACAGCGTCCGCATAAGAATTCAATTATAATAACAATAATATCAGTCTGAGAAGCTAATGGCCACTTAGCTGCCGTATGCAGGTGCTCAAGTATTTATTTATTCAGAATTCAACCCGTTAGTGTGTGCTGCAGCAAGTAATGCCATGGGAGGAGTCTTGTTTTCATTATGGCCAGGTTTTGTCATTTTCTTTTGTGTCATTGTTAAAATTTACGCCCATGCCTTTTGTAGAAGGTTTTGGAGTTGGACGATCGGAATAAATTATACTATGTAGGTAAAATATTTGAAGAAGAATCTAAATGTGTCATGTTTTATATTTCCAAAAATCCATACCAGTAATAGCAACGTTAAACGTAAATTCTTCGTACAAAATATGCTAACAGCTAAAGCAATCGTAAATAAATTGTTTCCCAACTATAACTTCCCCTATTTTCCTATAAGTATTGGAATTCTTACAATCGAATACAAACAACGAATCTATCGTAAAAATCCTTTAGCATTTCTGAAATAGGGAACTGAGGCATTTAAAATAAATATAACTACGAGGAATTTAAGAGAAACACGAACCGTTTTCATCAATTGGCTTCTTCCACCTTAGGTGTGGTGAGAGGAGTTTCAGACTCTCGCTGACTACATACCACCCCATTCCTACTCCTTCTTTTCGAACTGGAGCCCCAGTAACCCACTAGGCAGTATGCAGCTCCGGCATCAGCATCAGCCCTACTAGCCCCCATCTGTGGTGGTCTGATGGCTCTTTGAGACGCGTGCGGAACGCGACGTGCAGCACGCATTTGTCTGGTTCAGGTCGGGCGGCGACCTACTCTTGCTCGTCGTGCACAGACCCACACTTATGGTGGCCGGAGATCGTCGCGCGAACCTCGACGCCCGGAGTGTCTCTAGCCATGGCTGGGGGCGTGACAGTGGTGCTCTTTATAAAACGCTTTTTAAACTGAGATATCCAACGTATCTGCCAAAGACGATAATATCCAAACCTTTTAAATGTAGGAGTTTCTATTAGTTGACTGTAAGTTAAGCTGGAAGCATTTTTCATTGCAGTACTATCCTGATCATTCAATTTATCATATCGATTCGAAACACGGAATTATACTTTGCAGGTAGGTGTAATGCCTTAGGGCATATTGAAGTTTCTATCCTTTATAGACGAGCGAAGAAAAAACCATGATCTTTTGCTGCGTTCGTTTCCCTAAGGATACTTTTTGATAAAGGTGTGGAAGTGGCAAATTGGTAACATTTTTTATTTTTATGAATCAGATACGTGAGATGAAAATTTTGGACCTATGTCTATCAAATTTTTTATTGAACTGTAATATGTAGTTTAATTACATTGGATGCAAAATAAATTATCTCCTCGTCTTACACATCTGAAGTTGCAGACGTACATGTTATGCATTTAAATTACAGTAACCTACCGGTCGACCTTAAATACTCATATAAAAATGCTAAGTAGTTATTAAAAATATGATGTCGAAAACTAATTTTATGTCGAATAGAAAAAGACCGCCCGTCTGGCATCCGATTGCAATTACATTAAGATTAAAAAAGTGTTCATTGAAAGCTGTTAGTCGTTCAAAAGACTAAGTAGAAAGTTTTAAATTTCCGTTTGATAAAAATAAGAGATTGAACAGAAACACCTGACCTCTCTTTGTACTAGAAGTTTCGAATAACTTTTATAATAGTGGTTTTGTAAGAGCGTTCCGCTAAGAGCACTTATTGCGTTTATTTTTGTCATTAATTACTGCAGTCCTTTTAATCAGACTACTCGTAGGTAGAAGCTAAATGTCAAGTGCTAGATTTCAAATTGGAGAAAGGCTAATTGGGCATCTCAGTTTGCAAAATTCTTAGGATTTCCTACACTCGAACATCAAGAAGTCTTTTGGCACACCTACTCAACTAGTTGTTCTTCAGTGACACTTGATTCCATAAATCAATCTTAGGTACGAACTAACCTTACCTTACTTTAAAAATATATGAATGAAAGGTGATTATTTCTTTCAGTTGTTGCTACCAAGTTATAAATGAAATGTATTTTAATTTGTAAGTCACTTTGTTTTTTTAGGAAAAATTGTACTTACGTGTCTTTAACCTAAAGTAGGTGGTGGAGTAAACAGAAAAATATGCAGTGGCAAGACAGTACAGAACATATGCCTCTTCAATGCCTTTTGGATCGCAGGTTGAATGTGATGCATGCGTCTAGCATCTCCTACAACCCTGGACGTAGAACATCTCTACAAAAAAATATAGGAACTGTGTTTATAAAAGACTGTATCATATTATTTTATCGATCTGCCTAGGAAAACCGTCTCATATAGTTAGGTCAAGGTTGTACATAATGTTGGCTGTCGTCTACATTTCGTGCCCCAAGGGATTCTATTTAAGTGTCTCAGATTACATGATTACTAAAGTAAGTAGATATCTTGCGCATCATATTATGTTATTATAATGCTTGTATTCTGGTAAATTGATGAGATATTTTGCAAGAAATATGTTTAATTTTCCACGAAATGTTTCTCGTGTGTGCGTTAAATAATGTGGCGACATTTTACGCGTAGGTGGTTTTGGTATGATTTATGTTTTAGGAAACTAATATTAGTAGTTGGATGTAATGTAAGATGCTGATTCGGTGAAAATGTAATGACGATATGATACAAAAGGTTAGTAACCAAGGTGTAGGTTTAAATATAGAAATCTAAGCGTGGGAGTGCCATGCTTCGACACGAATAGGCCGGCTCGACCGGAGTGGTACTACGGCCTTACAGAAATACGACTTGAAACAACGCTTGCGTTGTGTTTCGTTGTATGGGTGAGATTACCAGAGGCCCAATTACCCCAATCCCCGATTCCCCAATAACCCTTAAATTTCTAATCCCCAAAACGCCGGCAATGCACTTCTCTCGTCAACGCCTCTGGTGTTTAAGGTGTCAAGAGGCGGCAGCGACTTCTTACCATCAGGTGATCTGTAACTGTAAGCTCGTTTACCGGCTTATATCATAAAAATATCTGCTTACGATCTTACCATTTGTTGTAGCTTTCTTATTTTTTCAAAGAACATAAATTAATAACGGACCAGAAAAACCATTACAAAAAGAAACACACAAGTTCTATTCGCGGTACTTTTAAATTACACATCCCGGAGCGCTAACAAAAGAAACTTGAAATCAGGTTAACGTAACCAGACCAGCGAACAATTAAAGTTTGACGTCTTAAGAGTAAAAAGCCAAAACTCCTTCTAAGTGCTTCGCTTGATTTGTTTGAATTTCAAGACATTTTCGAAAGGAAAAAGTGAATTGCAACTTTTCGATTAAGCGAAAGTAAATGATTTCTGTTTTTGATGGAAGATTTTTGTAATTACTTTGAGTTTTAGAAGTCCCTGATGTTCCATTAGTCTCGTAAAAATGGCTAAGAAATGCTTAAATAGGATTTTGAATGATTAGGCTTGAGCTAAATGCCTTGAGGTCTCAAAGGAATAAAAGTAGATTTAAAATTTATTAAGCCAAAATATAGACACTCCTTAAATAAGTTTCACCTAGAATAATTCGTTAAATAAGAGCAATTGACGTCGATACCCGATAAAACAAGATAAAGTTTTTCAAAGAGTTATGTTAAATGCTATACCTATTAATATTTTTACTCAATATTTATTCAAACGTTGCCCCGCACTAGAATTTCCTCCGGTGTCGTAGGTGCGTTTACAACATACAAGTTCACATACACATGACACCCAGACCCGAAACAACAATTTGGATTACACAAAGACAAGATTACACGTTTTATTTTATAGTAGAGTAATAGAATTGTTTGTAGTATTTTCCTATAAACCAACGAAACCATTCGTCAGAAGGCACTTTAATAAAGAGAACAAAATTACGTAATCAGCTATCGCCTAACCTAAATCAGAGCTAAACACAAATTACAGAACGCACCCTATTTACAAACGGAATGGATGTCGAAACTTTGTCGCTTAGCGAATCCGCGTCAATTTTTAAAGGAACCAATTAATAACTTCCAGTTTCAGTGTGTCGTTCCAAAGTAACATTTGTCAACGTTAATAGCAACCTCGTAATTCGGAAACTTAAAGTGTTCCACGCTTTCTGTTCGTCTCTATAAATTAAAGTGATTTATAAAGGCAAACTCTGGGGGTTGAAAACTTTTGTCGTTTCTTGTAAAAAACCAAGATTTCTTTGGTTGTTGGTTGAATGATCCCGGGGGCAAGCGGTCACGGATTTGATTTCCACGTTCAAAATGTTAAGTGGATTTTCAATTTTAACATAAAGCTTAGGATTATATTATTATACGAGGTATACCAATCACTGATTGTAACATTAGTGTTACAAAGTAAATGTTACATTATACCTCCATGCACTTTTACCTACTCCTGCAAGGGTAAAAGACGTATTTTTGGCTACTAATGAAGAAAGCTTTTTGTCTTCAAAGGTCGTCTTGTGGCTTATTTACCCGTACACTGAATGAAGCATGATAAAAGGCAATGATTCGGTATGAGCTTCATTTCTTTGTGTTTCGTTGTATCAGTTTTAACGAGGAAACTTATTTTTTTATTAATGTATTCATTTTCATGTTATGACGACGGTAACCGTACGATAAAAATGTGATTTGGTATTACTGATCTGTTTTAAAAAAAATGTTTTCTTCACGCCTACAATTATTGTTATTTGCTAATATAGCTTCACTTTCATTATTTTTTACATTTTTTGCAGATTTTTTCAAATTTTCACTATATTATTTAAATTTACTATCACGGTCACCACTCATCATTAAGACACACAAAATTTCTCGATTAAGAAACATGACTGCATGTCACAGCTCAAACAATACAAGTACTATTTTTTTTTTGTTTTGATAATGATTTTGACAGATTTTATTACACAAATGCGTAAACAGATTGATGTTTAATATTTAAAGTAAAGATTACTCTAACGCGAGTTGTTTGACCATTCAGGGGAATTTTAATTTTTAACACAATGAGACCAATAAAAAACTAGTACGGGTTTTTTCTATAATCTAGGTTTTGGTCAAAGTTATCACCTAGTAAGTTAGCAAAAATCTACCCATAAATTCAATGATCATATAATTATAACCTTCAATAAGTACAGAGCACTAATTATGGCCGCGTTAGCTGGAGCAGATCGTGGGATGTTTCAATTTAACTTTTTGTCGCTCGAACGTCGCGTCGTACGGTTTGCGGCTTTTTACTCTCTAGTTTTGTTAAGGACATGTTACACGCGAGCTGACTTGTCTAGTTCGACCTACTGGGCTGTGGTTGGTAAGTTTTATAGGCAATTTTTATATTTGTTTTCAATTTATCTCTATGGTATATCAAATATCTAATGTTTTTTTTTTTTTTTTTGAGAGTAATGAAAATCATCCAATGACTACTCCTGCCTTGGGTGAGACGCGAGGGAGTGTCAAACTCTTACTGACCAAAAACCACCCCGTACCTACTCCTGATTTTCGAGCCAGAGCCCAAATATCTAATGATTTCCATCAGATTTTAATTTTGTTCTATCTTGCTTTATCATTTGGCCTTCGATGTATAAAATGGTAATCAATATAATTAAAATACTACTTACTTAAAAACTGGTGAATAATTTAACAACAATATTTGGGTGTCTATTTGAAATTACTCGTGAAACAAACTTATATAAAAATTATAATCCGTCCTACATATTTAATCAAAGAGATATCCTCACTGTGAAATCGTCTAACTAGACCCTAACCCTTCAACGACAAGTAAATTTTTTGTTCAACCCTATGTAACGTATTGCAAAAGGCAAATATTACAATAGAAAGTCGCGTCACGCGTTGACACTTTTTTGCGACGTAATCGCAGCTTTGGGCCTTAATATTTTTTTGTCTTATGTAACCCTATTGTCGCTATAAATAATGCACACCATGATAGCGTTTGGTTGTTTATGTATTGGGTTTTTGTGGTGCAGTAGTGTAAATAAAAGAGAAATGAGACATGATAGACTTAAAAATATTTTCGTTAACTTTTTTAGCAACGTCTAACCATAATCATACTGAGTCAGTCATTAGTGAGATAACTAATATTATAAATGTAAAAGTTTTAATATTTGGATATTTGTTCATCAATCATGCTGAAAGTACTGAACGATTTTTTTTTTCGAGGTCTGCCCCAACCTCTTAAAAAGCGCGTGCTTAAAAAGCCAAGACATAAATAATCTGTTGTTTTTTTTTTATTTTGACACAATTTTTTCACAAGAAGAACCAGTCACATATATGCATGCAGTACCTGTAATGAGACATCATGTATATGATATGTAAAATCACAAAAGGGGTAGAATATACAGGGAGGAACGACAAACCTGATGATTATTCATAACTTAGTGTCAAGTACCTGGTAACAAAGTTTAACGTTCATGTCTAGAATGTAGCAGAAATTGATGGTATAAGCCAAAGCAATACAATCTTATTCCTTATATAAAGCTGTGAAGACTGTCGTAGTATACATATAACATTCTAAATCTTTATAACCATTCAGTTCCTAGGTTTAACCCCTAATTTTATTAGAAACACCGTATTTGCCTGAAGTAATCGATTATTTATACTTTCTTAAAATCTCAGCATTAAATAACATATAATAAAAAATCTCTCTTTTCTCATAGATAAATAGCATCATTAGAAGGATATCCCCAGTTACTTTTAATTGAGAACGGGAGTCGATTAGGTTCGTTTAATCCAAGTTAAAAGATTTAATTAGTATCGTTATCTGCTACGATGCTACTAGCTACGAAGGTCTACGGATGCTACGCCGTAGTCTGTAGCGTAGTCTTCGAAGCTTATAGATAAAAATAAACTTTAAAGTAGTAAAAATTATTATAGATTTTTCTTGATATTATAAATAATTCGATATTTAATCTATAATATGTAGGTATGTGTTTGTATGTCACATATCATTTCAGTCATTTAACCTCTTCAATTCATAGATTTAAATTTGCACGAATCAATAAAAATATCTCATTAAATGTACATGAGACACATTTAAGTGATATTGTCATGCATAATAAAGGTAGAAAGCAAACGGACCCTTTTCATTTTGGGGGACTAAAAATAATTTTTCGCTTCTTTACCCATCTCAAACAGATTTTTAAGGGTTGCACCAACGCACCTGATGCTTAATCCTCGAGGGTACACATCGTTATGAAAAGAGGTGGCTGAAAGTAAATAAGTTATCAGTAACATGACAATACAGCTTACCTTATTATATTTTATGGCAACAAGAATAAACCGGGAGAAATCTTAGGAGTCATGGATGGTGTTATGTGAAATAAGTTAGTAATTTTTTTGATAAAAACAGTTGTTTTTTATTAATTTGAGACTTGTATTGATATTTGATAGTTGTAGCCATGCCATCAGGTTTAAGTGTTTCTAACCCCATATTAAAAATTGCCACTAAAACTATATGTTTATCTCTTGTCTGTCGGTATATGAAAAGCAATAGCAATGTCTCGCAATGATACTCTTGACTACCCGTTTGGTGCGGTAGCTTGGCAACTGTGGATAGCGAGTTCGATTCCCGCACAGAACAACGCTTTGTGTAATCCACTAATTGTTGTTTTGGGTCTGGGTGTCCTATGCATATGAAATTGTATGTTTGTAAAAGCACCCACGACTCAGGAGAAAATCCTAGTGTGAGTTGTCACACACTAGGATTTTCTCTTGATTTTTTTTTAAATAGTGATATACGTTTTGGCCTGCCAAGGGTTAAGTCAACCTTAGTATAAACCAAATTAAACAACGGAGTAAATTTTAAATGACGTACAGATATCATAAACAACCAAAATAAGAATATAGTAATAAAACATTATTTTATAAGACCAATAACTTGACTGCTTTATTCTCGTATAAACTCAACCTTAGTCTTAGCACAGGTACGTACGACGATGACGTAAGACGCATCCCCCTAATGAAATGAAGACGTACCGTGTTTACATGGCGTTTGCAGCACAAGGGTGGTTAGCCAGCTAATTTGAGTGATGCTGACGTAACTTCGCCTAGTTGAGATATAAAGCTGCTTATAATTTTGCCGGATTATAAATCCTTTTGATGTTTTGATGTACAATTTTATATGAAAAGGTTTTGAATGGACTATTTGCGTTACTGTTATGCAAACCCATTTTCGAATTTATGAATTAGGTAGGTCTTTTTTAAAATCTAAATTCGAAAATCGCTGCCTTACATGGACACCCGAAACACCAAAGGCGTTACAAGTCTGTTGCCGGCTATTTGGGGGTTGTTGGAGATTCGGAGATTTTGAAGATTGGGAAGGGGAGTAATTTCGGTAACCTCACTCGCACAACAAAACACAACGCAAGCGTTCTTTTCTGGGATGCCATACAACTCCGGTTGAGCTGGCCCATTTTACCGAAGCATAGCTATCCTACACTTGAACAGTACCAAGATATAATAAAAACGGATTTAACCTACAAACCATTAAACCATATTCAAACAACTGCATAATAAAATAGTTTGGTATTCATAAAACTCTAAGCGCAATTTCTGCTCTCATTTTTCCCACGTTATATAAAGATTGTTCTAGAAAAGAGCGGCTGATTTCCTTGGCATAATTTTTCTCCCGGCTGCATATTGTCGAGGGCAGGTAATTCTATTTGCCAGCGAAAATCTTTAGTAAATATCTTTTCGGTTAGAGACGTTTTATTGTAGACTATGTTTTCGTTTACTATTATTATACGTTTAGTACAATTTTAGAGCAGACAAATCATTTGGAGTTTAGGTTTGTTAGTAGTTTTGGTAACTCAAACTTGTTTAAGATTTTGGTGATTAGAATTGTTTTCTATTAAAGATTTGCTAATAATATAAAGTTATTAATAATACTTTGTATATAATTTGGTCACCTAAAATGTAAGACTGAATTAATTAAACTAAATCTAACGTCTCTTTTTTCTGAAGGTGGAAAATCATGCAATGACTTCTCTCACCTTGGCCGTGGCGAAACGGAGTGTCAGAAACTCTTAATGAATAAAAACCGCCCCGTTCCTACTCCTGCTTTTCGAGGCGGAGCCCCGGTAATCTCGCTAGATAGTCCGCAACTCCGGAGCAGTCCGCAGCTCCGAGGTACTCCGCAGCTCTGAGGTAATCTGCAACTCCGGAAAACTGACGTCTAGATTTCAGACTTAACCGGGTTAGATTCACATTAAAATTCAATCAATACCTTTTCATTAAATATTCCAAGGCAATTTTGCATAACATACAAAAGCCAATATTACTTACCTACATGGCAAGAAAAGAACAAGATCTCTATCTTATACGATGGCCTGAATAAACTCCAATCGATTACTGTACCTGTATTTTATTTACTTGTACGAGCAAATGATAAATCATCTTTGACATGTTGACTCATGTTTGATAAATGCGGTCTATGTTAAGACAAATATAGTTTACACTATTTACGATGGCAAGAAGGTAATATAACGGTTTTCGCTTTGACTGAGTAGGTAAAGGTTAATGTACTCAGTTTTTTAGTTTTGGTAGGGAACTTTTGGCATGAATAACTGAACGTATTGTTAGATACTATCGACAGTAAGTAATTGAAAACATAGAGAGACAACTAGTAATTGAAAACATACAGAGTTATTTTGTTTTTATATTTTTAATTGTTTTAGTTTTCGTGTTATTCTTGCAAAATCATCCTTAAGCAGTTGATTACAACAATTATTTTAGCTAAAGGTAAAAATGCTATGCTAATTCATTCACCTTCTATCAGTTCAAGAATCACTTAGTATAGAACTTTTACCATTTTCTTATGAAGGATTACCTCTAAGGCTAAGCGTTAAACATAGCGTTGTCATGTAAGTGAGAATAATTACTAATCACATTAAAATTCACAATCAATACACAACCAAGGCATTCTAAAACGAAGCATACAAGGAAATAATCAAATAATTAACTAATCTAACACGCTCCTCACGTCAACATCTCCATAATAAATCATATTCGATTATAAGCCTTTGCGAATTACCCCTTCCATAGAACATCTATCGAAAATCACGTGCGTAAACGTAATAAAGTTAGACAGGGAAATTGTCCTCGAGTATTAGGAAATAATGTCATTAAAACACTGCTTACTACAGACGTGATTGATGGGACTTCATTTGTTCTTCATTGCCGGTTCCAGAACGGTAATGACGTTTCTCGAAAATTCTCGTTTTGGACGTGTCTTAGAAACTTGCCAATAAATTCGTTTCGCTCATGTACGCATTTTTATGTAACAATAGTCACACTAGTATAGTAACATTGTAGACAACAAAATCTAGTGTAAGATACAAAATGTAAAACATGATAATCTTGTGTCGTTTTTTATGGTATAAGTTGGTAAACGAGCAGACGGATAACCTGATGGTAAGCAGTCGCCGCCGCCCATGGACACCCGTAACGCCGCACCAGAGGCGTTACTAGTGCGTTGCCGGCCTTTTGGGGTTAGGAATTGAAGGGTTGACGGGATCGTTTTAGTAATCGTTCATTGTGTAGGCGGCACTGATGTCTTACCAAACGGTAATCCATCTCCTTGTTTGCTCTGTTTTCCTTGAAAATGTGTTCAATAAGAATAGGTATCAAGACTATTGAAATACAAAGAATTTATTGAGTCTACTTTAGTTTTTTTCCATCTCTACCTTTTTAAGAGAATAAAAAGCATTGAATAGTACTAACAAACCAAAGGCAATAGACGACCTTTTCTGCTTATCTTATCAACACAAAAAACAAGATAGACAATTCTTCGAAAGAGCTATTACATTATGTAAAGAAAACACATCAGTCACCGTTGTACCTACGTTCTGTTACCCTTTCAACGATATTAAATTGAAGAAAAAGAAACTTGCAACTCAAATGTATTAGTTCTCTTTTATGAAAGAAGTTTGGACCGCTTGCTTGTTTTTTTTTTCGCTACATTTTTTCTATTTATAGTTGCTTTCTATAGGCTTCTGTTGTGTATTTAAAGAATACAGTACGTATCGAATATTTTTTCAATATATTGCTTGGTTATTTTTTTGTATCTTGAAAACATAGGATTAATTAAATGTTCATGGTTTGTGTGTGTCGCTCACAATTTACTCATTTGCTTGAGCAAATTATGTCACTCCTGCCACCAACTAATTATGTATATTAGAAGAAACTTATTTACTTAACTAGTAGTAGATAATTAACTGTACCTGAACCTAAAAGTAATTCGCTCTTATTATTCCAAAAATATACCTCACAAACATTATTCTTGCGATTATGTCTCTCTTGCAACAATAAACACCTTTACATTTCAAAGCGACAATTTTATTTACATTCAATTCGCTATGAATTTTGACAAACAAATCAGCCGCACCTAATGATAGCCCTTTCTCATTTATTTATTTATAGACCAACTTAGCGGTTGAGCGATGTAATTAGAAAACTTTTTCACACCATAATTACGAATGGTTGCGTCAGAGAATTTTGTTGAAATTCCCTAATATCGTTACTGGGGAAGTTTGTGATTTTAAATGGCAACATTTACAGAGTTGTTGGTCATTTGCAAGTTGTTTCGTGTTCGCTGTACTCGTTTCGCGTTGAAGTTTCGCCTTGTAATTGATTCGGTGTTTTTCCCTTTTTTTTTTTGGGAATTGAAATGCCTAACCTAGTTTCATTTTTCTATTTTTAACTGACTTTTGTATCAATTTTTGTAACAACATTTTTATATATGTCAATTTTTACGGTTAGTTTTTTAAATAATCACCAATAATTAATAACCATTTCATTAAAGTACACGGTTGTATGTAGTAAAAAAAACACTGCACAGTTGGCGCGGTGGCTGGGCAACCGGCTGCTGCGTAACGTGTAGCGGGTTCGATTCCTGCACGGAGCAACTCTTTGTGTGATCTACAAATTGTTGTTTCGGGTCTGAGTGTCATGTGTATGTGAACTTGTATGTTTTTAAACGCACCCACGACATAGTAGAAAATCATAGTGTGGGGTAACGTTTAAAAAAACAAAGACATAATTATTAACATAACGATAATTCGAGATATCAATCTTAAAAGTCAACAGCCCTATTCAAACATACTAAAAGAATTCAATCAAACAAATGACACTCATACACTTTCAGCCCCACATTCAAATAAAACAAAGAAAAAAGAAAGGACAAGACAAAACGAATAACAAATGCCTTCAATTTTATAAAGTAAACAAAATTAATAATTCTTTTACCAAAAAGATCGCAATTTATATCTATTTACAATTTGGTTACACTGCACAGCGAGCTTTTAATAAAAACCGGGGTTTTTGGTGCAAGAAGTAATCGGTAATATGATAAATCCTCCCCTTGCCCTAAAAAAATGGAATTAATTTTTTTACTAAACAATTGTGAGCTACATCGATATTGATGAGCGGAGTTTTTTGCTCATTAATTCGTATGATGTATGTGGTATTAGATAACATTGGGAGCTTTTCGGTGATTGCTACGCTTTTTGTTATTTTTGATCGATGAAAATGTTCTTTAATATTTACGTTTTATGTCATATTGTATTGTAAACTGGAATGTCGGTAATAAATATTTCGTTGTCATATTTTTACATCGTGTTCGTTTGATGTAATACAAAAATGTATTTTATCATTATAATGATATGAACCAACAAACATTAATCACCAACTAAGTCACAAATCTCATAAAACCTAACTAAATATCTTGTAATCACAACGCAATCCCACGCTTGCCAATCGCAATCACAATCGCAAATCGACATCACAATCAGGAACAAACTTGCAGCATCGTTTAGTATTACATCTCTTATCGTGGAGGACACGTGGCATACACGTCGATACAGGCTTAATCCATCACCCCAAACTCTTTGATGGTATAACACAATGGGGATATTTTTAGTTTCCCCTAGCAAGATAAAAGTTGGCACGCGGACATGGATAGATAGAGATTGGCAGTGTTGGACAAACAATGATGGTGGTAAATGATGTTGTTATGTGATACTGGGGTTGGGTTTAAGATTTAAATATTTTGGTTTTAAAAGTTTTAATAGTGGGGGATAACAGAATTATAATAGTTCCAGTTAGTTTATAGTACAGATAAAGCAGCAACGTTATAAGCATAAATGGTAGTCCAACCACCAAGTAAATCAGAATTATCATATTATTTTCCATTAATAAGAACATATCCATTGACTTTAAGGTCTAAGAACATATAATGGGGATAGTGAATGTGAATAATTTTTGAGTAACTTACGACTACATGAGTTGATTTTAAAATACAAATGAAATTAAATTCATGTTAGCGTCTATTCACAATTTAAGCAATACCAAACCTAAAAATAATGTGGTTATGGCACAAAATTAAACGTTATTCGAAGGTTTTATGAACACGTAAAAGTATTGACTTGTAACAAATTAAAAGAACAACCCTAAAAGTTTCACCCTCGCTCATATTCAAACTCGATAATTTTGGACGCATCGAAGAGTCATTTCGAAAACGCCTGAAGCTATTTGCACCCTTATAATATAATAAAACGTTAAATAAGAAAGATAAAAGTGCATGAAGAATCTTAAATTGATGGAAATCAGATAAAAATTAAAATAGAGGTCATTTGAGACTATTTTTAAAACTGGGGAGATGTAATAAAGAGAATATTATTTAAGGGAATTTAATAATAGCATTAACATAATAAAACAACAAGTAAAAAATACAGTCGATTTTCTTTTCTAAAGTAAATCTCCGAGGCTTGTTCCAATGATAGTTTAAGTTTTAAATATTAAGACATTCAGTGTTGTGTTTAAAATTTTTGGCCCGCGTCTATTATATAGTATTTTTACTGTTATGTCTTTGACTGCCAATAGATAGTGATGAAGGCAAATGAAACATATTAGACTGAGCTTAAAACTAAAATTAGTCCTATTAAATGTAATAGAACTTTAATTACATAATTTTTACTACCAATATAAACCGTATGGAGCTGCGGACTACCTAGTGGGTTTACCGGGGCTCCGTTAAGCAGGAGTAGAAACGGAGTAATTTTTAGTCAGTAAGAGTCTGACACTCCCTCTAGCCTCAATCAAGGCGGGAGAAGTCATTCGATGATTTCCCCAATAAAAAAAAAACTTTTACCAATCAAATCACAAACCTCATAAAAAAGCATTCCATTATAAGTACACAAGCCACGTAGAATAACAATATCATGTATTATTGCTCAGTTTTTATGTCCCTATCTTACTAAATGTTATGGATGCGGCTAAACGTAGCAAAGCAATGTTTTTATTTGATTCCATTGGGGTAGATACTGAGGGTATGTCACATTGACCGTCTCATGTCTATTAGGGTCCATAAATGCCAATGAGAAGCATTATGGGTAGTTTGAGAGACGTGTCTGAATATTTTAAGATGGTATTATTTAGTTATGGTTTTTTACCTTGTTTGGGTAATTTGGGAGAGTATGGCATTACTTGACGATTCGTTTTAATAATTCCCACTATATATTTTATAATTTTTATGGACGAAACGTTGCCTTATTGGGATTTTATATAGAGCCAGCCAAGATTTTCTATATAATAGCTATTGATATAACGAATTGAATGCTGTATATGAAAGCCACATGCTTTGAAACCATGGGTCAGCTCAATAGCCAGCCTATATGTACTATCTATGTGCTGAATCTATCATTATTACCTAATCTAAGTTGATTGACTGTAAATAAATTCATCAGATCATATTAATATTAGAACTTGAAGCTGGATATTTACCATGTTTACTTATGTCTATGAATATCCTATATTTAGGCACTGTTGCAAGCGTCATGATCCCGGATGCGGGTAGATGTTTACGAGCAGACAAGTCTCAAGTTCTAATGATAGTGTTAGTGACCATGTCAGTTTACAAACTCAAATCATCTTCATTATCATTAGCCTATTCTCGTCCACTGCTGGACATAGGCCTCTCCAAAACTTAGATCATACTAACATTTAATCCAACTCCAAAAGATTCACGAAATTACTCCGAAAAATACACGATCTAACAGTAACTCATGTAGATAAACAGAATATTTGGCAAAATATCCACGTGTTACCAGATACAATCGCTATAGGCGGTTGTCCCAAACAAAAGCAGATATTTGGTGGAAACTGACAGCTCAGTTTGTCCCGACTACTAATGTCGCTCCCGAGACGTCTCAGACGTTTATATCTGCGATGGCCGACTACGTAACGAAGGGGTTAAAGTGTGACGTACACTGGGAGTTCTTAAGTTATCATAAAATATAATTTATTAATTTTTAGGACAACCAGGTTGTACAATAATTTGTATTATATATGATGTATTTATTTATGTAGGCAACTACATTTTCTAATTATAATTATAAAGGCTCTAGAATTATTCACATCGTATAGAACTGATCACCTAACTGATCTGATAATCGTGTACATTATTCTCATGCTATAGAACCGATCGCGTGATTATCTTGAAAATTGTGACATTATGTTATCTTTCGGTGACAAGGAATTAATAACTTCAATAACACATAGAAAGTAACTACACTTGTATTATCAATCTTAAATGAATTTCCCGATTATGGATAAATATTATCTATAAATTCTTGATAGCTTTTTAATGATTGTTGTTTGTAATCAAATTCCTGTTTTTCTTTCTGTTATAAATAAATTGATTGTGTCTTTCAAACTAAAAATAAACCAGAGCCATTTTGATGGCCAAATAAATAAAGCTATTTTTGATGAGTACAACGTGGGTGACATTAGTCTTCCTATTTCGTTATTTCCAGCCAAATAAAAGATAAAAACGTTTAATTGCCTGTCAGGCAAATAAATTATTTCTAATGATATTGTATTCAAATGATTCTCTTCAGGTTTTGAAATATTGATCGCCATTGATATTATTTCTCGATCTAAGTATTATACTGACGTGAAACAACGCTTGCGTTGTTGCGTGTGTGTTTCGTAGTGTGAGTGAGGTTACCGGAGGTCCAATTACCCCCCTTCCCAATCTTCCCGATCCTAGATTTCCCAACAACCCTTAAATTCCTAATCCCCAAAAGCAACGGCAACGCACTTGTAACGCCTCTGATGTTTTGGGTATCCATGGGCGGTGGCGATTGCTTACCATCAGGTGATTCGACTGATCGTTAACTATACTCATCTCGCGCTAATTTTAGAACTATTAAATATTTGTGTTAGCACAACCATTATTACAATTGAACATTTTGTGTTGGATTGTAATCCAATTAATCAGAACTACAAGTAACTTTACCTATTTTAAAAGACAAATCTAGGCTAAAGTCTTTTAAATAGTGTTATAAGCATGTAAATATCTAAATTCTCAATACAAAATTTTCGTTTTCAAAACGGCCAGTATCCGGGACTCTTAGCAAAGCGTATCAAACCGCGGCCCGAGGGTTGGCGGGTATAACTGAACGGGTCCACGTGACCGGCCTCCCAACACACTGCTAACGAAACGGTTAAACTACTGCCATTCTATTGCTTTGCAAGTTTTGTATATGACCATGGATTATTAGATCCATGTTCTGTAATAGCGTGAATTTGAATTATTCATTTGCGAAATGAATAATGAATGTAAAAATTTTACTTTTTCAGGTTCGGAAACATGTTTAACGACTTTCTAATATAACTGTTTGACTATGGTAACTCGACTGGTTTCAATCCACGCTAGCGGCTCAAATACCTGACAGAGCGAACGACAATGCTTAGCTGACGTTTGCCGTGTGCTCACCCAATTCGCTTGGTGTGATCATTCTTTGTAACATGTAGCTAAACGAAAATGAAATGTAGTAGCCACCTATAAAATAAGATACTCTTTGTGTTAAAATAAAAAAAGTACTACAAATTATTCCTCCAAAAGTACTACAAACCCATATTTAAACACAATAATCGCAAAATTTCAACGTACATTTCCCCAACAAGGGACCAGCTACCTGTACCAATATTTTTTAACTAAACTTGGCACGGGCGAGTATAATCCTAAGTAAGATTAACGGGCGAGGCGGCGAGGGCAGTAATTATAGACATTATTGGCAATCGATGGGATCCGGAGATTTAGTACGCCGACTTACGACCACGAGATTTGGCGAAATACTCGTAGCTTCCATACTTGGTAGTTGCTACTGATTTAGATATTGCTAGGTTTATTAGAAAGCTATTATCTAATAGAGTTTAATTAAGAGTAACTGATTTATGATTAATATTTAAATAGTTTTTCACTAGACTATCATCATCAAGAGATCATTCAAACCCACTAAACTGGACTATGTCCAAGGACCCTTTTACAAATCTACTATCTTCTTTATCTAGCTATAACCAATCAGGGTAACTTGATGTGTTGATTACTATTTAGGGAGCAGATAGTAAAGTTCTCTAAGAAAAGGAGGATCTTCTGACCAGGCTAGGTGATCGTGGCTGACGACCTTGCTGCATCAATGTTGTTCGTTGGGATTTTCGATGCATGTTATATGTAGAGCAAGATTCATGATTGATGTCATCGATTGATTTGCTCATCGAACGTCTATATGCGACTTCTGTCAACTTTTCATATGTTACCACAAACCACACACCTTACACCTCACCATACTGACATCTTAGAATTTTTCGGAAAACCTCCACAATACGGATGGCTATTCATAAATCATTGAGCCGTCACATTATTCTTGACCAGTATTCGTGACCACGCTTGCAACGACACTTTATCTTGCCACAAAAGCGGGTAGGAATTATTCTGCCCGCATCTCTGTCCGACGACAACCTTCATGGTCAAGTAGACACAAACTCCCCATAATATAAGCTGTGAAAAAATCTTCCTGGACAATTCGATGGAAAAGGATTAAATTTGAATTATATCATAATACCCATAAAGCTGCTTTTAGATTATAAAGGCACGGAACATGTCGACCCATTGTATTTAAGTGTCTATCGGATTTAAATTCGATGCTTCTGTAATTAATTTTGAAATGAACCTTTTTCATTACGGTAAAATACCTATATATGAGACATTTTCATGTAAACATTTCAGTTTATGTAGAAATTCAAAAAGTTCTTCCATTTTATATATATTACAATACAATATTAACATGCTTTGACTTATAAAATAATATGTCTAAAACCTAGACAATATTACAAGCGATTTCTTCATATTCAAATCTTGTATTATCAAGAAACGAAAAAGCATATGTATTTCAGTCGGTGCCAAATTGTAGATTTGTATGGAAAAGGCTACGGCAAAAACTTTATTAGTTACTCAATTGATCAATGAAGCAATCACGTTGTTATTAAATAAAGACCTATAGTTTTTTTTTATTCAAATCAAAATGTCTTACTTCTCTATCTATCTAGCTGTAACTTGTCAGTCAGAAAGGCCCAGGATTGGTACACGTCAGTCGAGGAAATATCACTCCACGTTGACATAGAGCTGTTATCTCAGCTGACAATTAACTTGGGCCTTTGGCTAGACGTTATCCTTTGACAAATTATTCCAGTTACCTCCATAAACCGTACTATATGGCCAGAAGGCTTTTCCTATTATATATTTACTGTATTTAAACATGGAGGAAAGGAAATCATGCGTTTCTTAGTTCAATTAACACTGAAAACGTCAGAACTTACTTAGCCTAATATCCTTTTTAACCGACCAAAAAAGGATGAGGTTCTCAATGCAACTGTATGTTTTTTTTTCTACTTTTGAACGAAATGAAGTCTCCTATTTAATTGCCACTGGCAATTTATAGTGCATCTAACATTATCATAGTATGGTTTTCACTCTTCTTAACCTCTTGACAAGCTAAATAATTCCGTAATATTTGTTAGCCATGGATTCACAATGGTTCACACGATATTGACTTCTTGCAAAAAATAAATGCTTAGTTTCAGTCAAAACCCATAAACGTCATCAATAACGTGCAATCAATCAAAATTCAACACAAAAATATTAAAAGTTTGACGTCACATGTCAAAAAACGCACAGCCATGTTATAAGTTTGGGGTAAAAGCAGGAAGGTACAATCTAACGACTTTTCCGCCCCATTGGTCCACCCCATGGTACACATGGCTACCCATCAAAATAGACAAAACCAATATAAACTGACCGTTGAAAGTACGGAAAGATCGTAAAAAGAGAGACCATGATATAATGGCTTTGTGTAGCTCGCTATGCAGCCGTGCATACGTTGATGCGTGAAGAATAGTACCCTTCAACTCGCAGGTATTACCAAAGATATGTGATTTGAAAGGCTGTAACTTTCAAACATTATGTCAAGCGGGGAGATTTTAAAATATAGGGTTGGTCCTTTGAGACATGATGGGCTCGTTGGTCCTGCGGTACGGAAAATAGTTTTAAATTGTTTTATTAAATTATTCTTTATTTTATTTTCCTTTCTAGATTGTTTCAAATTGTTAACAGTTTATTTCATATTTCATACACCAGCAGTTTTACGAAGTTATTTAATTACTAGTTTGATATACAAGATAGTATCATGGAGTAGGTGGACAAATAGTAAATACGTTTAAATAAAACATGAAAGAAAAGTAAGTTGAACCGTTTGCATACGTGCTAAAGTGTAAGGTGACCACCTTTCTATTAAAGGAGTCTAAGAAGGGATGGTATAAAAATCTAGCTACAATAAACAACATAAATTTTCATCCCTAATCTCACTGTATTACACAAAAAATATTATTCCGATAACAAGTAATTTATCATATTTTATTAAAAAAGCTTTTTTGTAGCTTATCTTAGACTTTAAGAAACACGAATTTATCACGCTGCTACCCAAATTACTTATCTTAAGTAATTCCATTTCTATTTTTTACGAAGCGCTTTAGCGAGAATTACTTAGCCTTTCCATTAGCCATATTTCAGGTAAACTAAGTATTTTATTGTTATTAATAATATTATTTTACGAAAAATAATTTGCTTTAATTTTTAAGCGCCGCCTGAGATAAAAATATCTTAAATCTGTTTTTGTCAATTTCATGGCTTCATAAACTGTGATGGTGTTTATCTTAAGTCTATATATTAGCTCATGTTAGTAATAAGTAATATCCTGTTACTTCATCAGGGATTAAACTAAGATTAAGACATTACCAGGAGACATCAACAACTATCAACTTAAAAAATAATATTAAAAAGTGGTCCTTCCAGACGCAAAGTCCTTAAGCGATTCATCCTTCGCGGTAACTTCGTGAATAATAGTAAGAAATTGTTCAGTAAGAGGTTCAAATACTTAGAATAAATCACCGCTGTAATCACAGAATCCCATTAGTTGCATGTCCGAATGTCCTTTCTAGTTTCCAGTTCGAACAAGAGGTTCGCGTATCTAAAGCGTCCTTGGCAAACAGCCAGATATCGAGCCCGAACCCTTATTTATAGCCAGTTAATAATTTGTTTCAATTTTTATGTTCAGAGAGCGACGCAATACTCGTAAGTCTCGTTTGCTTGATACAACTGTTTCGTCAGTTTTTTTATTATTTTTTGCTGGGCGAATTTGTTTATTATTTTTAATAAAGTCTGGCTTTTTGGCTGTAAACTTTATTTGGATGTGTTTTGTTTGTGGTTAGTAGAAGTTGATAAGTCCATGTGACTGTCTTTCTGATGGTTTTTTAAGGATGGAAAATCAAACAGTGTCTGTTCCCGCCATGGGCGAGGCGAGAGGGAGTTTCAAATTGTAACTGACTAAAAACTACCCCGTTCCTACTCCTGCTTTTTGAGCCGGAGCCCTAGTCAATTAGATAGTCCGCAGCTCCGGATCACAGACCTACTGGGGATCTGTGGTGGTCTGATAGCTCTTTGAGCATTCGCGCAGGATCTTTCTGATGGTAGCATAGTATATACGAGTACCATAAAGAAAATCTTGGTTGAAAAAAATTTAGCTTAATATGTAGTTTTCAACTCATTCTATGTTATCATTACCTTTAGACTAACTTCACTAGAACCGCAATTCTCCAGAAAAAAAAAGCCAGCCACAACACGTGATTGTTGTACCTATTTACCAAATCCAAATAGGAAGCCAGACGACCCAACTTGTCAATGAACATCTATGATTAATAAACCTTGTAGAACTACGAAACGAGCTAAATCCCCAGTCATTATGTGCACTACACAACGATCGCATTCAAATTACTCCTGCAGAACATTTGGTACGTGCACCGTGTACCACAGTTCGTCCGATAAATCAAATTCTTGTAATGAAACGTCCGAATTTAACCGCTTCGGTGCTCACTAACGTGTTTTAACAAGTTTCCGTGTATTTTATTCAGGTGTACTAGGAATTAGGATTGGATTTCGTGGTTCGAACGTGCTGTTCTGTATTCGATTGGGTAATAAGAATTTTGTGTTGTTCGGCTCTGATTGGATGAGAGGAGTCTGGTGCTGAATGTTTTTCTTTTCTTAAAATACTTGTCACTTGCGAGTCAGTTTTGTCAAATAGTTCACTGCCCACCATTTACTTTAATTCAGTCATACCGTAGCGTAGATTCAGAATAAAAAAAACACCATCTCTTTATATTAAAACAGTTTGAAAATGGTTCTATTTTTTTAATATAAATATTTTCCAAGACAATTTTAACTGAAACAGATCATGAAATAGTAATATAAAAAAAATTGCAGTGCATAAAACAAAGAACATTCTCATTCAAACAGTAAAAATGATATCGTATTTCAATAATATATTTTTCCAATTATTTCCTACAGGACATTGCATAACAGGACAGTACGTACGGACAGGACGTAAAAAGTGAGTATATAATAATTTTAAAGTCCACGAAATGTTCGCCTGGAGCGAATTACCGTGCGCGTGTCCCGGATTGTGTTGCGCTAATGGAAAACAGTTGTGAGCCAATCAATATACCTGTTTTGTGGAGATTACAATGCTCCTACTGTATAGGTAGAAGCAAAATAATATATTGTGTGTGTGTACATATTAATATATTGTTTATCTTGCAGGAAATTACAACATACTTAATGTGCTAATGAGTCTGTAGTAATATATTTTATTAGCGTTTAATCCCCTAGACAATCAGCATTTAGTGCCTATACGAACGTGGAAATAGAAAAGTTTTTATATAGTACCTACGATTAACATAAGTGTTCCTAACATATAATGTTTCAAATGTCTGTATCAACCTCATTCACGTTCTTTTCTACTCTCTCATTCGTCTGATGTTTGAAAGCCATTTGTCTAGTCTCTTTCAAGGTCACTTGAAGTCATCTTCTTCTTAATTTTTTGGTTTAATATCTTTCGATTGCTATAAAATTAGTCATAACAATTAAACAGAAAGCTGTGACAAACGAACAAATATATAGTGGAATAGAAGATCAGACCTCTACTCACAAGTCATTATAAATTAAAGAAATAGCTAAATAAAGGAGAAATGCCCTGTCTTTAGTAATTGGACTCGTATCAATTAGCTTCATTACCGGCTGGGCGGAGGGTGTGTCGTGTCTACACACTTAATTAGTTGTCTAGGCATGTGATATTGTGCGTACCTACTTTTATAGGTACATAGTAGGTACATAATAGTCCTTTGTTAGATCAGTTTTAATGTGTGCTCTTTTGTGCGTCATTATCTAAAGGCCACTGTTAAGATTAATATTGCTTCACGTTCTATATCCAAAATGATTAGGCTTGCTTTTTCATAGCTTTCTTATAAACTATTAAGTTCATCTCGTAAAAAAAAGATGAACTAATTCACAGAGACACACACACACTGTTGCAAATCGTTCATAATATTCGTCAAATTCGCAATTGTTTGGTCGTAGGTTGGCTCTTCATAATAATGGGACTACATAGTAGGATAACTGTTTAAAACTAAGAGATTCACCCAAAGCCTAGCCTTTCTTAGAAACTAAGTCTTATACCATATTACTACGAATTTTTTCATAAAATCTACTTAGCCTCGTACATTAAGAGTTACGAGGATCCTCTAAATATAATCCAAGTTTTTTCTTTACGACATTGTACACATTTCTTATTATATCTCCTCTATAGTTCGCTGTGAGGAAGTTGGCAGTCGTTTTATTGGCCACTAGACAGGCGCTCATCCGTGAAACTTTGGGGAATAACTCCTACGCCGACATAAGTACGGAAAAACAGGTGGGACGGAAGTTTTTTTAGAGGTAATATTGTTTCTGATAAAGTTGTATGTTGTCTTGTTTTTGTTACGATTTTTTGGTAGACAATATAAATCTGATAGTTATTTTGCTTTTGAAACAACTCAATAAAAGTCAAGGCATTTATTTCAATGAAACCTTAATTAGACACTTTTGAAACGTCGAAATTGAATTGTCCAATCAGTTTGTCAGTAAAGCTCCGCCTACCCCTTCGAGGATAAAAGGTGTATCGATACATATTTCACTTTTCGATTTGTTACAGATCTTATAAGCATATTCCTACAGATCACACAGAGAAGTTTCAATCAAACTACTAAACATTACATTACTAGACCAAAAGTCCACTATCACAATAACCATCACTTCGTTATTAAACAAAATACAGTCGACCCAACACCAAACCCACTCACTTATACAATAACCTATACGGTGGATAATAGACCAACACTTTACAATCCACCTGCATCTATTAAAACCCCTTCCAACCCTGAGCTTGCACGTTCAACCACTACAATTTATAAAGCAATTTTAAACATCGACCGTCCCCAATAAATCAATGCTACCGAAACTAGCCGTTCATTTATTATGGTTAAAGGATGAAAAACATCAATACATTTACCTACCACTTTATCTAGACCCCTCTTATTATACCAACCAACATTTAAAGCGACAACTTTTCTAAGTGAATGGTAAATGTTAGAGGCCTAAAGAAGTTGGTCGTCAGAAATTGCCTCCGAGTCCTCAGTACAGATGGCATGTACAAAAAAAGTATGTATCGTAAAAGAAAAAGCTCTTACGTAAATTACATTTTCATTTAGTGACTTTCCAATATTCTTTGTCTTTATTTGAATCCTATTTTGCTAAGTATTGTTGGATTTTTCAAACTCCAATTCTCTAAAGTACTGTCTGAATGGTATTTCTCGTAGACTGCCTTTTATTACACGGCTCTATTGATGTAACTGAAGAAAGTAGCCTCATTGTGTTTCTAAGTTAAAAAGATCGCTTAGTTTTAGTCTTGTACTCGTAACTAAGAATCACAAGAATTATATTAACCTAGATCATTCCCAGATCATTGGTTTCATCTAGATGTGTTTAATTTTTGCATTAAAAGCGTAACAACTTTATCGCTTTAAACAGCGCTAGAATAACATGCTTTACAAATTACCAAAGAGGCCTTATTTCAGGTAATCGTAAGTTAGAGCAAAACTTAAATAATAATTAAAACTGACTTCAAACAAGCTCTTACCCGAATCTAACACAATGCTCCAACGACGCGACGTTACAAGTGTATTTTCAACAACTGTTTTGTGGTCACGAAACCAAAGTACTATGTTTCTGTGTGTAAACCAATATTCCTTATCAAAACGCCTCAAGCTCTGATTTCCTGGAAAAGAAAGAAAATACAAAGAAAAAAAACAATGTGAAGAGACACTCGGATTGAATAATAAATTCTAAGCGAGTGCGCGATGGAGGAAAAACGATGGTGGAGCCATCTGTTATGTTGAACGACAACTAGTTTGTACAAACAATACGGAGAAAATACACAGAATTCACATATGCTTACTGAATTGGTCTTTATAAATCATGGACATGTGGAATGTGAGTATTTCTTTATATTAAAGTCTGTTGAACTGCATCTATTATTTGCTTTACTTACAGAAACTTACTGATGAATAATAGTTTCTATCTACTCATCTTCTTACAATTTAAAGTTGTCTACAATAACAAAATATATATTAAATTTACAACCTGAAAAAACATACACAGAAACTTAAACAACCCAACACGAATACAAGCTACCTTTACAGGAATATTTTGTAAAATCAACTCGAAAAGTTCAGCTGCTACTGCGAAGTTCTCAAACTATTTAATATGCAAGCTAGGTAACATTGTAATGTTGTCTTACTATGCATATTAATGATGTCGAATATACTCTAAAAACGATTAAAAAATATACCACGATATAATGTATGCTTCTGGAAATACTTTTAGTTAGAAGAAGAATTTATCGTATTTGATGAAGAATGAATTTGAAGGTTTACGTAGGATCTATAAAATAATTAATGATAACTTTTATTTACTAATACATAAAATCAACTCGAAAAGGGATTAGTACAAGCCAATCAGAGCACCGAACGTTTCGTTTTCGTAAAGCAAACTCGTATTAAAGGTACTGTAGTTAGTAGTTTTAAGACTCAAAGAGAGTGTCATAAACTAAAATCTAATCGCCTAGAAAAACCTTGTCAGATCCCATCAAAAATGTTTAATAAACTAGCTTCTGAACATGAAAAGTTCCCCCGTCAGCAACGCTATTTATTCTCCCGAAACTACTTACTACTAAATCCTTGTCTCAGACAGGCAACACGGCTTTTAACGCCATCACCTACGAACGTCCGTCAGTAAATTCCATCATGGTGTAGATCGATAGCTGCTACAGTCGCGACGGCTCGTTACAGCTACGTGATCGCAATCGGTATTGCCTATTTATACACATTGTCGGCTTCAACGGCACTCCCGACTTCCACGCACATAACCAGCATAACTAGACCCCTCATAACTCCCAC